>NC_092098.1:9171957-9509561 GCF_045679555.1 Salvelinus alpinus | reverse complement strand
GTTTTTAAGTGGCGGGGACTGGGAAACTAGTCAGGATCGAGGGAAAGATGAACGGAGCAAAGTACAGAGAGATCCTTGATGAAAACCTGCTCCAGAGCACTCAGGACCTCAGACTGGGTTGAAGTTTCACCTTCCAACAGGATAACGAATGTAAGCACACAGCCAAGACAACGCAGGAGTGGCTTCGGGACAAGTCTCTGAATGTCCTTGAGTGGCCCAGCCAGAACCTGATTGAACATCTCTAGTGAGACCTGAAAATAGAGCAGAGACACTCCCCATCCAACCTGACAGAGCTTGAAAGGATCTGCACAGAAGAATGGGAGAAACTCCCCAAATACAGGTGTGCCAAGCTTGTAGCGTCATACCCAAGAAGACTCGAGGCTGTAATCGCTGCCAAAGGTGCTTCAACAAAGTACTGAGTAAAGGGTCTGAATACTTATGTAAATGTGATATTTCAGTTTTTTATTTTGAATACATTTACAAAAAGTAAATAAAAAACTGTTTTTGGTTTGTCATTATGGGGTATTGTGTGTAGATTGATGAGGGGGAAAAACAAAGTAAAGGGTCTGATTACTTATGTAAATGTATACTTCTGTCTATATATATATATATATATATATATATACTGTATATATACACACACACACATTTGAAAACATTCTAAAAACCTGTTTTTGCTTTGTCATTATGGGGTAGTCTGTGTATTGTAGATTGATGGGGGAAAAAACTATTGAATCAATTTTATAATAAGGCTGTAACATAACAAAATGTGGAAAAATAAAGGGGTCTGAATACTTTCCGAATGCACTGTACATTTGCAATAGGGCTGTGACCATGTTCACAATTGATCATTTCCAATTTAATTAACAAAATTTGGCCATTAATAATTGCATTATAACACAAGGCTACAACAACAAACTGACGTTATAAGCTATTTATTAAATATATTTGCCAGCTCCAGGTAGGCTAGACAATTGGCACAAATAGATTTGCAATGACTCCAGTGATATAGTCATTTTCAATTTTTTATTGTATCAAATGGTAGGCTACTGTAGTCTGCAATGGCATCAGTGGCGATTTTAGCATGTCTATCTTTATGGGCCATACCATTTTTTTGGGGGGGTGGGGGATACATGCCAGCAAAGCCACTACACAACACAACACTAAACAATACATTAATTGCACTATAATAGTGATAAACGGAGCCCACAAACTGTTAGGGCCTACATAAAGCTGTCCCAACACCTTACCACTGCTACACCTGGCTATCAGCGGAGCCTTGTCTGGCAGCGAAACAGTTAATTCAGCCTCATTTACTGCCTTTAAAAAAAACATAGCTAACATGGCTGACTTTCTTAAACAAATGTGGTTTCTACTGACGATTGAGATTTACAAACTATGGCACAAGGGGACGACAAGCGGATAAGAGGCAATACGTAAATTAAGATATTAATGAGCGAGCTAGGAAGGACATAGTCAATATAACTATTTGTTCAGCACTTTTGAAATGTACAGTGACAGAATTCAGAACATGGGCCATTCTTACAGTGTTCTCGCTGTACACCAAGTCAGAACCGTAGGATAAATAAAGGGGGCATATAAGCAGACAATGAAAGCTCTTACAATATTCGATGAATACATTTCTCTGAAACAGGTTGCATATGCCATGCAATCAATCCAGCAGGATTTTTGCCATGCTCAAAACAACTTTTAACTCAGAACTGGGAAATTTGACTTACGTGAATTCTAGACAACTGGAAACTCAGGAAGAAACAAGCTCTGACTGGGAAAATGTGTTTTGAACGGTCATCCAACTCGGAATTGTAAGTTGGGAACTCTTGCCTCTTTCTAGAGCTACAACCTGAAGATCACTGACGTCATTCAACCTTGTAAAAAAACAAGGTTGAATGACGTCAGTTGTGTTGAAAGCACCATAAATCCAGGGAATGCCAGACTTTGATGACAAAATTTGCCCTCGAAGGACCGCCGCGCCACATTGCTGTTCAAGTGAACACAGCACAAAAAGGTGAGTCCATAAATTTCTTGTATGCTGCTGCATAAATTATGTAATATGCCAGAGAGATATGTATACTGCTAAGAAAGTAATACTAAGTGTATGTTGTGTAGTAAGATGTTAGTAGCCCATGTGCCTCACCCTAATATTTTGGTCTACTTTTCCCACTTAATTTCGCCTACTGTTCTGACTTGGTGGAATGTTGAATATTTATAATTTTAAGCTTGGAAAAGAGACTCTTAAACTTATACCCTGACTACACCGCTTGCACCGCGTGCGTGAGCATTGCAAAATAAATTTATGTTATTCAATTATTGCACCCACACTGCTCGCGCGCGTCTACGTTGCCAAGGGCTAAAATAGAAGTAATTCCTATTTCTGACGCAGATCGCGCTGCAAGTCCTGCCTCTCCCATCTCCTCATTGGTTTATAGAAGCAGGTACCCACGTGCCATCTCCTCATTGGCTATACCCACGTGGGTGATTGAAAGACGAACTGTGTTGCCGGTTGTCGTGGTAATACTATGAAAGTTTAGATGCCAATCACCATATAAATTCAAAGTTGAAAAAGCCTGAAAGGAGGAGAGATGACTAGAAACGATTCGGTTGACCGTTTTATAAGTGGATTAATTGTCGGAGTAGAGGACCTTGTGCGTTTCAGGTAAAATAACGACCTAACGTTTATATCTCAGGACAAATTAGCTAGCAACAGCAAGTTAACTAGCCAAATTGCTATAAATGTTTCATGCTTTTCAACCTGTCCCCAAATTAATGTAATTGGTTCAGTGTTTGTTTTGATATTTTAACCTGCGTGTCGTGATCGCGTTTGGTGTAGGGGGACAAAATACATTTATGCATGATGTCGCACGTGTGCAGCCGGTTTAGGTTCTGTGTTAAAACAATAATTGGGACCACACACCCACTCCACCGGCTAGTGATTGCTTTACAACGCTTGCAGTTAGCCACTGATTCCTTCCAAACCACTCATTGTTGAATTTTCGATTTCCAACTTGTTGTGTAACGTTTATGTCCAATGAGCACCAATATGTTTTATCTATAATTTCTCTTCATTATTTCTCTTCATATGACACGGATTAAAAAGGATTTGCCAGTAGATTATCGAGATTTTTATTTTAGCTAGCCAAGATTTTTGTCCAATCTGTAGATATAATATGATTTGACGTAATTTTATCTGTGGCCATCTGTGACCTTGAGCCTTCTTAGATGGACACTTCTAATGTAACTAAACTCAGCTAAAAAAATAAACGTCCCTTTTTCAGGACCCTGTCTTTCAAAGATAATTCGTAAAAATCTAAATAACTTCACAGATCTTCATTGTAAAGGGTTTAAACCCTGTTTCCCATGCTTGTTCAACGAACCATAAACAATGAATGAACATGCACCTGTGGAACGGTTGTTAAGACACTAACAGCTTACAGACGTTAGGCAATTAAGGTCACCGTTATGAAAACTTAGGACACTAAAGAGGCCTTTCTACAGACTCTGAAAAACACCAAAAGAAAGAGGCCCAGGGCCCCTGCTCATCTGCGTGAACGTGCCTTAGGCATGCTGCAAGGAGGCATGAGGACTGCAGATGTGGCCAGGGCAATAAATTGCAATGTCCGTACTGTGAGACGCCTAAGACAGCGCTACAGGGAGATAAGACGGACAGCTGATCGTCCTCGCAGTGGCAGACCACGTGTAACAACACCTGCACAGGATCGGTACATCACCTGCGGGACAGGTACAGGATGGCAACAACAACTGCCCGAGTTACACAGGAACGCACAATCCCTCCATCAGTGCTCAGACTGTCCGCAATACGCTGAGAGAGGCTGGACTGAGGGCTTGTAGGCCTGTTGTAAGGTAGGTCCTAACCAGACATCACCGGCAACAACGTCGCCTATGGGCACAAACCCACCGTCGCTGGACCAGACAGGACTGGCAAAAAGTGCTGTTCACTGACGAGTCGCGGTTTTGTCTCACCAGGGGTGATGGTCGGATTCGCGTTTATCTTCGAAGGATTGAGAGTTACATCGAGGCCTGTACTCTGGAGCGGGATCGATTTGGAGGTGGAGGGTCCATCATAGTCTGGGGCGGTGTGTCACAGCATCATCGGACTGAGCTTGTTGTCATTGCAGGCAATCTCAACGCTGTGCGTTACAGGGAAGACATCCTCCTCCCTCATGTGGTACCCTTCCTGCAGGCTCATCCTGACATGACCCTCCAGCATGACAATGCCACCAGCAATACTGCTCGTTCTGTGCGTGATTTCCTGCAAGACAGGAATGTCAGTGTTCTGTGATGGCCAGCGAAGAGCCCGGATCTCAATCCCATTGAGCACGTCTGGGACCTGTTGGATCGGAGGGTGAGGGCTAGGGCCATTGCCCCCAGAAATGTCCGGAAACTTGCAGGTGCCTTGGTGGAAGAGTGGGGTAACATCTCACAGCAAGAACTGGCAAATCTGGTGCAATCCATGAGGAGGAGGTGCACTACAGTACTTATTGCAGCTGGTGGCCACACCAGATACTGACTGTTACTTTTGATTTTGACTCCCCCTTTGTTCAGGGACACATTAATCCATTTCTGTAGGTCACATGTCTGTGGAACTTGTTCAGTTTATGTCTCAGTTGTTGAATTTTGTTATTTTCATACAAATATTTACAAATGTTAAGTTTGCTGAAAATAAACACAGTTGACAGTGAGGACGTTTCTTTTTTTGCTGAGTTCATATATATATATATATTTATTTATTTTTATCCAGAACATTAACCATGTGTGTTCTCTCGTTTTGTACTGTTCTGTAGTTTCGACCCAATGATTAGTCTGACAAACAAAGAACTTTGCGTGCTGCTAATAGCCCTTGTGAAAAACAAGTGTTTGAAAACATGTTATCTAACATCTAAGGGGCTTTTATATAATTATAATGCAGGGTTAATAATAATAATAATAATAATCGTTGGATAACAGATCGGCTCTCTGAACTCATTATCTTCAATATAATCAATAATTCAAAAGGTTAAACCCTTAGGTTTTAGGCCTGCAATATGTCATGGAAACATTGTTTTAAAGTCCTCTGGTGGTTACAGTCCTAACCCTGGAACGGTTAGCACCATAGAAAGAAGCTGCCTTGATGAAAACTATGTCCATTTCGTCTGTTCTCTTATTTATTTTATTTATTTAACCTTTATTTAACTAGGCAAGTCAGTTAAGAACAAATTCTTATTTACAATGACGGCCTACTCCGGCCAAACCCGGACGACACTGGGCTAATTGTGCGCCGCCTATGGGACTCCCAATCACGGCCGGATGTGATACAGCCTGGATTCGAACCAGGGACTGTAGTGACGCCTCTTGCACTGGCTCTTTGGGTCTTTGGTCGCCATTTTTTGAAATAAACAGCTAGTTTTTTAATGGTAACTGTTTTAAGGGTGGAGTTTGGGGCAGGGTGAGGAGTACTGAAAAGGTGTGACTCCAGATTATAATAGGCCATAAGTATACAGCAGATCGCTGATTGTCGTCACTTTGATTATGCTGTAACAACATACAGTAGCACCATGACCAGGATCTCGATTCATTTAAGTGAGCAGATTAGGGCTCTCAGGAGGATCGGAAAATTGCGTGTCGATTCATAAATCATGTGCCATGAAATCGGTACATCGAAAATCTCTTCCCAACTATTTTTAAATCTATATGGCATAGCTATCAATTTTTTGGTCCATAACTCAAACTGGTATATATATTTTTATTTATCACAATTTTCTTTAACCAATTTTGGTCTTTAATGCAGGGCCGACAGACAAGTTCCTTACCTTTCCCCCTTCCAATTGATAAAGGTTACAATTGATACAGTTTTTTTTTATCAATTAGTATATTTGAGTTTAACCACAATGTTTATTGTATTATTTGTTCTGTATTTTCTGGTGGATTAAACCGAAATTGCAACCAACTTTCTAAGGCTTATTTAAAAAATAACCGAAAGTGAGCGGTTGTAATCTGAATAAAGGGAAAAAGGCCATTCTTGAACATGGGATGAAACATTCTTACTAATTTTTAAATAAAGCCAGTTTGTTATTTAGAATTATTTATTTCTGTTTTTAGAGGGAGAGAAACCAAAAGCCCACCGTGCCTATTTTTCGAAAACCGTCAGTCCACATGTCAAGTGTAATTCCCCCATATTTACCCAAGGCCTCTCTTATTTTGTTGTTGCCTGATATTGCCAGAGAAGAGAGACTCTCAGACTGAAAACGCCTCCTTTAATTTATGAAAAGATAATCAATTTGTGCCACAGTTGAGACTACCGAAAGATCAGCGTTCTAACTCCCCCTTGTGATAGTGTGGTGTAATGACAGAATGCCACCATCTACCACTAATGGTCGCGGCATAAGCTTGTAACTTTTAAAGGAAGATCCACTGTAGCATCTAACAATTGGATTTAATTATTTCCTGCACACCGCTTGATGATGCAAACAACTCATTTATTTTCAGAACCGTCCACTGACCACGGATTTACCCTCCGACATGGTAAAAGCGTAGCAAAACAGTCCCAGACACAAGTCGGTAAGTACGTCACACGTGGGTTTTTACGAAAGATTGCCGCTCTCGAGCTGTTCTCACTCTTGGTGTGACGAATCATTCCTTTAGTAAACGTTATTACTGCAGTGGGTTTGTAACATGTGCAGCCCATCTGTGGTATTCATTTATTATTGGATGACGGGTCGCAGTCATACCAGTTATTTTGGTTAGAAGAGTGCTCTTACAATCTGTATTATATTTGTGTATGCATACCGAGTATTATAGCTCGTTAATGTGCCTTTTCAGGGCATTTGGCCTGTCAAGAGAGTTAGTAATTATTAGTTGGTCAAGCCTAAGATGGCGCCGGAGCACGTTACGTTGGAAATTGTGTTAGGTCCCACTCTTTCCGGGGTCCTTATAGGAATTAGTCATATTCCATCCATTCAATCCTTCATAATGCCCTAGGCATTAATGTGTTAATACTTCCACCTAGTGGTGCTTTAGTTTCAGCCCTTTATATGTAGTAACATGGTTATAGTGATGCCTTTATAGTTTACACAACCGGTCAAAAGTTTTAGAACACCTACTCATTCAAGGGTTTTTCTTTACTTTTACTATTTTCTACATTGTAGAATAATAGTGAAGACATCAAAACTATGAAATAACACATATGGAATCATGTAGTAACCAAAAAAGTAACCTAATATTTTATATTTGACATTCTTCAAATAGCCACCCTTTGCCTTGATGACAGCTTTGCACACTATTGGCATTCTCTCCCGAGTCTGTACCAGAGTTGCAGTGATGGGACAAGACTGTAACTACCAATTGGATATCACGAAATTGTGGAGAAAAAGGGGTAAAAACTACTACAAAACATTTAGAGGTGAAGAGGACGTAAGGAATCGAAGAAAGACTAATTGAGAAAGAGCTTATCCCTGAATCCCAAATCAACCCTAGCCCTTACACCATATACACTTGTGTAGACCTGAGTAGATTGGATAGGTGCAATATGGGGACAATTCAACTTGCCTGGATCAAATAAAATAAAAAAATTCACATGTGCCGAACAACCTTACCATGAAATGCTTACTTCCAAGCCTTTAACCAACAATGCAGTTCAAGAAAGAGTTAAGAAAATATTTACTAAATAAACTAAAGTAAAAAATGTCATACAAATTAACACATTAAAATAACAATAATGGGGCTATATACAGGGTGTACCGGTACCGAACCAATGTGCGGGGTACAGATTAGTCGAGGTAATTTGTACATGTAGGTAGTGGTAATATGACAATGTATAGATAATAAACAGCGAGTAGCAGCAGTGTAAAAACAAAGTGGGGGGTGTCAATGTAAAAAGTCTGGGTGGCCATTTGATTAATTGTTCAGCAGTCTTATGGCTTGGGGGTAGAAGCTGTTAAGGAGCCTTTCGGACCTAGACTTGGCCCTCCGGTACCGCTTGCTGTGCGGTAGCAGAGAGAACAGTCTATGACCTAGTTGACTGGAGTCTTTGAAATTTTTTGGGGCCTTCCTCTGACACTGCCTAGTATATAGGGCCTGGATGGCAGGAAGCTTGGCCCCAGTGATGAACCCTCTGTAGCGCCTTACAGTCGGATGCCGAGCAGTTGCCATACCAGGCGGTGATGCAACCGGTCAGGATGCTCTTGATGGTGAAGCTGTAGAACTTTTTGAGCATCTGGGGACCCATGCCAAATCTTTTCAGTCTCCTGAGGGGGAAAAGGTGTTGTTGTGCCTTCTTCACAAGTGTCTTGGTGTGTTTGGACCATGATAGCTTGTTGGTGACATGAACATGAAACTCTCGACCCGCTCCACTACAGCCACATCAATGTTAACGGGGGCCTGTTCGGCCTTCCTTTTCCTGTAGTCAACGATAAGCTCCTTTGTCTTGAGGATGAGGTCGTGGGTGAACAGGGAGTACAGGAGGGGACTAAGCACGCACCCCTGAGGTGCCCCAGTGTTGACGATCAGCGTGGCAGATGTGTTGTTGCCTACACTTACCACCTGGGGTCAGGAAGTCCGTCAGGAAGTCCAGGATCCAGTTGCAGAGGGAGGTGTTTAATCCCAGTGATGAGCTTTGTGGGCACTATGGTGTTGAACGCTGAGCTGTAGTCAATGAACAGCATTCTCACATAGGTGTTCCTTTTCTCCAGACGGGAAAGGGCAGTGTGGAGTGCGATTGAGATTGCGTCATCTGTGCATCTGTTGGGGCAGTATACGAATTGGAGTGGGTCTAGGGTCTACCTGTAACCTGTGTGTTTTCTTTCTGCATCCTTCTATGCCCCTATATCTTTCCCTTTTTTTATTCTGCTATTGTTCTTCAGGATCTAGGGTTTCTGCCATGCTCTGAGACGCGTACCATATCCCTTCCCCAGACCTGGATGCACCTGATGTCCTCCATGATCCCACTGTTCATTACATTATCTACAGCTACCCCACTTCTGACAAGACTGCCCCCCTCTCATATGTACTTTACTTTTTTTTTTTTAAATACATGATTGAACTTTTTTTTTTAAATGGAACCTTTATTTAACTAGGCAAGTCAGTTAAGAACAAATTCTTATTCACAATGACGGCCTACCCAGGCCAAACCCGGACGACGCTGGGACAATTGTGCGCAGCCCTATGGAACTCCCAATCACGGCCGGATGTGATACAGCCTGGATTCATGCTTCTGTTTCCTCAACTAAATTGTATTTGATTGTTTATGTGTTGATGTTAGCCTATACTCATGTATTTCATTCTATATCTGCCATGTGGGCGTATCAAATTAACAAGTCCATGACACACTTGTTCCACAAAAAACGACTTTTTCATATTATAATCTTAGAATATTGGCAGGTTGTTTTTTTCCACAGGCTGTTCGTTTAATTAATTGTTGTAAATCCCTTTTGGTATGTGTGAGTTCAACATTATTCACCTGTCCTGCATTATATTCCACCACAAGTGTACTGGTGTATTACTGCGCTATGCCTATGCCGTGGAGGAAGGAAGGTAGGGGAAGGGATTAATTAATTACAATAGGACTAATAGCATACTTTAAGACAAGGGAAAATAAAATAAAACATGGCAGCCAGAGGAGCCAGTGTACGACTTGAACTGATTTGCACATTAATTAAGTGTTAATAGCTTCATGGGAGCTCACTTCGCGATCTGAAAGGTGAGTTAATGTGCAGTTTACAGGGGGGGTTAGCGACCTGGTGCCCAAAGCGAGACCGTCATGCGAGACTTCCTACCACTTTCCCCAAAGCAGGAGTATGGTGCAGTTGGGACAAAAGTTGGCATTCAGACATTTAATTGATAGTGAGGGACACATTAAACTTTACATCTGGTAAGTAGAGTTCCTAGAGATTAAACGTTTTTTTGTGATCCGGCTATATTGTGGTAGGGTTATTTTCCGTCGCCATAACGATGCACAGCTCAGGGAGCCCAACCAATACACATACTCCCGATGTTGTGTCTCAAAGCTACTACGGAACCATAGCTACCTGAAGGAGAAGCTTGACTCTCTCGATGGGAGCAACCGCAGTTTCGGAGATGGCAGCGGAGATTCCACCAGCCAAGAAATCCTTTGCGAATGAAATTGCGGTCTCATTCATTGTGAGATGTTGGAAGATGACTTGCAGACGGAACACCCAGATATCCCCTCTGCCCTCCAACAGCAGGTGGCAGGTATAACATACACCGACTTTCCTGGCACAACCTGTTAAAGGGGCAATCTGCAGTTTCTACATACATTTTTTATGACATAATTGAATATGCACCCACTGATTCTTGAAGAATAACTTAGAAATGCCTCATGAGCTGTCGTAGGCCTACCCCATCAGAACCCAAAATATAAGCTTGTTTTACGCCAATGTTTGTAAACAAAGTAAATGTAAACAAACACTATTTACCCCCAAACATGGTTATAACTATCATGTTGATGGCATGGATGGTCAGTCCTTGCATCCATAGCTCTGTCTATAAATTTGAGAGTGGTTACAGTTTTCCAGCCCCATCCCTTAGTTTAAAAAAATAAATAAAATAGGGGTGTAGCTTTGTTATTGTATGAATAGCTGATTGCCGCTTTAAGCGAAACACGACAATCTGCTTGCGCATGTCCTACGAAGAAGCCAATTTGGCATGGCTGCGGGTTAAGTTACAAGGTCCGTACTATCCGGTTAGGTAAGGGTTAAGGTTAGGGACTAGAGCTCTTCACAGATCCACCTGTACCCAAGACCTGAGTGGGTCCAGATCCAGAATTCTAAATAATGTTACGGGTCTGGGTCAGATCTGATATGATTGTCATGGGTATGTGTACTTTTCACTGACTTGACCGGAAGGGCCGGTACAGATCCTAACGCGACTGCTGCAGTAGAGAGAGGGAGATAAATTTTATAATTTATGCTGCTGCTCTTGCTTTTCACAAGAGGTAGCTTGTTGTTGTTGGCCAATCATAAATCAGCAAAAGTGGCAATATGCTACGGCCATAGAGCCTCCGTGTGTGGCAAAAGTTAGGAGATATCTAATCAATGGAAGATGGAATTAAAATGACGGAATTAAAAGTTCAAGGAGAAGAATAGGCTACAACGACCAAGAGCTAACAGGTAGGCTGCTACTTAATATTTCAATGGAGTTGTTCTTTGTAACTGTAGGATGAGAAAGCGCGTGCAGTGTAGCCTCAATTACCCTAATTAGCTAATGCTTACTAATTCCTGGTTTGATGCAGTCAAGACAGGTACTATGTTATCATATTTGATGATAAATAACCTAGCTATTGCAGACAGTCTATTATAGCGCGAGTTGGCTTGGTTGTTTGCTGTCTCTCCCTCCTGCCTGTTCATCCCCTTTCCCCCTCCTCCTCCCTGCTCCCCCCTGTCCCCTGTGTCACTCACTCACAGTACAACCCACCGCCTGCTAGAGCATCATATCTCTCTTCCTCCTCTCACGCTGTATCATCTCAGTTTGATAAATTAGCTTAAACAATGATTTTTCTGCTGCTTCCCTCTCTCGGATCCGACCAGGTCTGTCTATATGGAACGGGTCAAGTTGTCCTCGGATCCGTTTGGAACGGGTCTCTAAATGAAAAAAATGTGTTTATGCATATTGGGTCTTGGTGGGAAAGCCCCAGCTGAGTCTGTGGAGACCTCTATAGGGACGTCAACAATGACTGGAGGCAAAGCATCAACACAGTCAGCTTGCCTCAAAGTAGCTCTTCAGGTCATCCCATACAGAACAAGTCAGTCCATGAAGTCAATATTTTTGGCATCGTGTCATTTCCTTTTTTGGGTGTTTGGCAGCATCTCATTTATCTTTCTCTGACTGCGTCTCCATTCTCTGGTTGCATCTTAATTCTCCATACTTATCCCAAAGTGTGCACTAGTACACTTTTGCCCATGGATTTAAACGCACTCTAGCCAATGCTTACACCATTTCTATACTTTTAAATCCATGACAGGATGAAGCTTATGTCCTTAAACCTGAAGTGTGCTCTTGATCACTTGTTTTAATTAATCTGAAATAAAATGACTGGTATCCGCATTATGGTGGGAAATCCCCCTATCTCTTGTTTACACCAATGAAATTAAATGACAGTTGGGATGAAAGGAACAGATATATACAGTTGAAGTCGGAAGTTTACATACACCTTACATGCTGACCAGACCGGACACGTCGCGTGCGCGAGCGTCGCAAAATAAATTTAGAAATCCATGTTATTCAATTATTGCACCCACACTGCTCGCGCGAGCCAACGAGCGTCTGCGACGCCAAGGGCTAAAATAGAACTCATTCCTATTTCTGACGCAGATCGCACTGCAAGTCCTGCCTCTCCCATCTCCTCGTTGGTTTATAGAAGCAGGTACTCATGTGCCATCTCCTCATTGGTTTATAGAAGCAGGTACCCACGTGCCATCTCCTCATTGGTTATACCCACGTGGGTGATAGAAAGACGAACTGTTTTGCCGGTAGTCGTGGTAATACAATGAAAGTTTAGATGCGATCACCATATAATTTAAACGATTAAAAAGCCTGGAAGGAGGAGAGATGACTAGAAACGATTCGGTTGGCCGTTTTATGTGTGGATTAATTGTCGGAGTAGAGATCCTTGTGCATTTCAGGTAAAATAACAACTCAATGTTTATATCCCAGGACAAATTAGCTATCAACAGCAAGCTAGCTAAATAGGACAAATTAACGTTAGCTAGCAAGTGCAAGCTAACTAGCTAAATTACCACACATGTTTAATGCTTTTCGACCTGTCCCCAAATTAATGTCATTGGTTCAGAGTTTGTTTTGATATTTTAACCTGCGTGTCGTGATCGCGTTTGGTGTGGGGGGGGCAAAATACATTTATGCACGATAGCGCACGATGGCGCACGCGATTTGGGCAAGGTGTTAGCCAAATACATTTAATCTCAGTTTTTCACAATTCCTGACATTTAATCCCAGTAAAAATTCCCTGTTTTAGGTCAGTTAGGATCACCACTTCATTTTAAGAATGTGAAATGTCAGAATAATAGTAGAGAGAATGATTTATTTCAGCTTTTATTTCTTTCATCACATTCCCACTGGGTCAGAAGTTTACATACACTCAATTAGTATTTGGTAGCATTGCCTTTAAATTGTTTAACTTGGGTCAAATGTTTTGGGTAGCCTTCCTCCTGACAGAGCTGTTGTAACTGAGTCAGGTTTGTAGGCCTCCTTGCTCACACATGCTTTTTCAGTTCTTCCCACAAATGTTCTAATGGATTGAGGTCAGTGCTTTGTGATGGCCACTCCAATACCTTGACTTTGTTGTCCTTAAGCCATTTTGCCACAACTTTGGAAATATACTTGGGGTCATTGTCCATTTGGAAGACCCATTTGCGACCAAGCTTTAACTTCCTGACTGATGTCTTGAGATGTTGCTTCAATATATCCACATAATTTTCCACCCTCATGATGCCATCTATTTTGTGAAGTGCACCAGTCCCTCCTGCAGCAAAGCACCCCCACAACATGATGCTGCCACCCCCATGCTTCACGGTTGGGATGGTGTTCTTCGGCTTGCAAGCCTCCCCCCTCTTCCTCCAAACATAACAATGGTCATTATGGCCAAACAGTTCTATTTTTGTTTCATCAGACCAGAGGATATTTTTCCAAAAAGTACGATCTTTGTCTCCATGTGCAGTTGCAAACCGTAGTCTGGCTATTTTATGGCAGTTTTGAAGCAGTGGCTTCTTCCTTGCTGAGCGGCCTTTCAGGTTATGTCGATATAGGACTCGTTTTACTGTGGATATAGATACTTTTGTACCTGTTTCCTCCAGCATCTTCACAAGGTCCTTTACTGTTGTTCTGGGATTGATTTGCACTTTTCACACCACAGTACGTTCATCTCTAGGAAACAGAACGCGTCTCCTTCCTGAGCGGTATGACGGCTGTGTGGTCCCATGGTGTTTAAACTTGTGTACTATTGTTTGTACAGATGAACGTGTTACCTTCAGGCATTTGGAAATTGCTCCCAAGGATGAACCAGACTTGTGGAGGTCTACAAAAAAAATTCTGAGGTCTTGGCTGATTTCTTTTGATTTTCCTATGATGTCAAGCAAAGAGGCACTGAGTTTGAAGGTAGGCCTTGAAATACATCCACGGGTACACCTCCAATTGACTCAAATGATGTCAATAAGCCTATCAGAAGCTTTTAAAGCCATGACATCGTTTTCTGGAATTTCCAAGCTATTTAAAGGCACAGTCAACTTAGTGTATGTAAACTTCTGACCCACTGGAATTGTGATACAGTGAATTATAAGTGAAATAATCTGTCTGTAAACAATTGTTGGAAAAATTACTTGTGTCATGCACAAAGTAGATGTCCTAACCGACTTGCCAAAACTAGAGTTTGTTAACAAGAAATTTGTGGAGTGGTTGAAAAACGAGTTTTAATGACTCCAACCTAAGTGTATGTGAACTCCGACTTCAACTGTATATTGTTTATCTATCGCTATTATATATATATATATATATATGTATATTCCAACCCATACGTGAAGGCCAAAGATGTCATCACCTGTTTCTGAAGCCATTTCAGACTTCTTGTGTCTATGCGAAGCACAACTTCCTACCCATAACAGATTCCCTATAAGAAAACATTTGAGAGTTTAAGCAATGTACCTACACTAGTCATGATGATGATGATGGATAACTGTCCTGTGTATCAGATCATTTAAATGTCATTAATATTATATCTGCATTTAGAATAAATCAAACTTAGTTGTCATTGTCTTGTTTTTCTTTACAGATGTCATCTTTTAGAAGAAAACAAGCTACGCTGGTTTACGGAGACCTGACCAGAGGTGTGATAGTACGTACACTCCTGGAAAACAGAAAGGAAAACGCTGCACATTGCTGCTCATGCTCTCAGGTGATATTTATTTACAACGTTTCGACCCTTAGGTCTTCATCAGGCATCCATATCCCAGGGTGGAAGGTCCTATTTATATGGGCAGTACTCAGTGACATCACTTCCTGAAACAGGAGGTAAAAAATTTATAACATAGTTTCACAATATTAACATTCAATGTATCAAAATATATGATCGTACACAGAGAATGTGATCATTTTTTATAGTAATATACATACACATACAATATTCAATTAGGATTTTTTTTTAAACACAATTGAGACTATAAAAACGGTTTCAAGTCAAACTCCTTTTTAAGGCCAAGAGTTCATCCTGTGGATCCAGAAAGATTCCCGTTGAAGAAGTTTCCTCTCAATGTCCCCTCCCCTGCGTGACATCTTGACCCTTTGTATTCCAATGTATCTCAGAGAACTAATAGGATGTCCAGCTTGTACAAAATTAGCATCAACCGGATTTTTTGTCTCACCTGTCCGTATATTGCTGCGGTGTTCACTGATCTGTGTCTTTAGGCTTCTACAGGGTTTCACTATGTAAGACAACACCCAAAGTCCCTGCCCCACACACGGAGCAAGACATGGTAATAAACCTGTCCAACAGGTCTATACCTGATACATGTTCATCTGCCCTAGGTAAGGCACTATAATTTGTCCCAACATCACAGGCCAATGACTTTGATACAGTTACAGACTTTCAATTTTGTTTTGCGTGGTTTGAGATTGACTACATTTTTTGGTAATGGGGTTGCTCCCTACGCACCTGCCAATGTTAATCTATTGAACAATATTAGTAACCAGACAGGAACTGAAAACAGTGCTAATGTTTTTCCAATTGATAACCTCCATGACAATGAACTTGACTCTCGCCCTGAGGACATGACAAGGGAAAATACATATTTCAAGAGGAAAAGCACATTTTTTACCACCCAAAATAAATCCCTCTCTTGAAACATATTGCCGCCTAGTTGAGAAAGATGTACATAATCTCCTGGCTAAGAAACAAGAATACAAGGTATTCCACAATATGTTCAAAGCAGAGAAATAATCTCTTATGGAACTGAAAAATGACTCCGGTATCATTATAAAACCTGCCGACAAAGGAGGTGCAACAGTGATACTAAAAGAAGCAGACTATGAAAAGGACATTCTGAGACAACTTAGTGATGATGACTCCCAAAGTACCCTACTAATCAATTCAAGTCTCTGATCCATGATATATTGTCAACACTTTTGAATGAAGGGGATATTACAAAGACAGAATATGACTAGATTAAAGTTGCTTTCCCAACCACACCTGTCATATACGCTCCACCCAAAATTCACAAGAGCATGACACCACCTATACCAGGCAGGCCCATTGTGAGTAGTAATGGATCTCTGACAGAGAATATCTCTACCTTTGTAGACCATTTTGTGAAACCCTGGGTGATCTCCCTCCCCACGTATACTAGAGACTCGATTGATTTTATAAATGTTTTTAAATCTGTGGACCATATACCTGAAAATTCTATTCTGTGTACTTTTGATGTTACCAGTCTATATACCAACATCCCCAACAGGGCGGTCTAGAGGCCCTCAATTTCTACCTCAATGAAAGTCCCCCTAATGCTCTACCCAGCATCAATTGTATTGTGGACTTGGCGTAACTGGTACTAACCTCCAACTATTTTCTCTTCAGAGGAGACTTCTTCCTCCAGACCAAAAGGACAGCGATGGGGAGCACTATGGCTCCTTATTATGTTAACCTATATCTATTAATGTTTGAAAAACAGGTGATGCTGAATCCAGAACTTAACCCTTTTCTCTCCAATATTCTCCTAATTCTGAGATATTTGGATGACCTTTTCGTGATCTATACAGGCACCCAGGAAGAACTTTTGGAATTCCATGCTTATCTTAACTCTATGACTGAACACCTTCACTTCACCGTTAACTGATTTGTGATAGGTCATAGTTTTCTTGATGTGATGGTTATTAAGGACAAAACATCCCTCTCTACTGTTCTCTATAGGAAACCTACGGACAGGAATACCCTCCTCAGCTTTCATCCATGTCAACATAAAGAAATGTAGCCTAATTATTAATTAATAGATTTAGTTAACATTAGATAGTTAATCCAGCGATTCTTACCTATTCCTCGGTTCGGCAGTCTCGCACCAGATCATCATGGCATTTGTAGTTCTTTATGATAGCCACATTAGCAGCTAATTAGCGTTTCATTTTTGGGGGTTAAATACATGCAAATATATTGATAAAAGTCAGCTTGTCCTAGAGAGATTTACACAGTTATCAAAACGTCACGTTAGGGTAACCCTACATGAAACAGCCCTTATTTTAAGTGTTTCTAAAATCTATGGGAAAAATGAATGGTGGAAAAACTATTATTGGAACCATTTCCCTGTTTGACCTCTGGGTTTTATGGGTATTATGACTCATACTGTGGTACTCTATAGTCCACTCAGTAACAGTAAAAGGGCTCTCCAACCCTTTTCCTGGAGAGATACCCTTCTGTAGGTCTTCGCTCCAACCCCAGTTGTAACTAAGCCGATTCAGCTTATCAACCAGCTAATTATTAGAATCAGGTGTACTAGATTAGGGGGGCTGCAGTTCTGCAGCTGTGAGCTGCAACCTGGGCCTGACTATATTCAACCTGTTTGAAAATGATCGGGACACCACAAGTGCCCGTGAGAGCCATCAACCTCATATCGGTATGTTCTTACACTGTACGAGCTGCGGCGTTACATTTTACTCCGGGTTTGCTCCGATTTCCTCCGACTTGGAAAAATACGCCAAGAGCTGATCGAGAGCCATAGATCGGGCAAAACATTTGTAGTGTCCGCCTGGCTTTAGAAGTAGGCCTTATGTCAAAATTGGAAACTAATGCCACGTTCACGTCATGTCGGATTTATCTGAGGAACATCTTGGAGTGCTCGGAGCTCTGAAGGAATACAAGCACCATTCTAACCATTGACAGCCGTAATCGCAGCCATGTTTGTTGCCATTTGCAGAGGTGCGTAACGTCAGGGTTCAGCATTCGGGTCCAGAGATATTACCCGAGTCGTGAGCTGAAACCTGTCACCCTGATCCGCCACAGACTCTGGCCTGCCACCTCCCATCAGCCGCAAACTGCAATTTCAGTGGACCTCCTGCGCCAGTTTGCAGCCCTGCAGATGGAGTGTGGGGTGTCTTGGCTGGGGATGACCTTGCTGGAAAGCAGTTTTATTTTAAATTGGAAATCAAACCATACATTTCAGTGTTTTCTATGAGGAGTAGTTGTTCATTCTCCAGACAGTTGAGCTCTACAGGAAGCTCACAAATGATTCCTTTGAGGAGTTCAAACATTGGCAGTTTGAACGAGAGACTGTCAGGAAGTTGGCGCCACTCACCTCAGATGGAATAAACAGAGAATCTCAATTGCATACTCCTCACGTCCTTATTAACCTGTCTCCTCCCTTTCATCGACACAGATTGAAGTGGATTTAACAAGTGACATCAATAAGGGATCATAGCTTTCACCTGGATTCACCTGGTCAGTCGATGGAATGACAAGAGCAGGTGTTCCTAATGTTTTGTAGAGTCAGTGGCGACTCGTCATTCAGGGCAGGTGGGGCAGAGCAAAAAAATATATAATAAAAAATAAAATACTTTTTTTGGGGGGGGGTGGTTGCTTGTTTTGCATGTTATTTTGGCATTAATACGAGTCACATATCAGTTTGCAAACAATGTAAAAAAAAATATATATAATTGAGTTAATAAAGCCACATACAAACATGGTCTCTTTTTTGTTTTCTTGAGTAATGCAGGTGTTTCAGCCTAGCTCAGTGCTTTCTGTGGTCGTGGGGCAAGCCAGCAGAAAATAGGAGCGTTGTGCCGTGATTGGCTCAGTGTTCGGTCACTCATGGGGAAACTACGTCACCAGTCCATAGTAAGGGTAGACATCGAAAATTCTAGCCCTCTGGGTCCTGCCATATAGTTATATTAGTAATGCCCTTAACAAGAAGGCTCAAGGTCATTGGCCATAGATAAAATGACATTAAATCACATTATATGTGCAGTAGCTTTGATTGGACTGATCATGCCAACATCTTACTTTGAAAATCTTAGCTAGCAGTCATCATCATGAATCAAGTCCACAATCTACTGGCAAATCCTTTTTAATCCTTGTCATACAAAGAGAAGTAATGAAGATAAATGACAAATAAAACGTATCGGTGCTCATCGGCCATAAACATTTTACAACAAGTAGGAAATCAAAAATTCAACAATGAGTGGTTTAGAAGTAATCGTGACAGTTGATAACTGCAAGCATTGCAACTGGGAAGTCGGGAATAAATGAGTTCAGACTGGGAAAATACGTTTTTGAAAGGTCATCCAACTCGGAATTGTAAATCTTTGTAAAATTGTAAAACATTTGCCCACGAAGAATCGCTGCGCCACCCTGTTCAAGTGAGCACATCACAACAAGGTGAGTCCAAAAATGTCTTATATGCTGCTGCATAAATGATGTAATACGCCAGGGAGATATGTATACAGTAGCTAAGAAAGTAATACTAAGTGTATTTTGTGTTGTAAGCTGTTAGTAGCCCATGTGTCTCATCCTAATAATTTGGTCTATTTTCACCTCTTAATTTCGCCTAATGTTACTGTTTCTGACTCGGTGGTGCACATGTAGCCTATAACCTGTTTTTTGAGCAATGTCATCATCTAATATTGTAAGAGCTTTCATTGTCTGCTTATATGCCCTCTTTATTTATCCTACGATTCTGACTTGGTGTACAGGGAATGTTCTGCATTCTGTCACTGTACATTTCAAAAGTGCTGAACACATAGTTATATTGACTACGTTCGTCTTAGCTCGCTCATTAATGTCTTAATCGAAATTACGGAATACCTCTTATCCGCTCATCGTTCCCTTATGCCATCTCAATTGTCAGTAGAAACCACATTTGTTTAAGCAAAGTCAGCCATATCAGCTATGTTTTTTTTAAAGGCAGTAAATGAGGCTGAATGAACTGTTTCGCTGCCAGACAAGGCTCTGCTGATACCAGGTGTAGCAGTGGTAAGGATTCACTCCATGGTGCTGAAAAGAAAGCTCTGCTGTTGGGATAGCTTTATGTAGGCCCTAACTGATTGTGGGCACCGTTTGTCACCGTTATAGTGCAATTAATGTATTGTTTGGTGTTGTGTTGTGTCGTGGCCTTTGCTGGCATGCACCTAAAAAATGTTTTGGGTGTCTGCCCCACCAAGATTTATATGCTAAAATCGCCACTGTGTACAGTCATTGTACAAAGTCTCAGTAAGCTAATTTGTGATACAGTGAATGGTAATACACATATAGGTGAATTTGTTCCAATACTTTTGGTCTCCTAAAATTCGGGGACTATGTACATAAAGTAACTGTAATTTCTAAACAGTTCACCCGATATGGATCAAAATACCCTCAAATTAAAGCTGACACTCTGCACTTTAACCTCACAGTCATTGTATCATTTCAAATCCAAAGTGCTGGAGTACAGAGCCAAAACAACAACAAAAAGTGTCACTGTCCCAATACTTTTGGAGCGCACTGTATGTTAGCTATAATGATACATTAGATCATGTATTGAATATTTAACCACCCTGTAGTGACATTCATGAATTGCTTGACACGGTTTTATGAATGGCTTGATATGGATTTCTCCATACCCACTTTGAAGTAATGTTTTACACAAAAATGCATGAAAGAAATGCTCTTTACAATTTTTCTTTTGACATTTACAAAAACAGTCCCAATCTGATGGTGGACAGTGCCAGCCTTTCATGATTATGCTTACGATGGTGACTGGCAGATAATTACAACAACAAAAAAATGATTGATAATTTCTTCTGTTATACACTGCTTCTTTGTATAGTTGCAAACCGTTGCCCTGACGGTATTCATAAACAGCTAGCTGTAATCTGTCCTATTTCCTTAATTAAACATCACCCATTGTAATGCTCATTATGGTTTCTGATTGTACTTTACATTTCAGGTCACAGATGGTACCAGATATGTGACTGGTAGCAGGCTTGCTGACGGAGAACAAATTAAGTTTGTGGTCTTGCCTACAAAAGTTTGGGAAGATCACAAAAGAGATGACACCAGCTCATCGTGTTGACACCCTCATTGATTCCCTCCTCTATTACTAAGCCAGGGTCAGGGCAAGGTAGGAATTTATAACTGGAAATCAGTTAAGTATTGAGAGGGTCCATTTTTCAGGATTGTGTTGATATCCCATCATTTTGCACAGAATACAACGGCAATGTATTTGAAACAATCTATGAAATGTATGTTCCCCTTCATGTTTCAGCACTGGAAACACAACTCTGTCGGCAGAACGTCCTGAAGGAGGAAACCGAGGCAAAGGAGGAGTTGATGGTGCTGCTAGGCAGCATTCCAGGTTAGATTCCATGTGTTTTGCTCATATCTTTTGTTTATATGTAATGATCCCTTTCTGCCAATTCAATCAGTTGAAGATGTCATAGGCAGCACACTGTCGGACGTAGAGGTTTGAACCCGTCAGATAGAGGAGACCCTCACAGACAAGAGGATGTTGTCCCTGATACGTGGAAACTCTCGCACAGCAAGTAGTTGCTACATCTCTGACCTAAGGTTTTATCCCAATCTATAGACACCCCTTTCTGTCTGGCTTAGCCCTGCCATTCATGACAGACACGCTCCTATAGCCTACTGTGCGCTGTGTCCTGGTCCCACCATCTCCTGGATCTGCATAGCTACTCCCTGTTGCTTTATACTCTGATCACCACCTCCTGCTATCACCTGCCATTTTCCACTACATATCCCAGAAACTTAAGTGCCCCCTCCACTGCCTAGTAACCCTTTACACTCGTACCCGTATACGGGTTGAAAATAGCAGATTTGGGCGCTAATAAGAGCCTAAATTCTAACGTGGCTATACAGTAACATGCTATACATGACGTCAGAGCTCAGGCTCTGCGATTCACAGCTCTGTATGGGTTTTGACTGACAGTCGTTCTGAACTTGAGCACTGCACGCGACAAGCAGTTCCCCCCCATCCCTCCCGGTAATTAGGCAACTTTTGCACATTTCTTGTTGTCTGAGTGGGGGAAATGCTTGAAATGAAAATGACTCGATGTATTTTGAAAGATAAGACGTGGAGGATATAATAAATATCACTTTGACGTCATACAAGCATGCCAAACACCCGTGAGTCCAAAATTGCACTTCACATTTACAGTGTCAACATTTATGATCACTAACTTTGTTTGATGTATAGTTAGAAGATGACACGGCATCACACCCTGGGTGGTTCTGAACAAAATGAACCTATGTTTGTTTATTGTGAAGGAAATTCGCCGTGGCACACGCACCTGCCACTCATGACTCCTTTCGATGCTCACCAAAATGCTGTTTCCCTGGATTGCATTGTGAAAGCCTGACACTGTAAGATCCTATTTTATAACATAGCTAGTCCTGTTGGCAATATATCAAGCTTTCAAATCATGCCCACCTGACCCAGATTGCGATTTATAATGGACTGTTTTTGGATTGGGTAAACAACAATCACAGCTGACCACTCTGCTTGAAATGCAAATCACTTTTTTAGGATGCTGTCTCCATCATATTTGTCCCACTGTGTTGGTACAACTGTATATGAAAGATTTCGATCAAACACATTATTTTCAAATGTTTTTAGATGGATAAACCATTGCTGTGCGGCTCTCCAGAAATGTCAAGCGGAAATAGCAGAGAATAAAACACCAGATCGACGCCGACAATGGAAGGAACCTCAAAAAGACTGGAGTATGTGGATGTTCTCCAGCAAGACCATCCAGTCTGGTCCCAGGTGTCCAACAGCTTGGGAGACAGTCTTTATTTTTTATTTTTGTTTACTCTTTATAGTGTTTTATTTACATTTTAGAGTTGATAAGTTGGACAAATCGGGTGCTTGGGAGACAGTCTGCTACGGGCCAAGCAGCGTGTAGTGATGCTACACAACATGTGCCTTAGGGCAGCTGAGGAGAGGCACACCTACACAATGGCCTTTTTTATTGCCAGAGAGAGCTGGGGCTTTTTGAAGAGGCCCTTGCTTCTCTTGGGCAGTGTGAGGCCGAGCCAACACGCTTTCACATGGGTGCCTCTGTGCTGCTCCCAAATAAAATGCAGAACAGATTGAACTTCCAGCAAGCATTTACAATGTTGGCTGGGGGTGGTATGGTCAGGACTGATGTAGAGGTGGTGGACAGTGACCCAGAGGATGAAAGTGGTTAAGGAATGACTGTTTGAAATGGTATTGTTTGAGTTAGATATTATTCCTGTTTTCCCAAGGTATTTTTATGGAAAAGGTATAATTTGAGTTAGATTATATTATTATATTGTATTCCAGTTATGAACTATACTGAACTAAAATATAAACGCAACATGTAAAGTGTTGGTCCCATGTTTCATGAGCTGAAATAAAATATTTCCCATATCCACAAAAAGCTTATTTATTTGCACAACTGAAGAATTTCTGCACAAACTGTCAGAAACTGTAACGGTAGTTGTCATATTCCTCCTCCTCGGACGAGGAGAGGCGAGAAGGATCGGACCAATACGCGGAGTGGTTAGTGTTCATGATGAATGATTTATTATAACGGAAAAACTGAACACTGAAAATACAAAACAAATAAACGAAGTGCAGAAAACAGATACAGTACCGTGTGGTGAAAAACACAAACACGGAAACAAACACCCACAAAACACACGTGAAACCCAGGCTGCCTAAGTATGATTCTCAATCAGGGACAACGATTGACAGCTGCCTCTGATTGAGAATCATACCAGGCCGAACACAAAAATCCCAACATAGAAAATCAACCATAGACAAACACACCCAACTCACGCACTGACCAACTAAAATAAATACAAGACAAAGGAAAACAGGTCAGGAACGTGACAGAAACTGTCTCAGGGAAGCTAATCTGCGTGCTCGTCGTCCTCACCGGGGGTAACTGCAGTTCGGCATCAAAACCAACTTCAGTGGGCAAAAGCTCACCTTCGATGGCCACTGGCACGTTGGAGAAATGTGCTCTTCATGAATGAATCCCGGTTTCAACTGTAACGGGCAGATGGCAGACAGCGTGTATGGCGAGTGGTTTGCTAATGTCAACGTTATGAACAGAGTGCCCCATGATGGCGGTGGGATTATGGTATGGGCAGGCATAAGCTACGGACAATGAACACAATTGCATTTTATCAATGGCAATTTGAATTGTGCCATTCATCCGCCAGCATCAAATTTCAGCATGATAATGAACGGCCCCATGTTGCAAGGATCCGTACACAATTCCTGGAAGTTCTTCCATGGCCTACATACTTACCAAACATGTCTCTCATTGAGCATGTTTGGGATGCTCTGGATCGACGTGTACGACAGCGTGTTCCAGTTCCCGCCAATATCCTGCAATTCAAATCAAATCAAATTGTCACATGTGCCAAATACAACAGGTGTAGACCTTACAGTGAAATGTTTACTTACAAAGCCTTAACCAACAATGCGGTTTTAAGAAAAATAAGTGTAAAGTAAAAAATAGATAAGTAAAAAATAAAAGTAACATAATTAAAGAGCAGTAGCGAGGCTATAAACAGTAACAATAGTGAGGCTATAAACGGGATACCAGTACAGAGTCAATTAGCAGGGGCATCGGTTAGTTGAGGTAATTGAGGTAATATGTACATGTAGGTAGAGTTAAAGTGACTATGCATAGATAATAAACAGAGAGTAGTAGCAGCGGTCTTATGTCTTGGGGATAGAAGCTGTTAAGAAGCCTTTTGGACCTAGACTTGGCGCTCCGGTACTGCTTGCCGTGATGTAGCAGAGAGAACAGTCTACAATTTTTATACCGCCTTGTATAGAGGTCCTGGATGGCAGAAAGCTTGGCCCCAGTGATGTATGCACTACCCTCTGTAGTGCCTTGCGGATGGAGGCCGAGCAGTTGCCATAACAGGCAGTGATGCAACCAGTCAGGATGCCCTCGATGTTGCAGCTGTATAACTTTTTTAGGATCTGAGGACCCATGCCAAATCTTTTCAGTCTCCTGAGGGGGAATAGGCTTTGTTATGCCCTCTTCACGACTGTCTTGGTGTGTTTGGACCAAGCTCTCAACCTGCTCCACTACAGCCCCTGTCGATGAGAATGGGGGCGTGCTCGGTCCTCCTTTTCCTGTAGTCCACAATCATCTCCTTTGTCTTGAGCACGTTGAGGGAGAGGTTGTTGTCCTGGCTCCATACGACCAGGTCTTTGACCTCCCTAGCACAGCCATTGAAGAGGAGTGGAACAACATCCACAATCAACAGTCTGATCAACTCTATGCGAAGGAGATGTCGCGCTGCATGAGGCAAATGGGGGTCACACCAGATACTGACTGGTTTTCTGATCCACGCCCCTACTTTTTTTTAAAGGTATCTGTGACCAACAGATGCATATCTATATTCCCATTCATGTGAAATCCATTGATTAGGGCCTAATTTATTTATGTAAATTGACTGATTTCCTTATATGAACTGTAACTCAGTAAAATCTTTGAAATTGTTGCATGTTACGTTTATATTTTTGTTCAGTGTAATTTCCTCATCAGTTTTGACATTGATGTTATTTTATGTAAATATGTTGTGCTATGGTCCATATTCTAGCATTTATTTGCTGACTGTGTTACAATACTGTTGCTAACAGTTGTTATGGAATTAGTGTATGGTTTACATTGGGAATTTAGAACTTTACCGGTAACTATTGCATAATAAGATCCATTACAAATGTATAGTCCTTGTAATACTGGAGTCCTGATTTGTGTGGGGCTGGACAGGGTCCGGACCAGAGGTGACACACACATTCCCTGTCCACTGCACCATAATACACACACTCACACGCTTACACTCACACTCACTTTGTTTGTACTCATGTTATAGCCAACTCTTGACTTTGGTATTAATTGTTTTTAATACAATATTTTTTATGTAGTTCACTGTCATTTATTCATGATCTTTAACTGGTTAAATGTTTGTAGTTTGAATGTTTCAGGATTGATTGACATGTTTAAATAGTTGTAAATATCTGCTCGATATGAAATGATCAGTCTAGACTCCGAAGCCATTCGGCTATGGGTTTCAGAACCCTGTGATAATGATACAAGTTATATTAGCTTAAAAAGGGTTTATTTACAACCTCAGGGGTATAACATGTTTGGCAAAGTGATATAGGAGATTCTGACATGAAATATAACCCCTAACCCTAACATGAGTTCAGTCTAAGCTAATGAGAACCAAGAGGGGTCTAGCTTCGTGCATGCCTCCACTGAGTGAGAACGGCTGCAACCTGTCCTACTAGGCCCCTTGCGTGCAACTAACACTATATCTGACCCCAATACAGTAGTGGTCGTCAGTGATGCAGCTTTCTGTCCTTCATGACTGGGAAAGGCCTAGATTCTAGGCCGTAGAAGATCCTACAGCGATCTCATTAGATCAAAACCGGATGGATCAACAGTGATTCATATTACTGGTTTGCATCCTAAAAAAAGGAAAGTTGTGTTTTGCTGCATAACACATTATTTGTCTACCGATATGATGTGGATCATTGTCAGGTTATTAGATGTATACGTTTCAGTAACAACAGAACACCATGGTTGCAATAACACTTTTAACAGGTAGTTTGTAAATGTGTAGAATGTGTTTGTTTTGGGTCATCACTGGTAAATGAATTGATGTAAATTAGACAGTCAGAGGATTTTCTGAGTAACTGGTCAGGGAATAGCACTTTCCATTCAGCTTCAGGCAACTTTGATGTAAGGCTTGATCACACCTGTAGTGACTACTTTATCAGGCCCATTGATAGTGAACAATGGATAAGCAACAATGTATTACACCCAACACAATGTTGACAAAAAAGGTTTTTATCAAAAAACTATTCATTGTGATAATGGGGTTAATTGTAACTGCCATTGCAAATGTTTATGACTGGGGGGAAAAAAATAAGATACACAATAATGAAGTGATAATTGTGAGGAAATACTGTATGTTCTTCATAATCAAAGAAAAAATACAGGTTGACTTGTTGTCTACATTCACAGTACACTTTGATGTGTTTTGAATATGGTGTCTGCATTGAAACACCTCCTCCAGTTCACACATTTACTCAGATTCTAATTCAGGATTTACAACTTTCTACGCCGGCAAAAATTCTGGTTTATTAACCAGGTTTCCATCCAAACTTTCTATGCAAGTAAAGTACATGTTGGATATAGAAAATGTCATGACCTGATGGAAACAACATATTTCCAAATGTCGACAAAACGAAATACGCTAGACAATGTGAGATATTTTTGTGTCAGTAAAATACTTTTTGTGAGAAATGTGGGCTGCAGGGGCAGTATTGAGTAGCACTGATAAAAGGTGCCCATTTCAAACGGCCTCGTACTCAATTCTTGCTCGTACAATATGCATATTATTATTACTATTGGATAGAAAACACTCTCTAGTTTCTAAAACCGTTTGAATTATATCTGTGAGTAAAACAAAACTCATTTGGCAGCAAACTTCCTGACCAGGAAGTGGAAAGTCTGAAAACGATGCTCTGTTCTAGGGCCTGCCCATAAATGGGCATGATACGTATTAGTATACATGCACGTCATACACCTTCCACTAGATGTCAAGAGGCAGTGAGAGAAGAAATGGAGTGATTATCTTGGTCTGAGGTGGAATAAATCCTCTTGGAATGACGTGTCACCCATTTCCTGTTTTCTGGAAAGCGCGAGGATGGACCTGGCATTGCCTTCTGGAAAGCTGTCGTTATAGGCGACTACTATCTCCGGCTTTGATTTTATTTGTTACATGTGACAATGTCATCGTAAAGTATGTTTTTTCAATATAGTTTTATTAGATTATTGACATTTTTTCGGGACGTTAGGCGTGTTGCTTTGTCTGCGTATGTTCAAGAAGGAGAGCTTCGCGCCACTTTGCTAGCTTTCTGTGCTAATTGACTGGAGAAGAGGACGTTCTAAATCCAAACAACGATTGTTCTGGACAAAGGACCCCTTGTACAACATTCTGATGGAAGCTCATCAAAAGTAGGACCCATTTTATGATGCTATTTCATATATCTGTCGAACTGTGTACTATTAGTTTTGCGCCCAGGTTTTGGGCACTATCTCGCCATAACGTAAGCCTTATGTCGTAATGAAGTTATTTTTAGAATTCTAACACTGCGATTGCATTAAGAACTAGTGTATCTATCATTTCCTATACAACATGTATTTTTTAGTCATGTTTATAAATAGTTATTTGGTCAGAATATGTGAGTGTCAGATAAATATCCGGACGTTGTGGGAAAAATATGCTACGTTAGCACAATGTATAACCACTGATTTCAGCTCTAAATATGCACATTTTCGAACAAAACATAAGTGTATGTATAACCTGATGTTATAGGACTGTCATCTGATGAAGCTTATCAAGGTTAGTCAAAAATTATATATCTTTTGCTGGTTTGTTACGATCGCTAACTTTTGCTGCTGGGAAATGGCTTGTGTTTCTGGCTATTGTGGTAAGCTAATATAATGCTATATTGTGTTTTCGCTGTAAAACACTTAATAAATCGGAAATATTGGCTGGAATCACAAGATGCCTGTCTTTCATTTGCTGTACACCATGTATTTTTCAGAAATGTTTTATGATGAGTATTTAGGTATTTGACGTTGGTGTCTGTAATTACTCTGGCTGCTTCGGTGCTATTTCTGACGGTAGCTGTGATGGTAGCAGCAATGTAAAACTGATTTATACCTCAAATATGCACATTTTTCGAACAAAACATAGATTTATTGTGTAACATGTTATAGGACTGTCATCTGATGAAGTTGTTTCTTGGTTAGTTTGGTTGGATCTTGGTTAGTTATGTTGGTTTTGTGCATGCTACCTGTGCTGTGAAAAATGTCTGTCCTTTTTTGTATTTGGTGGTGAGCTAACATAAATATACGTGGTGTTTTCGCTGTAAAACATTTTAAAAATCGGACATGTTGGCTGGATTCACACGATGTTTATCTTTCAAATGCTGTATTGGACTTGTTAATGTGTGAAAGTTAAATATTTCTAAAAAATATATTTTGAATTTTGCGCCCTGCACTTGAGCTGGCTGTTGTCATAAGTGTACCAGCGTCGGGCGTGCAGCCAGAAGAAGTTTTAATGCACAAGTATTGATATAATAACCATCATATTGAAGTCTCCCAGTCCCTGCCTCTGAAAAACATCCCCACAGCCTGATGCTGCTACTACCATGCTTCACCGTAGGGTTGGTGCCAGGTTTACTCCAGACTTGACGCTTGGCATTCAGACCAAAGAGTTCAATCTTGGTTTCATCAGACCAGAGAATCTTGTTTCTCATGGTCTGAGAGTCCTTTAGATGCCTTTTGACAAACTCCAAGCGGGCTGTCATGTGCCTTTTACTGAGGAGTGGCTTCCGTCTGGCCAATCTACCATAAAGGTCTGATTGGTGGAGTGCTGCCAGAGAGGGTTGTCCTTCTAGAAGGTTCTCCCATCTCCACAGAGGAACTCTGGAGCTCTGTCAGAGTGGCCATCGGGTTATTGGTCACCTCCCTGACCAAGGCCCTTCTCCCCCTATTGCTCAGTTTGGCCAGCCGGCCAGCTCTAGGAAGAGACTTGGTGGTACCAAATAGAGGTTGACCGATTACTTAGGGCCAATTTCAAGTTTTCATAACAATCGGTAATCTGCATTTTTGGACGCCGATTATGGCCGATTACATTGCAATCCACGAGGAGACTGCGTGGCAGGCTGACCACCTGTTATGAGAGTGCAGCAAGGAGCCAAGGTACATTGCTAGCTAGCATTAAACTTATTTTATAAAAAACAATCTTAACATAGTCACTAGTTAACTACACATGGTTGATGATATTACTAGTTTAACTAGCTTGTCCTGCGTTGCATATAATCAATGCGGTGCCTGATAATTTATCATCGAATCACAGTCTACTTCGCCAAACGGGTGAAGATTTAACAAAAGCACATTCGCGAAAAAAGCACAATCGAAGCACCAATGTACCTAACCATAAGCATCAATGCCTTTCTTAAAATCAATACACAAGTATATATTTTTAAACCTGCATATTTAGTTAAAAGAAATGCATGTTAGCAGGCAATATTAACTAGGGAAATTGTGTCACTTCTCTTGTGTTCCATGTAAGCAGAGTCAGGGTATATGCAGCAGTTTGGGCCGTCTGGCTCGTTGCAAACTGTGTGAAGACCATTTCTTCCTAACAAAGACCGTAATTAATTTGCCAGAATTTGACATAATTATGACATAACATTGAAGGTTGTGCAATGTAACAGCAATATTTAGTCTTAGGGTTGCCACCCGTTCGATAAAAGACGGAACGGTTCCGTATTTCACTGAAAGAATAAACGTTTTGTTTTCGAAATGATAGTTTCCGGATTTGACCAAATTAATGACCGAAGGCTCGTATTTCTGTGTGTTTATTGTATTAAAATGATGTCTATAATTTGATATAGCAGTCTGACTGAGCGGTGGTAGGCAGCAGCAGGCTCGTACGCATTCATTCAAACAGCGCTTTCCTGCGTTTGCCAGCAGCTCTTCGCAACGCTTGAAGCATAGCCCTGTTTATGACTTCCAGCCTATCAAATCCCGGGATTAGGCTGGCAATAATATAGTGCCTATAAGGACATCCAATAGTCAAAGGTATATGAAATACAAATGGTATAGAGAGAAATAGTCCTATAAATTCATATAATAACTACAACCTAAATCTGGGAATATTGAAGACTCATGTTGAAAGGAACCACCAGCTTTCATATGTTCTCATGTTCTGAGCAAGGAACTTAAATGTTAGCTTTCTTACATGGCACATATTGCACTTTTACTTTCTTCTCCAACACTGTGTTTTTGCATTTAAACCAAATTGAACATGTTTCATTATTTATTTGAGACAAAATTGATTTTATTTATGTATTATACTAAGTTAAAATAAAAGTGTTCATTCAGTATTGTTGTAATTGTCATTATTACAAATACAGTGGGGAGAACAAGTATTTGATACACTGCCGATTTTGCAGGTTTTCCTACTTACAAAGCATGTAGAGGTCTGTAATTTTTATCATAGGTACACTTCAACTGTGAGAGGCGGAATCTAAAACAAAAATCCAGAAAATCACATTGTATGATTTTTAAGTAATTAATTTGCATTTTATTGCATGACATAAGTATTTGATCACCTACCAACCAGTAAGAATTCCGGCTCTCACAGACCTGTTAGTTTTACTTTAAGAAGCCCTCCTGTTCTCCACTCATTACCTGTATTAACTGCACCTGTTTGAACTCATTACCTGTATAAAAGACACCTGTCCACACACTCAATCAAACAGACTCCAACCTCTCCACAATGGCCAAGACCAGAAAGCTGTGTAAGGACATCAGGGATAAAATTGTAGACCTGCACAAGGCTGGGATGGGCTACAGGACAATAGGCAAGCAGCTTGGTGAGAAGGTAACAACTGTTGGCGCAATTATTAGAAAATGGAAGAAGTTCAAGATGACGGTCAATCACCCTCGGTCTGGGGCTCCATGCAAGATCTCACCTCGTGGGGCATCAATGATCATGAGGAAGGTGAGGGATCAGCCCAGAACTACACGGCAGGACCTGGTCAATGACCTGAAGAGAGCTGGGACCACAGTCTCAAAGAAAACCATTAGTAACACATTACGCCGTCATGGATTAAAATACTGCAGTGCACGCAAGGTCCCCCTGCTCAAGCCAGCGCATGTCCAGGCCCGTCTGAAGTTTGCCAATGACCATCTGGATGATCCAGAGGAGGAATGGGTGAAGGTCATGTGGTCTGATGAGACAAAAATAGAGCTTTTTGGTCTAAACTCCACTCGCCGTGTTTGGAGGAAGAAGAAGGATGAGTACAGCCCCAAGAACACCATCCCAATCGTGAAGCATGGAGGTGGAAACATCATTCTTTGGGGATGCTTTTCTGCAAAGGGGACAGGACGACTGCACCGTATTGAGGGGAGGATGGATGGGGCCATGTATCGCGAGATCTTGGCCAACAACCTCCTTCCCTCAGTAAGAGCATTGAAGATGGGTCGTGGCTGGGTCTTCCAGCATGACAACGACCCGCAACACACAGCCAGGGCAACTAAGGAGTGGCTCCGTAAGAAGCATCTCAAGGTCCCGGAGTGGCCTAGCCAGTCTCCAGACCTGAACCCAATAGAAAATCTTTGGAGGGAGCTGAAAGTCCGTATTGCCCAGCGACAGCCCCGAAACCTGAAGGATCTGGAGAAGGTCTGTATGGAGGAGTGGGCCAAAATCCCTGCTGCAGTGTGTGCAAACCTGGTCAAGAACTACATGAAACGTATGATCTCTGTAATTGCAAACAAAGGTTTCTGTACTAAATATTAAGTTCTGCTTTTCTGATGTATCAAATACTTATGTCATGCAATAAAATGCTAATTAATTACTTAAAAATCATACAATGTGATTTTCTGGATTTTTGTTTTAGATTCCGTCTCTCACAGTTGAAGTATACCTATGATAAAAATGACAGACCTCTACATGCTTTGTAAGTAGGAAAACCTGCAAAATCGGCAGTGTATCAAATACTTGTTCTCCCCACTGTATATATATATATTTATATATATATATATTTATATATATATATAAAAATCGTCCGATTAATCGGTATTGGCTTTTTTTGGTCCTCCAATAATCGGTATCGGTATCGGTGTTGAAAAATCATAATCGGTCAACCTCTAGTTCCAAACTTCTTCCATTGAAGAATGATGGAGGCCACTGAATTCTTAGGGACCAGACATTTTTTGGTACCTTTCCCCTGATCTGTGCCTAGACACAATCCTGTCTAGGAGCTCTACGGACACTTCCCTCGACCTCATGGCTTGACTTGCACTGTCAACTGTGGGACCTGATATAGACAGGTGTGTGCCTTTCTAAATCATGTCCAATTATTTTAATGTACCACATGTGGACTCCTATCAAGTTGTGGAAACATCTCAAGGATGATCAATGGAAACAGGATGCACCTGAGCTCAATTTCGAGTCTCATAACAAAGGGCCTGAATACTTATGTTTTTAATTTTTAATACATTTGCAAACATTTCTAAAAACTGTTTTCGCTTTGCCATTATGGGATAGTGTGTAGATTGCTGAGGATTTTTATTCATTTCATCCATTTTGTAATGTAACAAAATGTGGAAAAAGTCAAGGGGTCTGAATACTTTCCCGAAAGGCACTGTATATACCGTCAGAGTCACCCACCCCCCCCCCCCCCCACCCCAGTCCCATTCTTCGTTGCATTTGTTGACCTCCAGAAGGATGTCAAAGGAGGGGGTAGGAGGAAGTTTGTTTTCCATTGACCTTCCCCAGGCTCCATTTTTAGCTCTGCCGATGCTGGCGTCGGCGGTAAATGTGCTGATGTTGGCAGTAAAGGTGCTGATTCTACAGTCTTTAGCTGACCGCGACGGTAACAGCGACGCAGGGAGTCAAGAAGCAGGTGCAGTTAGTGAGTTTTAATAATAATGAACGTAGAACGATACAAAACAAGAGAAGCGTCTGACAAGGAAACATAACCAATACTACCTGAAGAGTGATGCTAGGGAGTGCTAGATAAAGGGGGAGTAGTCAGGGAAGTGATTGAGTCCAGGTGTGCCTCTTGATGGGGTGCAGGTGTGCCTCATGATGGGGCGCAGGTGTGCGTAATGAGGGTTGCCAGGTGTGCATAATGATGGGTTGCCAGGACCGGTGGTTAGTAGACCGGCGACGTCGAACGCCAGATAGGGAGAGCGGGAGTAGATGTTACAGTTACGCTGCTCAGATCTCTCCTTCCTGTATTTCTATATTTTAAGTGTAGCTCAGCAGTAGTGAGAGTTATATCCAGCCCATGGGTCATTAAAATAGTCAACACAAAACTATCATCTTCCAGGGACTAGTACTCTTGTGGACGACACCTTTTTCTAGCTAGCAGATTGTAACGGGTAAATGTGATGCTCCATTAGCCTTTACAGGTTAGCTTATACAAGACAGCACGATAGATTTTTCAACTAACCTGCCCTTGGCGATATTGTCTTTGATAAGGGATTTGTTTTCTTATTAATGTCCGTGTCCAGTTATAGATAGCCACATCCTTCCCCTCTCCTCAGTGATCACTAATTTGGGTGTGAAATTCAAACCCTGCTCTCTTCTTCAATGCCCACATTAGTCACATCTGTAAAACATAATTCTTTCACCAGAAGAACATCTCCTGCCTAAGACCCTCTCACCACATCGGATGCAGAAAAGCTAATCCATGCATTCATTTTTGGGAACGCAGTACTTGGGGACCTGCATGCAAATTCAATTTGTGGTCCTTTTGTTGTTTATTTTGACTTTATTTTCTCTAAATGTATCCGCTATCATTTCTAAGAACCGATAAAAACTTTTGAACATCAGATCGGCAGTTACTTACATCAATTCCGGCTTCAACTTTGACTCATCTGCCCTGGGCTCTTTCTGTAATTCCTACCCAATTTTCCACTACCGAAGAGGAAACGCCCATGTTACGGAGGCAAGAGAGTGGGGATCCGGCCACCTCTTCCCTTCATTCTACTGGCCAATGTCACTTGATAAGAAGATGGATGACCTCCGACTGCAATATTCTCTGCTTTTCTGAAACATGGCTCTCCAACTTGATGTATTCTCCATTCACCGTGCCGACAGGACAGTGGAATTGGGGAAATCGAGGGGGGGGGGGGGGGGGGGGTTTGAGTCTTCATCAACAACAACTGGTGTGCTGACTCGAGCGCGGTGGAAGTGTCGACCCATTGTTGACCCATCATGGAATACCTGATTGTCAAATCCTTTTACCTCCAGAGGGAGTTTTCAGCTGTTATCGTGACTGTTGTACATATTCCAAGAAAAATAACAAGTGAACTATACGAGGAAAACGTACATCCAGAGGCTGCTTTTCTGGTTGCTGCCGATTTTAGTTCTGCGTCATTACAAGTGATGTCCAAGTTCCCTTAACACGTCTCCCTCGCCGGTAGGCGACAAAGTCCTAGACCACTGTTTTTCTACCCACAAGCAAGCATACAAGGCCCTGCCTTATCCACCTTTTGGCAAATCAGATCATGACTCCATACTCCTGCTTCTTGTTTACAAGCAGAAGCTCAAACAGGAATTCGCCATGACTTGCTCCATTGAGAAATGGAGATTATGCTAGAATGCTTTGCCAGAAAGACCCAGCCATGATCTGCCCAACGATGCCTCTACCAGATTAACTCAATGCATTTTATGCACGCTTTGACAATAACATCGTGCTGGGTGTGAAGGCAGCCACCGACCCAGAAGATTGGGCGATCTTGCTCTCTCAGAGGCCAACATAAGTAAAGTCTTTAATCAGGGGCGCATTCTCAGAGCATGCGCAGAATAGCTGGCAGGTATATTCACGGTCATTTTCCACCTCTCCTTGTCCTAGTCTGTAATCTCTACATGTTTTAGAATTACCACCATCATTCCTGTTCCCAATATCTCTAAGGCTTCATGCCACAATGACTACCCCCCTGTAGCACTCTGTAATCGTGAAGTGCTTTGAAAGGCTGGTTATGGCACACATCAACTTCATCATTCCAGACACCCTAGACCCACTACAATTTGCATACCACCCCAAAAGATCCATAGATGATGCCATCTTAATTGCACGCCACACTGCCCTCACCCACATAGATTAGAGGAATACCTATGAGAGAATGCTGTTGATTGACTACAGCTCAGCGTTCAACACCATTGTCCCCTCCAAGCTCGTCACCAAGCTTAAAATCCTGGGACTGAACACCTCCCTCTGCAACTGGATCCTGGACTTCCTGAAGGGCCGACCACAGGTGGTCACCTCTGCCACACTGACCCTCAACATGTGGGCCCCACAGAGGTGTGTGCTTAGTCCCCTCCTGTACTCCCTGTTTACCCACAACTGCGTGGCCACGCACGACTCCAACACCATCATCAAGTTTGCTGATGACACAACGGTGGTAGGCCTGATCACCGACGATGATGAGACAGCCTAAAGGGAGGAGGTCAGTGACCTGGCAGTGTGGGTCCGGAGCAACAACCTAAGGGATTTGAAATGACTCATACTTTTACTTTTGATACTTAAGTATATTTTTGCAAATTACATTTACTTTTGATACGTGTATTTAAAGCCAAATAGTTTTAGACTTTTACTCAAGTAGTATTTTACTGGGTGACTAACTTTAACTTGAGTCCTTTTCTATTAAGATATCTTTACTTTTACTCAAGTATGACAATTGGGTACTTTTTCCACCACTGGTAATTGTTTACAAAAAAAATTGTGAATGTGCTAGAAAGCTAAACGGCTACCTAAGTTAGCTAGCTAGTTGACTGCTGTGGCTAGCCAAAAAAGGACTTGTTTTGAAAGTTGGATCATCTTATCCTTTGAGGCTTTAAAAGTGTTCTTACCCTGTGATTTTCAACATTCAAAGCAACTGGGAAACATCCATGGCATGCATTGTTGTCACCTTAGCTTGCGACGTAACTTCGGAGTGATAGGAAGCACAAACACCACCACCGATCAGCCTACAACACTGCACACACACCTGTCGTTACTATGACAACTAGCATTGCCTTGTCAGCAAATTACTGCTGTCTGAACACACACAAATACGATTTGGTCACTTGTAACTTTCTCTTTGGACTGTCAGTAGTCCAAAATGGATTTGAAAAACAAAACTGAGAGCATTAAGGCCTGCATTGTGAACGAGGCTTAAGTAGACCCAGCTGCTATCGCATTGCATGTCTATGGGAGAGCCACTCCTTCAAATCGGCAATCAGCAGTTGAAACTATAACAAAGCATTCTACCTGAGTTGGCCTTAACTGGTTTTTGGAGTATCCATTTCACAGCCACCACAAAAATGGAAGTCAAAACCGGTTTAGGCCAGCTTGGACGTGTATATCTGTGGAGCATTTCAGAAGGACTCGGCTGATCCAGAGTGCTGGTTGTGTATTGGTTTTGTACTGCCGTACTTTGTTTTCTTAATTGGGAGTAAAATATTGCCTTTTGTCAAGATTGAAGTGTTTCCCAACTCCAGTCCCACCAACACACATTTTTGTAGTTGCCCAAGATAAACTCAAATGATTCAACTAATTGAGGGCTTTATGATTAGTTGACAAGTTGAATCAGGTGTGCTTGTCTGTGGCTACAACAAAAATGTGTGTTGGTGGGGTTTCTTGAGGACTGGATTTGGAAAACACAGCCTTACACACCACACACACACACACACACACACACACACACACACACACACACACACACACACACACACACACACACACACACACACACACACACACACACACACACACACACACACACACACTCTATGCAATAACAACAACTACCTCTGACTTGACTCAATGTGCCCACCGGACCTACTGTAAGCTGTATTTTTATACAGTGCATTCAGAAAGTATTCAGACCCTTTGACTTTTCCACATTTTGTTACGTTACAGCCTTATTCTAAAATGAATTAAATCAAAAATTGTCCTCATCAATATACACACAATACCCCATAATGACAGAGTGAAAACAGGTCTAGATTTTTTTTGCAAATGTATAAAGAATCAAAAACAGAAATACCTTATTTATGTAAGTATTCAGACCCTATGCTATGAGAATCGAAATTGAGCTCAGGTGCATCCTGTTACCATTGATCATCCTTGAGATGTTTCTACAACTTGATTGGAGTCCACCTGTGATAAATTCAATTGATTGGACATGATTTGGAAAGGCACACACCTGTCTATATAAGGTCTTACAGTTGACAGTGCATGTCAGAGATAAAACCAAGCCATGAGATCGAAGGAATTGTCCGTAGAGCTCCGAGACAGGATTGTGTCTAGATACAGATCTGGGGAAGGGTACCAAAACAATTCTGCAGCATTGAGTGTCCCCAAGAACACAGTGGCCTCCATCATTCTTAAATGGAAGAAGTTTGGAACCACAAAGACTCTTCCTAGAGCTGGCTGCCCGGCAGAACTGAGCAATCGGGGGAGAAGGGCCTTGGTCAGGGAGGTGACCAAGAACCCGATGGTCACTCTGACAGAGCTCTAGAGTTCCTCTGGGGAGATGGGAGAACCTTCCAGAAGGACAACCATCTTTGCAGCACTCCACCAATCAGGCGTTTATGATGAGAGTGGCCAGACCGAAGCCACTCCTCAGTAGAAGGCACATGACAGCCCACTTGGAGTTTGCCAAAAGGCACCTAAATGACTCTCAGACCATGAGAAACAAGATTCTCTGGTCTGATGAAACCAAGATTGAACTCTTTGGCCTGAATGCCAAGCGTCACGTCTGGATGAAACCTGGCACCATCCCATACGGTGAAGCATAGTGGTGGCAGCATCATGCTAGGGGGATATTTTTCAGCGGCAGGGACTGGGAAACTAGTCAGGATCGAGGGAAAGATGAACGGAGCAAAGTACAGAGAGATCCTAGATGAAAACCTGCTCCAGAGCGCTCAGAACCTTCCAACAGGACAACAACCCTAAGTACACAGCAAAGACAACGCAGGAGTGGCTTCGGGACAAGTCTCTGAATGTCCTTGAGTGGCACATCCAGAGGCCGGACTTGAACCTGATTGAACATCTCGGGAGAGACCTGAAAATAGTTGTGCAGCGGCGCTCCCCATCCAACCTAACAGAGCTTGAGGATCTGCAGAGAAGAATGGGAGAAACTCCCCAAATACAGGTGTGGCAAGTTTGTAGCTTCATACCGAAGACTCGAGGCTGTAATTGCTGCCAAAGCTGCTTCAACGTACTGAGTAAAGGGTTTGATTAGTTATGTAAATGTATACTTCTGTTTTTTATATATATATATATATATATATACACATTTGCAAACATTCTAAAAACCTATAGAAAGAGGAGGAAGGGAAGCGCTACTAAGGTACACAATAGTACATTTTGGTAGATAGAAGGTGCTCTTTGGTAAAAGGGGTAAATTGGTCATCAAAAAGAAAGGAGGACCATGGCACTCTTCATATAATTAACTAAAATGCCTTTATTAGTATGGCATGTTCAATAGAAACTTTTTTTTATTTTTTTATCCGACGCGTTTCGGCTGCATGGCCTTCAATAGGGAGTACAAAGAAATAATACAATGTCCTCTTTTCAAATTAGCCCTAATTTGAAGAGAAAGTGGTTACAAAATTGATTGGACACACCTAGTAAACAATACTATACACATTAAAAAGTTAAATACTCTAGCTATGTTATCATAAACATACAACTCCAAGCTAGAAGTATCAGAACACTTAGAAAGGTAGTTCTAACCTTAAATATGACTGGGAGAAGTGTCAAGAATAAGAAAGCAATATATTCCATAGTACACTAGAACACAGCAAAACATGAACAACAGTCTAACATAGCTGAGGGCAATTGAGTAAAATGTCCACTAGATGACAGCAAATGGACCTATCACGACCCTATAGGAAGGGTGAGAAATTCATATCTTCATTTAAACCAGGGTATTTAGTGGCCTGTAGTTTGTAAATCCCAAAACTTTCCCTTTGGTTTAACTGTTTAAGACGGTCCCCTTTTCTAATAGAGGCCGGAACATGATCAATACCCATAGCTTGTAGGGAGGCAGGGTTGCCATGGTGTAAGGACTTGTAGTGCCTTGCCATGGGGTAGTGTTCATTGCCTACCAGTATAGCATACTTGTGTGTTCCGCTAAGCTGTCTTGAAGGCGTCTCTTTGTCCGTCCAATGTAGAACACCTTGCACTGTGGACATTCCAATCTATAGATGACATGAGTGGTTTTGCAGTTAATGAAATGCTTGACGTAATACTCCATTTTGGAAGCTGTGTCAACAAAATACATTTTCTGTGCAATATTTCTGCAATGGTTGCACTGGTTATATTTAAAAGAGCCCTTGGGTTTGTGGTCAAGCCAAGTTTTTTGATAATTTTATCTGCCGAAATCGTTGCAACCCCTATTACTAGCCTGTTCAACCTCTCTTTCGTATCGTCTGAGATTCCCAAAGAATGGAAAGCTGCCGTGGTCATCCCCCTCTTCAAAGGGGGTGACACTCTAGACCCAAACTGCTACAGACCTATATCTATCCTACCCTGTCTTTCTAAGGTCTTCGAAAGCCAAGTTAACAAACAGATTACCGTCCATTTCGAATCCAACCGTACCTTCTCCGCTATGCAATCTGGTTTCAGAGCTGGTCATGGGTGCACCTCAGCCACGCTCAAGGTCTTAAACGATATTATAACCGCCATCGATAAGAGACATTACTGTGCAGCCGTATTCATCGACCTGGCCAAGGCTTTCGACTCTGTCAATCACCACATTCTTATTGGCAGACTCGACAGCCTTGGTTTCTGAAATTATTGCCTCGCCTGGTTTACCAACTACTTCTCTGATAGAGTTCAGTGTGTCAAATCGGAGGGCCGGTTGTCCGGACCTCTGGCAGTCTCTCTACACGGACGACACCATTCTGTATACTTCTGGCCCCTCTTTGGACACTGTGTTAACTAACCTCCAGACGAGCTTCAATGCCATACAACTCTCCTTCCGTGGCCTCCAACTGCTCTTAAATGCAAGTGAAACTAAATGCATGCTATTTTACATTTACGTAATTTAGTAGACGCTCTTATCCAGAGCGACTTACAGTAGAGTGCATACATTTTATTACATTTTACATACTGAGACAAGGATATCCCTACCGGCCAAACCCTCCCTAACCACGCTATGCCAATTGTGCGTCGCCCCACGGACCTCCCGGTTGCGGCTGGCTGCGACAGAGCCTGGGCGCGAACCCAGCCCAGCCTGGGCGCGAACCCAGAGACTCTGGTGGCGCAACTAGCACTGCGATGCAGTGCCCTAGACCACTGCGCCACCCGGGAGATTCTAGATTTAATTCAATCGATCACTGCCCGTACCTGCCTGCCCGTCCAGCATCACTACTCTGGACGGCTCTGACTTAGAATACGTGGACAACTACAAATACCTAGGTGTCTGGTTAGACTGTAAACTCTCCTTCCAGACTCACATTAAGCATGTCCAATCCAGAATTAAATCTAGAATCGGCTTCCTATATCGCAACAAAGCATCCTTCACTCATGCTGCCAAACACACCCTTGTAAAACTGACCATCCTACTTATCCTCGACTTCGGCGATGTCATCTATAAAATAGCCTCCAGCACTCTACTCAACAAATTAGATGCAGTCTATCACAGTGCCATCCGTTTTGTCACCAAAGCCCCATACACTACCCACCACTGCGACCTATACGCTCTCGTTGGTTGGCCCTCGCTTCATACTCGTCGCCAAACACACTGGCTCCAGGTCATCTACAAGTCTCTGCTAGGTAAAGCCCTGCCTCATCTCAGCTCACTGGTCACCATAGCAGCACCCACTCGTAGCACGCACTCCAGCAGGTATATCTCACTGGTCACCCCCAAAGCCAATTCCTCCTTTGGTCGCCTTCCTTCCAGTTCTCTGCTGTTAATGACTGGAACGAACTGCAAAAATCACTGAAGCTGGAGACTCATATCTCCCTCACTAGCTTTAAGCACCAGCTGTCAGAGCAGCTCACAGATCACTGCACCTGTACATAGCCCATCTGTCAACAGCCCATCTATCTACCTCATCCCCATACTGTATTTATTTATTTATCTTGCTCCTTTGCACCCCAGTATCTCTACTTGCACATTCATCTTCTGCACATCTACCATTCCAATGTTTAATTGCTATATTGTAATTACTTCGCCACCATGGCCTATGTATTGCCTTAACTCCCTTATCTTACCCCATTTGCACTCACTGTATATATATACTTTTATTTCTTTTTTTCTACTGTATTATTGACTGTATGTTTTGTTTATTCCATGTGTAACTCTGTGTTGTTGTATGTGTCGAATTGCTATGCTTATCTTGGCCAGGTCGCAGTTGCAAATGAGAACTTGTTCTCAACTAGCCTACCTGGTTAAATAAAGGTAAAATAAATAAAATACAAAATTAAAGATAACTGTGGACTAATTTGTAATTTAGGGTAGGACATCTCTTAAAGCTTATGACTGGTGGCTCAGGAAAGACTTGGCGTAGTAGCGTATCACTTTGGATGATTCCCCAATTATTTTTAATGATTCTTTTAATGTTCTCTGCTTCAGTGCTGTATTTTGTAACAAAATACACTCTCTCTGATGTATCACGAGGCACTCCCCTTCGCAACAAGTTCTTTCTGTCAAGTAACCTGCATCTTTCAGGACCTGAACGCTGTAGCCCCGATTCAAGAAGCGATTCTCCAATTCAGCAGATTTGACACTGTAGTCTGTTTCCTGATCGCAAATTCTGCAGACTCTTTGGAATTGGCCATATGGAATATTCTCTTTTAGCCTTTTGGGGTGAAAGCTGTCTGCCTTCAGAATGGTATTCCCATCTGTAGGCTTCCTAAAGATTGATGTGTGCAAACAACCTTTGTCATTTTTACTGATGTCGAGGTCCAAAAAATGAATGTTATCCTTGCTGTACTCCATAGTTAGTTTGATGTTAGGGTTAATGCTGTTAAGGTATTGGTGGAAGGAAATAAGTTCATCTTCTGAGCCGGACCAAAACAGGCAAACATCAATATAGCGTCCCCACCATATAATCCGGTCAAAGAAATGGTTATTAGAAGGATCCAAAATGAAGTCATTTTCCCATTTACCCAAGTACAAACCAGCGTAGGAAGGGCTGTAGCAAGCTCCCATGGCACATCCTTTGACCTGTTTAAAAATACGGTGCTGAAAGATAAAGATGTTATGATTAAGAGTCCATTCAGTCAGTGATACAATGAATTCTGTAGGAGGCATCTCAGTTTCAGGTCAGGTACTCAAGAAATGGTGCATAGCTGCCAATCCTTGTTCATGTTCAATGGTGGTGTATAGAGACTCCACATCCATGGTGACTAAAAAGGAAGCTGTACCTATATTGTTCAATTCCTTAATTTTGTTCAACACATCTGTGGTATCTTGAAGATAGCCCGGGAGTGACGTCAGAAAAGGCTTAATAAAGTAATCAATGTACTTAGAGATGGGTTCTGTCAGACTTTCATTACCACTAATGACTGGTCTTCCTGGGGGATTTTCAAGATTTTTGTGGACTTTTGGAAGAAGGTAAAAAGAAGCCTTACGCGGACTGCCATTGAAAAGAAATTTGAACTCATTATCTGAAATGTAGACATTCTCCTCAGCTTCTGTGAGGATCCCTTTCAATTCAGTTTTTAGGTCCTCAGTAGGGTTGAAGATAAGAGATTGGTAGAATTCATCATTGTCTAATTGACGGTAGGCTTCTGTCACATATTTGTCTTTACTCCACACTACTGTAGCGCCACCCTTGTCTGCTTTTTTAACCACAATCCGTTCGTTTTTGGACAATGATTCAACTGCATCCCTTTCTGTCTTAGAAAGATTACGTCGTGTTTGGTTGGAGTCAATTTTTATCCTTAAACAGATTCTCTACATCAAAATTCACTTTCTTGGCAAATGTATTTAGTGTGGCATTCTGGACGATGGGACAAAAGGTGGACTTGGGCTTAAAAGGTGTTTTTGAGGGAACAGAAACTGCCTGACCTGAGACACTGGTGTCTGTAGTTGGAGAGATGTTTTGCTTGTACCAGGCCTTCAGATGTAGATTCCTGTAGAAACGAAATAGGTCAATCTTCGTATTAAATTAATTAGTTGAGTATGTGGGGGCAAAGGACAGTCCTTTAGACAATACCCTTACACAATCATCAGTAAGGGGTTCTCCAGAAATGTTGATCACAGCCTTGTTCTGGTCCTGCTCCGTGTGGTTGGATAGTCTTGATTTCTTCCTCCCCCTTCGTGTTGGCCTTTTCCGCGTCCTCTCCCTCTCTTGTTGAGGAACCTGCGTGACTCCTCTTCCTGATCTAAAAAATCTTGGGAGGAGCTGGCCTCTGAGTGTCTGAGGTGATCCTCATCGTCACTGCTCGTAAAGTTGAAAGAAACAGATCTAGGCTTCCTCCTCTGCGGATGTGATTCTGAATTCTCGCGCGCTGGTTTTCTCCAGGCAAAGACCTTGCCATCTTTATCGTCTACTTTCATCTCTTCTAAATTTTCTTAGCTTGTCTTGCTTCAATGTCAGAGTGAATGTGTCTGCTTTCTCTTTCAAGATCTCATCACATTGTGCTTTGTTAGAATTGTCACTGTGTTCTGTGATTTTCCTTCTTCAATTTCGATTTGGATTACTTGTCTGTCCTTTTTAGATTCTTCTAGTGGAAGAAAAGCTGTTCAAAAGAGGACATTCTATTATTTCTTTGTACTCCCTGACGAAGGCCATGCAGCCGAAACGTGTCGTTTAAAAAAAAAAAATTTCATTTGAACATGCCATACAAATAAAGGCATTTTAATTAATTATATGAAGAGTGCCTTGGTCCTCCTTTCTTTTTGATTCTAAAAACCTGTTTTTGCTTTGTCATCATCGGGTAGTCGGTGTACTGTAGATTGATGAGGAGAAAAAACGATTTAATACATTTTAGAATAAGGCTGTAATGTAACAAAATGTGGAAAAAGTCATAGGGGTCTGAATACTGTACTTTCCGAATGCACTGTATGTATAGTAAGGTTTATTTGATCTTGTACACATTGGCAGCTAAAAGGTTAATTTAACAGAAGTCTATAAATGACAAAAGGACATATAGAATGGAATGGTTGATTCAAGCAGTCCTGGATGAATTGTGCCTGCGCAGGGAGTATCATCAGTCGTGGTATAGCATCACCTACAATTCAAAGAATTACGAATGCCTCATCTGCCTCCTTGAATCCAATGTTGACACCGTCACCGGTGGGGGATGAGTACTTGTTGCGGATGGTATTCACGACGCAACTGCGCATCACTCGTCTTGACAACGGCCAAGTTGTTCGCTGATCAACCCCATGCCAAGACTACTCTGTAAGAAACCAGCCTAAATTGCCTAAGGAAAAATATTATAAAACAGGTGAGCTTGCTATACCAAAGCGGAATAACACTAGGTAGATCTACTCTGATGAAAAATATACACTACATAGCCAAAAGACACCCCTTCAAATTAATGGATTTGGCTATTTCAGCCACACCCATTGCTGACAGGTGTATAGAATCGAGCACACAGCCATGCAATCTCCACCAAAAACATTGGCAGTAAAATGGCCTTAGTGGAAAGCTCAGTGACTTTCAACGTGGCACTGTTATAGGATGCCACCTTTCCAACAAGTCAGTTCGTCAAATTTCTGCCCTGCTAGAGCTGCCCCAGGCAAACTATGTGCTGTTATTGTGAAGTGGAAACATCTAGGAGCAACAACAGTTCAGCCGCGAAGTGGTAGGCAACACAAGCTAACAGAACTGGACTGCCGAGTGCTGAAGTTCGTAAAAATCGTCTGTCCTCAGTTGCAACACTCACTACCGAGTTCCAAACTGCCTCTGGAAGCAATGTCAACACAAGAACTGTTCGTCGGGAGCTTCATGAAATGTGTTTCCATGGCCGAGCAAGCCAAAGATCACCATGCTCAATACCAAGCGTCGGCTGGAGTGGTGTAAAGCCCGCCGCCATTGGACTCTGGAGCAGTGGAAACATGTTCTCTGGAGTGATGAATCACGCTTCACTATCTGGCAGTCCGGCGGACAAATCTGATTTTGGCGGATGCCAGGAAAACGCTTCCAGCTTCCAACATCTAGCAATGTCCCAACATCTAGTGGAAAGCCTTCCCAGAAGAGTGGAGGATGTTATAGCAAAGGGCGTGACCAACTCCATATTAACACCCATGATTTTGGAATGAAATGTTTGGCGAACAGGTGTCCACATACTATTGTCAATGTTGTGTATGTGTGACAACTGGCATTTTTTTTTACACAAAGTATAACAGAATACTGCAACACTGGGAAAACTATTTATCAAACACACACATGTTATTGACAACTGACCATTAGGTCACTCTGACCAAGGTCTCTTCCAGTTTATTTTTGGCTCATCGAAAAACATTTCTACAACTGCAGGATTGATGAGTGCTGAAAAGTAATTGTCAATTGTTGCACTGAGTGGGGTACACTCGCGGGGTCAACGTTGTCTCGTCGATCAAAATGGAATACAACGTTGCGCACAAAGTTCAGAATGACACAATGTCACGTGTACAACATCTAAAAACATGCATCACTATGCTGAGAGGTTTACCGTTTCTAAAAGGACATGTTTTGGGTGTTTTAGGGGCCTTTGATCATGTTTTTTAATGAGGCCCCATACTGTTAAACAAGGATGAGGAAAAGATTCACTGGTTGGGGTAAGTTTCTCAAAAACATGTTTACTCACACAAAAAAAAGTGTCTGGACCCTTCCATAAAATGCCATTTTCATCAAAAATTGCAATTTGGTTGTAAAAACAGGAAACTTCTCACTTAAATGAAGATATGGATTTCTTACCATTACTGTAGGGTCTTAGTGGTTATTTTGCTGCCATCTAGTGGACATATTGCAGGACCGAGCTTGGGAAACCCTGAGATTCTAGTGTACTATAAAATGTATTGCTCTCTTACTCTCACCCTTTTGCCCATTCCTATTCAAGGCTAGTACTACTTTGGGCTCTATTCAATCTGTATCGCGTAAGTTCAGCGTTACAGCGTGATTAAAATGTAAAGGCAATGCTCATCCCAAGTAAGTGGAGACGGTATTCACGGGATTTGTCGGCTCAATCAGAAATTACCTTTACATTCATATTGCGCAGTCTGTAACGCTTCAGTGATAGATTGAAGAGCCCCAAGTCTTTTCTAATAGTTTTGGGGCTCTATTCTATCTGTAAAGTCGAAGCGATATAATTGTAAAAGGTCATTTCCAATTTGTCACATGCTTCGTAAACAACAGGTGTTGACTGAGTGTTAAGAATCCCTTTGGCCCGGCAGTCTAGGGGGGGGGGGGGTGGTAACGAGACCGTAACATAACTCATGCAAAGTATAATAGTGAAAAAGTAACAGTGAGAACAAAAAAAAGACAACTAAATCTACCGTCAAACACTCATGGTTTATTTGGTATACACGCAGTAAAGGGGGACAGGAAAAGGGGCTGAGCTGGACCCAAGGAAAGAAACAAATATCCAAAAACACTCCTAAGTTAGACTAGCCTACTTCAACAGCTAGCTAACTAACCAAAAATACAGAGGTTGGTCCACCCAGTTCTAACCAGTGTTCTTTAACAAAGTATTCCTACGGGTAGTGTATGCCCATGGGCAACTTGTCTTGGTACCCCCTTTTCCCACATCAAACAGTCAAACACCATAACAAAACAATACTCACAGGGTAACGGACAAAGGGACATGTAATTGCAAAAACAAGAGATCGCATGACAGAGCGATCGAGCTACACAGAGAGATTAAGCTCATGAGAAAACAACTGACAGGGTTTTTAAACAAAGGGAAAGGGGATGTGATAGGGTAATGGAAACAGGAGGAGGTGTGTCTTCTGATTGATGACTGATTGGGGAATGATGATTGCCACCTGTGAGGGAAGAAGGAGAGCAAAGAAATACACACACAGGATACACACAGGATACCTGTATCCGTAACACTGAGAATGAAATGTCTACTTACGGCCCTTCCCAACAATGCAGAGAGAAAAAGATAAATTAATTAAAAGATTAACACAAGGAGTAAATAGACAATGAGTAACAATAACTTGACTATATACACGGAGTACCAGTACCGAGTCGATGTGAAGGGGTACGTGGTAATTGAGGTAGATGCAGTATGTACATAGAGGTAGGGATAAAGTTACTAGGCAACAGGATAAATAATAAACAGTAACAGCAGTGTATGTGAAGAGTCAGTAGAGTAGGCTCAAAAAGGGTCAATGCATATAGTTACATAGTTAACCAATAGCTACCTGGACTAACTATTTAGTAGTCTTGTGGCTTGGGGGTAGTAACTGTTCAGGGTCCTGTTGGTTCCAGACTTGATGCGTTGGTACCGCTTGCCGTGCGGTAGTAGAGAGAACAGTCTATGACTTCTGTGGCTTGAGTCTTTGATAAGTCTTTGATTTGGTTGAGTATTGTGATCTATTGGATGACTTCCCTGTTTACCTTATTTTGGGATTTTACGAAAGCATTTGATACCGTAAGTCACAATTTTATCTTTGATTGTCTTAAGCATTTGAAGTTTGGGAATTATTGCTATTAGAACAATAGCTGTATCAAACTCTGTCATTGAACATCCTCAAGGTTTAACATTTACAAAGGAATATGACAAGGTTGTCCAATCTCACCTTTTTTATTTTTGTTATTATCTCAAACCGTATGCTCATTAGTTTATCAAAGTCCATTTGAAGGCATTACATTCCAGGGCAGAGAGATCAAGATATCCCAACTGGCGGATGACACCTAACTTCTCCTCATGGTTAGGGAGGGATTTAAGTCTTCAAGGGAGGGTGTTTCTATCCAAAGCTGAGGGGCTATCTCGTACATCTTTTTTTCATCTATTGACATTCCCAAATCCACTTGCTGTACCTTAGATATGCTATTGTACAACTTCATGTGGAAAAATAAGCCACATAAGATAAAAAAAGATGTTATCACCAACAGGGTTTGTGATGGCGGTCTAAATGTCTTAGACTTCACTCTCTTTAATCAGATATCAAAAGTAATCTGGGTTAAAAGGTACTTAAAAAATCCTCTTAGTTTCTGGAATATTGTACCTCATTTTGTTTTTCAGAAGCTCGGAGGGATTCATTTTTTACTACAATGTCCCTATATTGTGAGTAAACGTCCTGTGAAATTGGCAGGTTTTCACAAGCAGGCTTTAATGTGCTGGTCTTTGCTGTATAAACACAACTTTTCACCTCATACATGTTTTATATGGAATAATTTGTCGATATTATATAGAAACAAGATGTTATTTTACCAGAATTGGTTCTGAAAAAACATTGTCCTTGTCAGCCAATTAGTTAGTATTAGTGGGAATCTATTTAGGCGGAGAGAATTTATGGAAAGATAGAACTTTGAGGTTTCAAGTAAGGAATATGACACTGTTATAAAAGCTATACCTAGTGGGATAAAATCTTTACTTCCGGATAATGCATATTTTGGAACATCTCCTATCGAGGTAAATGGCATAGGTTTACTTGATAAGAAAATAAATAAAAAAATTATTGAAGCATATTTTCTACATGAAATATGTAAGGACGCTGGAGACGAGAAACAAGTACAGGGAGTGAACATTTCATGGAAAATGGACATCAAACAAAACAAGAATAGCTGGACGGGGGGAACAAAACGACATGACGACAATAATGCTGACACGGGAAACAGAACTGAGGAACAAACAGATATAGAGGGGGCAATCAACAACATGAAAGAGTCCAGGTGAGTCCAATGAGCGCTGATGTGCGTAATGATGGTGACAGGTGTGCGTAATGAAGGGCAGCCTGGTGCCTTTGAACGCCAGAGAGGGAAGCGGGGCCCCCTAGGGGCGCCACCCGAGGTCCCACCTGGGCGAGCCTGACGTACCGGCCGAGGTATGGGCGCAGGACTGGCTGGCTGAGGCGTAGAAGCCCGATGAGGCGTGGGAGCCTGACGATCCGGCTGAGGCGTGAAAGCCTGATGATCCCGCTGAGGCGTGGGAGCCTGTTTGGCTGGCTGAGGCATGACGTGGGATGGGAGCCTGATGAGCCGGCTGAGACGTAGGAGCCCGACAAGGCGGCTGAGGCATGACGTGGAATGGGAGCCTGCCGAGCCCACCGAGGCAAGGAAACCTCTCGAGCCAGCTACGGCGTGGAAGCCCGACAGCTGAGGCACCCCCGGTTCCATTGGCGTAGGCACCCGGAACCGACGTCACCACCAAAAACAGAAAACAAGAACTCACTGATGCCTCAAATAGTGTTGTCAGCATTCAAAAAGGAATGATGCTGGTAGACGAGAAGCAAATACTGGGAGTGAACATTTAATTAACAACGGACATGGAACAGGACAAGACAGCATGGACATGAAAACATAGCGACATTAATGCTGACACGGGGAACAAAACTGAGGAACAAACAGATATAGAGGGGGCAATCAACATCGTGAAGGAGTCCAGGTGAGTCCAATGAGCGCTGATGTGCATAATGATGGTGACAGGTGTGCGTAATGAAGGACAGCCTTCATTACGTGACAGAAATCTATTCTTTCTGCTATATTTTGCTGGGCTTCATCATTTGATGTTAACTGGCGCCGTGCAAGGCTCACTCCACACACATTTATGATGACCAATGAAGTAAAGGAGATGTCCTTTAAGATTATCCATAGATTCAACCCGTGTAATAGCTTGATTTGTAAATACAGTGGGGCAAAAAAGTATTTAGTAAGCCACCAATTGTGCAAGTTCTCCCACTTAAAAAGATAAGAGAGGCCTGTAATTTTCATCATAGGTACACTTCAACTATGACAGACAAAATGAGAAAAGAAAATCCAGAAAATCACTTTGTAGGATGTTTTATGAATTTATTTGCAAATTATGGTGGAAAATAAGTATTTGGTCAATAACAAAAGTTTATCTCAATACTTTGTTATATACCCTTTGTTGGCAATGACAGAGGTCAAATGTTTTCTGTAAGTCTTCACAAGGTTTTCACACACTGTTGCTGGTATTTCGGCCCATTCCTCCATGCAGATCTCCTCTAGAGCAGTGATGTTTTGGGGCTGTTGCTGGGCAACACAGACTTTCAACTCCCTCCAAAGATTTTCTATGGGGTTGAGATCTGGAGACTGGCTAGGCCACTCCAGGACCTTGAAATGCTTCACTCCTTCGTTGCCCGGGCGGTGTGTTTGGGATCATTATCATGCTGAAAGACCCAGCCACGTTTCATCTTCAATGCCCTTGCTGATGGAAGGAGGTTTTCACTCAAAATCTCACGATACATGGCCCCATTCATTCTTTCCTTTACACGGATCAGTCGTCCTGGTCCCTTTGCAGAAAAACAGCCCCAAAGCATGATGTTTCCACCCCCATGCTTCACAGTAGGTATGGTGTTCTTTGGATGCAACTCAGCATTCTTTGTCCTCCAAACACGACGAGTTGAGTTTTTACCAAAAAGTTCTATTTTGGTTTCATCTGACCATATGACATTCTCCCAATCTTCTTCTGGATCATCCAAATGCTCTCTAGCAAACTTCAGATGGGCCTGGACATGTACTGGCTTAAGCAGGGGGACACGTCTGGCACTGCAGGATTTGAGTCCCTGGCGGCGTAGTGTGTTACTGATGGTAGGCTTTGTTACTTTGGTCCCAGCTCTCTGCAGGTCATTCACTAGGTCCCCCCGTGTGGTTCTGGGATTTTTGCTCACCGTTCTTGTGATAATTTTGACCCCATGGGGTGAGATCTTGCGTGGAGCCCCAGATCGAGGGAGATTATCAGTGGTCTTGTATGTCTTCCATTTCCTAATAATTGCTCCCACAGTTGATTTCTTCAAACCAAGCTGCTTACCTATTGCAGATTCAGTCTTCCCAGCCTGGTGCAGGTCTACAATTTTGTTTCTGGTGTCCTTTGACAGCTCTTTGGTCTTGGCCATAGTGGAGTTTGGAGTGTGACTGTTTGAGGTTGTGGACAGGTGTCTTTTATACTGATAACAAGTTCAAACAGGTGCCATTAATACAGGTAACGAGTGGAGGACAGAGGAGCCTCTTAAAGAAGAAGTTACAGGTCTGTGAGAGCCAGAAATCTTGCTTGTTTGTAGGTGACCAAATACTTATTTTCCACCATAATTTGCAAATAAATTCATTAAAAATCCTACAATGTGATTTTCTGGAGAAAAAAAAATCTAATTTTGTCTGTCATAGTTGAAGTATACCTATGATGAAAATTACAGGCCTCTCTCATCTTTTTAAGTGGGAGAACTTGCACAATTGGTGCCTGACTAAATACTTTTTTGCCCCACTGTATATACCTGATGTAACCAGTGAATGCAGTTTTTGTGAAGTAGAAACTGAATCTATTGAACACTTATTTTGAAATTGTTTACATAGTGAGTTGTTCTGGACTGATGTGAAACTATATATTGGCAACAAAATGCATACAACCATTGAAATATCTAAGTTTGACATTATTTTACTACACTGATTCCACAATTGAACATCAGTATGTCATAAATCTCTTTATTTTATTAGGAAAAAATGTAATACACAAATCAAAACATAGGAAGAAAAAGCCCCTTCATTATTTTATGTTATCTGATTTGGAAAAATATTAAGAACCGTTAATACGTATACAAAACAAAACGTCATTTTTTTTTATTCGGTTCATGTCTGTATTTGAGTTGATACAATGTGTATTTGTACTATTACTTCCCTGGTGGGAAAATACACATTGTTTTAATTGATAACACTGCTACTCCTACTGCTCTCTCCTCGTCTGCCCACGTGTTCTCGCACACCCCGAGAGCTTCTGGTCAGCGGGGTGGTGGCACTGGGATCCTCATCTCTCCCAAGTGGACATTCTCTCTTTCTCCCCTGACCCATCTGTCTATCGCCTCCTTTGAATTCCATGCTGTCACAGTTACCAGCCCTTTCAAGCTTAACATCCTTATCATTTATCGCCCTCCAGGTTCCCTTGGAGAGTTCATCAATGAGCTTGACGCCCTGATAAGTTCCTTTCCTGAGGATGGCTCACCTCTCACAGTTCTGGGTGACTTTAACCTCCCCACGTCTACCTTTGACTCATTCCTCTCTGCCTCCTTCTTTCCACTCCTCTCCTCTTTTGACCTCACCCTCTCACCTTCCCCCCCTACTCACAAGGCAGGCAATACGCTTGACCTCATCTTTACTAGATGCTGTTCTTCCACTAATCTCATTGCAACTCCCCTCCAAGTCTCCGACCACTACCTTGTATCCTTTTCCCTCTCGCTCTCATCCAACACTTCCCACACTGCCCCTACTCGGATGGTATCGCGCCGTCCCAACCTTCGCTCTCTCTCCCCCGCTACTCTCTCCTCTTCCATCCTATCATCTCTTCCCTCTGCTCAAACCTTCTCCAACCTATCTCCTGATTCTGCCTCCTCAACCCTCCTCTCCTCCCTTTCTGCATCCTTTGACTCTCTATGTCCCCTATCCTCCAGGCCGGCTCGGTCCTCCCCTCCTGCTCCGTGGCTCGACGACTCATTGCGAGCTCACAGAACAGGGCTCCGGGCAGCCGAGCGGAAATGGAGGAAAACTCGCCTCCCTGCGGACCTGGCATCCTTTCACTCCCTCCTCTCTACATTCTCCTCTTCTGTCTCTGCTGCTAAAGCCAATTTCTACCACTCTAAATTCCAAGCATCTGCCTCTAACCCTAGGAAGCTCTTTGCCACCTTCTCCTCCCTCCTGAATCCTCCTCCCCCTCCTCCCCCTCCTCCCTCTCTGCTGATGACTTTGTCAACCATTTTGAAAAGAAGGTCGACGACATCCGATCCTCGTTTGCTAAGTCAAACGACACCGCTGGTTCTGCTCACACTGCCCTACCCTGTGCTTTGACCTCTTTCTCCCCTCTCTCTCCAGATGAAATCTCGCGTCTTGTGACGGCCGGCCGCCCAACAACCTGCCCGCTTGACCCTATCCCCTCCTCTCTTCTCCAGACCATTTCCGGAGACCTTCTCCCTTACCTCACCTCGCTCATCAACTCATCCTTGACCGCTGGCTACGTCCCTTCCGTCTTCAAGAGAGCGAGAGTTGCACCCCTTCTGAAAAAACCTACACTCGATCCCTCCGATGTCAACAACTACAGACCAGTATCCCTTCTTTCTTTTCTCTCTCTGAACGTGCCGTCCTTGGCCAGCTCTCCTGCTATCTCTCTCAGAATGACCTTCTTGATCCAAATCAGTCAGGTTTCAAGACTAGTCATTCAACTGAGACTGCTCTTCTCTGTGTCACGGAGGCGCTCCGCACTGCTAAAGCTAACTCTCTCTCCTCTGCTCTCATCCTTCTAGACCTATCGGCTGCCTTTGATACTGTGAACCATCAGATCCTCCTCTCCACCCTCTCCGAGCTGGGCATCTCCGGCGCGGCCCACGCTTGGATTGCGTCCTACCTGACAGGTCGCTCCTACCAGGTGGCGTGGCGAGAATCTGTCTCCGCACCACGTGCTCTCACCACTGGTGTCCCCCAGGGCTCTGTTCTAGGCCCTCTCCTATTCTCGCTATACACCAAGTCACTTGGCTCTGTCATATCCTCACATGGTCTCTCCTATCATTGCTATGCAGACGACACACAATTAATCTTCTCCTTTCCCCCCTCTGATAACCAGGTGGTGAATCGCATCTCTGCATGTCTGGCAGACATATCAGTGTGGATGACGGATCACCACCTCAAGCTGAACCTCGGCAAGACGGAGCTGCTCTTCCTCCCGGGGAAGGACTGCCCGTTCCATGATCTCGCCATCACGGTTGACAACTCCATTGTGTCCTCCTCCCAGAGTGCTAAGAACCTTGGCGTGATCCTGGACAACACCCTGTCGTTCTCAACTAACATCAAGGCGGTGACCCGTTCCTGTAGGTTCATGCTCTACAACATTCGCAGAGTACGACCCTGCCTCACGCAGGAAGCGGCGCAGGTCCTAATCCAGGCACTTGTCATCTCCCGTCTGGATTACTGCAACTCGCTGTTGGCTGGGCTCCCTGCCTGTGCCATTAAACCCCTACAACTCATCCAGAACGCCGCAGCCCGTCTGGTGTTCAACTTTCCCAAGTTCTCTCACGTCACCCCGCTCCTCCGCTCTCTCCACTGGCTTCCAGTTGAAGCTCGCATCCGCTACAAGACCATGGTGCTTGCCTACGGAGCTGTGAGGGGAACGGCACCCCCGTACCTTCAGGCTCTGATCAGGCCCTACACCCAAACAAGGGCACTGCGTTCATCCACCTCTGGCCTGCTCGCCTCCCTACCTCTGAGGAAGTACAGTTCCCGCTCAGCCCAGTCAAAACTGTTCGCTGCTCTGGCACCCCAATGGTGGAACAAACTCCCTCACGACGCCAGGTCAGCGGAGTCAATCACCACCTTCCGGAGACACCTGAAACCCCACCTCTTTAAGGAATACCTAGGATAGGATAAAGTAATCCTTCTAACCCCCCCCCCCTTAAAAGAGTTAGATGCACTATTGTAAAGTGGTTGTTCCACTGGATATCATAAGGTGAATGCACCAATTTGTAAGTCGCTCTGGATAAGAGCGTCTGCTAAATGACTTAAATGTAATGTAAATGTTTTTATGCAGATTTTACAATATTCGCATGATAATCTGTCGCCAATTGGATAGAAACCTAGCTAGTGATACAGTACTGAAGTTAATACTTAACTCGATTGTAATTTGTATTTTTCTCTTTAAACTGCTACAAACATCTTGCCCAATTGGGTACTGGGCTACATAGGGCAGCATGTTGGGAGCCTATTGAGCAAATTACCCACTCTTGCTACTCACGTTTCCTGGCAAGCTGTGCCCACGACCAGATTATCAAGTTCTGGGACATTTCAAGTCTCCGTGACATGACAGTCTGTGACTACCGGAGCGTAAGAAGAATGATAGAAACCTCAAGTCCCTAAGCAAGAAAGCCTATGGAGGTGGGGATGTTTTCTTTTCTGGGCTGATGGAGGAGACAGAGGCAGAAAAGGAAGAGAAAGAAGAGGAAGAAGGAGACATTGAGAATGAAAGTGACAGCGACAATTAATAAAATTTACTTGTGGAAGTCAAGTCTGTCTTCATGTATTGCCAGAAGTGATGTGTGCTATTGGTCAAACTCCTGACCGTTGCATCAATTTAAGTCCTCTCAACCGACACTGTTAAAACAGAGGCATCTTGGCAGAGTGAAGGCTTTAGATGGCATATACTTGAGGCATAGCCCTGGAGATGAGAACAGTCTGTTTCATCCACTGCTTGCAGAGTATTTTTCTCGTGAAACACAACTCTTCAAAAGTCTATTTAAATCTGGTGCAATCCCAGGCAAAAATATGTTGTGTTCTAAGGTAAAGTAAGGTATGGTAACTGTTTTTATGTTCCAAGTTTAGAGGCCTTGTAAATGAGTCTGCCACTAGTGATGAGATATGGTAACTCAGGATTAAGGAAGTTTGAGGCTGCTTATAGGGTCAGAGGTCAAGTATCACTGTTCAAAAGGAAATCCCTCTGCCTGGTTTGCAGTAGTATTGTAACGTCTGCTTCCAACTCACACTCTCAACACGTAGATCCCCTGAACGCAGCTCACTTTCCAGCTCACACTCTCAAACACATAGATCCCCTGAACCCAGCTCACTCTCCAGATCCCAATCACCTGAACTCTGATCACCTGTATGTCATTATCACACACTATTTAGTTCAGTTCTCTTTGCACCCCATCATTGTGAGGTATTGTTTGTTTTTGTGACACACTTCTAATCGGAGTGCTGTTTTTCCTGTAATTTACTCTTCCTGTGTATGATAGTTTTTGCCTGCCTCACTAATGACGCCTTTTGCCTATTCCCTGCCTGTACTTTAGTCGATCGGATTTCCTGTTATCAACCTATTACCCGATCTCCCGGGCAACGTTACTAGCCTTTTCCCTGCCTGTACTGTTGCCTTTTTGGACCCCTGTGTATGACCTTCTGCCTGCACCTGGACCCAGCCACCTGCCTCCTCTTGTGGTCCTTGACAATGAACACCTGCTGCGCCCCGTGCTTGAAACCAGCTCTCTGTCTCCTATCGTGTTCATTACAAGTATCTTTGAATGCCTTTATTACCAGTCCATTGTAACATGGGATCATGCACATGTCTGTAATGTACAGCATAAAAATGTATGTCCTATTCTAAAGTATATCAGCACTCATTGGCATCTTGTAAAAATAACCAGGTAAGGTGATGGTCTTGTTCTGTTGATTTTTGAAGACCCTCGTAATAGTAGTGAGGAGAGCACCGCCAGCACAAAATACACATTCCAACAGCTTTGTCTGTTAGAGGCCACAAACTCAAGGATCAACAGGGCAGCAGCATTTTAACGGTCCCATTCATCTCCGTAAGGCTCCCTCACCAGAGAGAAAGGTTGCCTCACCATCTTGGTTTGAATTACAGGGCCCAGAATCAATTTAGAAGGTGGCATCGTAAATCTAACTTTCAGTTCCTTTTTCTAATCTATACAGCTCCTTATTTGAGGGCAGTTAAGTTTGACCAATGTTAACTAGAACAGATGTTTCAAGAATGGGGTGTTTTAAGTGGATACTATTATCTCTACTTTCAAGAAAGGGGCACCTGGAAGTAGACTAAGGTAGTTACTTCTGCCCTAAGGGTGGAGAGAGAAGTGAATGACTAGAGCTTTGATAGTGTGCATACATTTATTTGGGCAAAAGACATATACAACAATATTTATGTACAAATATGTACAATATGTTCCCAGAAGAAAGCACTTAAATGAACTACAACACTTGTTTCCAAAGTTGTCCTCGATGGTAAGAACATCTAATGATGACAAGACAAAACGACCAACAAACCCATCACATTGATTCATACTGACATCCTAAAAAGTACACATAATCCCTAACCTTAAAAATACAAACTAACTCATTACACATCACCCTAACTTTAATGATACTAATTCATTGCACATCATTCCTAACTGTAAAAAAACAAGTTTTAGTTGCACATCATCCCCATCTCTAACAAAATCCAAGCTGACCAGTAGTAGCAGTAACAAAATGGTGCACACGGAGGCAGTGGAGTGGTTTCACTTAGTTAGACAACCTCCTCCAAATGAAAACCCTTGACTGCTTTTTAAAGCCGTTTCTGCTATTTCTTTGCTTGATCTCCAAGGGGAGGCTATTCCTTAGACAAATGCCTGTATAGAATAGCGTGCTCCTCATGGTACTGTTTACTCTTGGGATTTTAAAATATACAACATTAGTTCTGGTATCAATGTGTTTTTTTATTTTTTTTACCTGGGGTACAATCATTTATAATTAAGCAATAAGGCCAGAGGGAGTGTGGTATGTGGCGAATATACCACAGCTAAGGGCTGTTGTTAGGCATGACACAACGCAAAGTGCCTGGATACTGCCCTTAGCGGTGGTATATTGGCCATATACCACAAACCCCTGAGGTGCCTTATTGCTATTATAAACTGGTTACCAATGAAATTAGAGCAGTAAAATAAAATGCTTTGTCATACCCGTGGTATACGGCTGTCAGCCAATCAGCATTCAGGGCTCGAACCACCCAGTTTATAATATCAAACATATGACTAGTTAATGACTCCTAACTTTTCCTGGGTTAGTAACTATTTTGGGGAGCTGGGTATGACTTAATCTGATGAGTGGCTGGATCCTTGCCTTGTTTTCTTTGTAACACAACACAAAGACAGCTGCCATGATGTTGAGGGGGGATGGACTAGTGAAAGGGACCAAAATGACCCTGCACTGTAATACGTCAGCAATGAGTGTCTTACACTTTCCTCATTGAACAACACTAATCAGCACTGTTAATTAGCCAACTACTACCGTGATGTGTACGGAATGAGAGACTACAATAGGGCTGTGACGCAATTCCCTTGGCTTTAAATAACACATTTCTGTCTCCTGCTGTAACCAGCACAATGACTGTTTTCTTTCCACCCAGCTGCGTTACTCTCTCCAGAGATTAATATATCTATAATAACAAGGGGGACACTCCCTCAGCTGTGGTCGGTGAATGTCTGGTCTCAAATTGAGCTGGATTGTGCCTCATGCTTTCCATGCACATGGGTGACTGGACCTGGGTGGGAGTTTACTATTAAATCATTACCATGTGTGGATTTCTTTCTCTTACAAATCCCACTGTCTATATTTCTATCTTGTTTTCCATTTATACATCCGTGTGATGTAACAGTATATCATCATCAGACTACTAGATAGATAGATACCCTCCCACCATTACCTCTCCCAGACACATCATCAAATTCCTTCTCCTATAGTTCTATTTTGCTCAGTGTCATGTTTTGTTCCCAAGGTTTATAAATCTTACATAATGTGAAAGAATGCGTGTTCCTTACATTTGGAAATGTTTGTCACGCCCATGTACTATAGACTTACTTAACATACATACATTGGTTGGATCTCAAAGGACTAAATCCTAACATCCCTGCGTTCTATAACACTTTTCAGCCACACAATGTCATACCAATGTAATAACCCTGTAATAAGTTGTCTAATATGAATTTCTGTAACTTTGTGCCATTGACGGAATGGTTGTGTCCTCTTGAATAAGCCCCTTTCTGGTAAGCATCAGTGGGGATGTGATGTCAAAGGATTGTGAAAGCCTGCCCCCTGTCTGAGATTTAGATATAAGTTTCACCGTGGCACTAAGCATTTCAAACTCATCACTGGAGCAAGGTTCTACACATCGGAGTATCATCACCACAGATCAGCAACCAATCCCCTGAAATAAAATAATACGGTCTCGGTTTTACGTGGTTGAGAGTCTCTGAAATATTTGTATTCGGTTCAGCTGCGCACTCATCAACTGCTGGTAAGTGTCCCGTTTGTTTTGTGTTTAGCGGGTGCTATAAGTTATCGTTAGCTAGCTACATTTGTTTTGCAACACATATTGATAATCGACGGGATGGGGCTACATTCATGTAAAGAACGGGTCTGAATAAAGTATAGGTGGCTGGTGTACAGGCGCAAGTTAGCAAGATATACCGCTAGCGCTAGGTAACTAACGTTAGCTAGTAATATAACATCGAAGTAGTGGCTCCAATTGGAAACGTGTGGCAAGTTTTATATTAAACCCTAACGTTACAGTCCAGCATCATCACAGCAGGAAACGTTCCTCACCGGCCACAAAATGGTTTCTGATTGTGAAATGTAGTTTTATTCACTGAATAATTTTCAATGGTTTCTTTTGGTCCTTCTGTACAGATCTCTTAGGCAACTGGCAGCCGTACAACTGGCAGCCGTTTATCACTAGTAAATAGTACATCACAGAAATTTATCACAGTAGCTAGCTATTCTAACCAGACCAAAGTCAAGAATGTTTACATTAGTAGGATGATTAATATCTGCCAGGTCCTGCACGTTATTTAGTCATTTCTGGGGTAGAAGTTAGGAATAATGTGGCTTTTGTATCTAGGGGCCAGTTGTGTGTGTATGTCCCAGGGTGTTCCATCTGACCACACTGCACATAGAGCCCTCTCTGTGATCTAGAGAGCGTGGCAGAATGGGTGGAGTGAGGGGCAAACTGGCCAAATAGAGGTGGTTTGATTTGCTCCACGGAATTTTCCTTTAACTGTATTCCATTGATACCCACTGGGGAATCCAAGTGTAAATCTTGTAGCTATTGCCATGGCATATTCAGATTTTGCATTGGAATAATTTTTTGTTTCAACACATTTTTTGTTTCGACCAATTCAATATTGAATTTCAAATAGTACAGCACATAAACCCAACGTTTTGCCCTTGAGCCTTTGTCAATGATGTGCAGGATACCAGACATTATTGGGAAAGGACAAACTCAAAGGCTTGACTGAAACCATCGGTTGATGCGTTGGTTAGAATTTTATTTGAATGTTTTATTCTTAGCCCAACTGTGTATTTGCTTAGATCCTGTTAAATGGAAAAGTAGGATAAATAGCTATTCTATCACAAAAATAGAGTATTTGAGACCCCTGTCTTAAGTGCTTGTATTTTCTTTCTTTTTGAGAGGGAGAATGGTGGAGGTGAGGAGGATCTGTTGTATTGGGGCTGGCTACGTGGGCGGTCCCACCTGCAGCGTGATCGCCCAGATGTGCCCCGAGGTGACGGTTACCGTGGTGGACGTGAACGAGGACCGCATCCGTGCCTGGAATTCTGATAGCCTTCCCATCTTTGAGGTGAGTGTGAGTTGATATTAATACAAGGAACTAACATCAACTGCAGGATATGACGTAAAACGATTACACATTCATGTCTAACAACATCTCTCCTTTCTTTCTAGCCTGGACTCCAGGAAGTGGTGGACTCATGCCGCGGGGTCAACCTTTTCTTCTCCACAGACATGGATGAGGCCATAAAAAATGCAGACCTGGTTTTCATATCTGTAAATACTTTTTTCCCCAACACTTTCCCTTCTTATAATGTCAATGGCTTTCACACAATTTCCTTGAAACTATTGTTAAGATGAATGGAACTCAGTTTGGCTTTCTTTAAAGGTAAGATACAGTGATGGAGCAAGATCCATGATTGAATCCACCTGAAACATCTCCCCCTTCCTTTGCCAGGTCAATACGCCTACCAAGACATTTGGGATTGGTAAGGGTCGAGCAGCGGACCTGAAGCACATAGAAGCATGTGCCCGGCGCATTGCTGATGTGTCCATCGGGTGTAAGATTGTTGTAGAGAAAAGCACAGTTCCTGTACGTGCTGCTGAGAGCATCCGCCGCATCTTCAACGCCAACACCAAGAGTAGCTTCAACTTTCAGGTGATTGCAGGGGACAGTGTATCAAACGTCTACATTCATCGGTCTGCCATGTCATCAGGTCTTATAAGCATGATCTTGTTCTCCTGCAGGTTCTCTCAAACCCAGAGTTTCTTGCTGAGGGAACAGCCATCACTGATCTGAAGAATCCAGACAGGGTATTGATTGGAGGGGATGAGACCCCTGAGGGCCAACATGCTATTGAGGCCCTGCGGAGCATCTATGAGCACTGGGTCCCCAAGAGCAAGATTATCACCACCAACACCTGGTCCTCTGAGCTCTCCAAGCTGGTATTAATACCATTTTATGTCCGTCTGTTATATCAGTACAATCTCAGCTCAGCAGCATTACGATCTCAGACACCTCCTCCTGTGATGTTTCCTGCCTTTATTCATTTGCTCACTTCTATCCTTGTTTTTTTCCTTTTCCGTGTTTACAGGCAGCCAATGCCTTTCTGGCCCAACGTATCAGTAGCATCAACTCCATCAGTGCCCTGTGCGAGGTAACTGGTGCTGATGTAGAGGAGGTGGCTCATGCCATCGGGACAGACCAGAGAATAGGCAGTTGCTTCCTGAAGGCCAGCGTGGGTGAGTGAGAGGGAAGCAAAGCTGGATTGGTTGACTTGTGGGGCAGTATTAGTTGATGGTTGGATGACTGAGGGATTGGGTTTCAGTTATGAACTACTGGGAATTGAGTGGGTGAGTTCAGTCATGATACATTCTGTGTTTGTTTCACAGGATTTGGTGGCAGTTGTTTCCAGAAGGATGTCCTCAATCTTGTGTACCTATGCGAGGTGCTAAACCTACCAGAGGTTGCAAGATACTGGCAACAGGTGTGCTTCTTTTTTCATCAACTCAAAGTAGTGCAATACAGAACTTACTTCTCATTTGAAAATAAATTCCTGTAATTGTCTCTCGCAACACTGTTTTACAGTCAGTAAAATATCACAATGGCAAAAATGTGGAACATCCAAATGTTGTCTCTCCCAGGTTATAGAGATAAACGATTACCAGCGAAAACGATTCTCTTCACGGATAATCAGCTGCCTCTTCAACACAGTGACGGACAAGAAGATAGCCTTGCTAGGATTCGCTTTCAAGAAAAACACAGGCGATACAAGGTATGGATGGGGCATTTAAAATCTTTCTCTGCTTACATCCAAAGCTCTCAGAGCACATTTTTTTTCTGCTTCCCCCTCCAAGGCTATCCTTGTGTGTATTTTGTTTTCAGGGAATCCTCTAGTATCTACATCAGTCGATACCTGCTGGAGGAGGGAGCCTGTCTACACATCTATGACCCCAAGGTTAAAGCGCAGCAGATCATGCACGACCTGACTCAGCCCACACCCTCAGAAAGACATGACCCCGCCACAGGTAGCCACAGTATTCTGTGTTCTTTGTGTAAATTAATAGTAAGGAAGGATGTTTGATATGTCTTTTACAGTTGTAACACAAACCATTTTTTTTTTTATCACGATAAAGTGGCCATTTTAGGCCCTTTTTAGGCCTACAGTGGCCTTCAGAAAGTATTCATACCCCTTGACCTGCTCCACATTTTGTTGTGTTACAGCCTGAATTCAAAATTGATTAAATATGCATTTTCTTCTCACCCATCTATACACACTGCCCCATAATGACAAATGAAAACATGTTCTTAGATATTTTTGCAAATTTATTGAAAATGAAATACAGAAGTATCTAATTTACATAAATTTTCACAACCCTGAGTCAATACTTTGTAGAAGAATCTTTGGCAGCGTTTACAGCTGTGAGTCTTTTTGGGTAAGACTGGATTGTACAGTATTTTCCCATTATCCTTTAAAAAAAATATTCAAGCTCTGTCAATTTGATTGTTGATCATTGCTAGACAGCGATTTTCATGTCATGCCATAGATTTTCAAGCCGATTTAAGTAAAAACTGTAACTAGGCCATTTAATGTCGTCTTGGTAAGCAACTGTAGTGTAGATTTGGCCTTGTGTTTTAGGTTATTGTCCTGCTGAAAGGTGAATTAGTCTCCCAGTGTTTGTTAGAAAGCAGACTGAACCAGGTTTTCCTCTTGGATTTTGCCTGTCCTTAGCTTTATTCCATTTATTTTTATCCTAAAAAACGTCCTAGTCCTTGCCGATGACAAGCATACCCATAACATGATGCAGCCACAACCATGCTTGAAAATATGAAGAGTGGTACTGCTCAGTGATGTGTTGGATTTGCCCCAAACATAATGCTTTGTACTCTTTTGGTGATTTGCTGAATGTGCAATCCTACATGAGTGCTGTGATTGGTTAATGACCTATAATATCAATGTATATATATTTATTTATTTATTTAACCTTTAATTTAACTAGGCAAGTCAGCTAAGAACAAATTCTTATTTACAATGACGGCCTACCGGGGAACAGTGGGTTAACTACCTTGTTCAGGGGCAGAATGACAGATTTTTACCTTGTCAGCTCAGGAATTTGATCCAGCAACCTTTTGGTTACTGGCCCAATGCTCTAACCACTAGGCTACCTATAAAATGTATAATTTCTTTCAAAAGTAGCTGAGTGCCAACTCTGGAAATGTGATGTGTTTGAAGAATATATTGTTCCAACTTCTAAACAATGTCTAAAAAATAAGCAAAATCAAAAAGGGTACTTTTGAGATATTAATAATATTTTTTTATGTTGAACATATTTGTGAATGTTATTTTGTTGTTGCACACTATAAGAAGCATAATGACACCAATGTTGGCTTTACCATGTACAGTTCACGGATCATAAGGTCTCACAGGAGGCAAGTATAGGTCTAGAAAGGGCCTAAAATGGCCACTTTCATTGTGATTTTCTCAAAAATGGTTTCTGATATAAATGTAAAAAGCATGTTAAACATACTTCTTCCCAATTACGTTCTTATGTCCCCCTGAGAATTGAGAGAACAATCTGTGATACCCCCCCCCAAAAAAATTGGGCTATGCTGTGGGATTGTCTGAGACCAGCCACCCGGACAGTGGATTAAACTGAGTATTTCTGTCTGTAATGAAGCCGTTTTGTGGGGAGAAACTCATTCTGATTGGCTGGGCTAAGTGGGTGGGCCTATGCCCTCCCAGGCCCACCAATAGCTGCACCCCAGCCCAGTCATGTGAAATCCATAGAATAGGGCCTAATGAATTTATTTAAATTGACTGATTTCCTTATATGAACTATAACTCAGTAAAATCATTGAATTTTTACATTTATATTTTTGTTCAGTATAAGTTTATTGAATACATGTTGATATTTCAATCTGGGTGTACTGTTATCTCTGCATTAGGTTTTGGTTGCCATACATAACTGGGGACTTGTTTTGCTCATTCTAATGAGATGGGATGAATGTTTGTTATATAACTGCTTGAAAAAGTTGATTTATATTTATCTGCATGAAGTAAACTTGGTTTATACTCTCTCGTCCTAGTTTCTCGTCTAGTCACCATCGTCACTGACCCATACAAGGCTTGTGAGAACGCCCATGCAATTGTCATCTGCACAGAGTGGGATATGTTCACGGTGTGTTTTATTTTATTTTTGAAGCTACTCACTCATCAATTACTGACATCAAATGGCAAGGAGATGACTCTGACCACACAGATATTTTGGTGGCAATGATAATTACATACATAGTTGCATTGGACTGTACATGGATTAAAGGGAGCTCTCAATGTAAACCATAGAGTCCATATTTGTACTGCAGGAACTGGACTATGAGAAGATCTATAAAGCCATGCTGAAACCTGCCTTCATCTTTGACGGTAGAAGGATCTTGGACAGCTTGCACGACCAACTCCAGCATATCGGCTTCCAGGCAAGTAACCACAACCACAGAAAGACAGTAAACACTATCTAGGATTCTGATGAGGTAATGGCTTTAATATGAAAACACCCTAGGCACAAACAAAGGAGTTGTTTTTGCTTTTGGCACTGACAAAAAGCCAAAAGATCCATTTGCAGCAGCTCCTCTAATTAGTATTTGAGAAATGTCAAGTACTGGACAGTCCAGCAGTTTCCAAAGTAATTGTTTGTCTTTTTCCAGGTGGAGACTATTGGGAAAAGAGTTAACCAGAGGATCCACTTCACTGCCATTGAGGACAAGTCAGAAATAGACCAACAGCAACCATTGAAGAAGATCAAACTATGAAGCGTGCTTATGGGACAGGAGCGACAGAGCCAGCTCAGTGCAGTAATATATTAAACCAAGTTATCATTTTTTTATGTAATATTAAATCAGTGGGATGGCTAGGCGGTATACCGTATTTTACTATATACACCCCAGTATTGATGCACGGACCGGTTTGGGTTTTTTGAAACGGTGTTTCAATGTTTTGGTTTGTTAAATGTGTGGTACGCGACTCACACGCGTGTAATGTTCGTTTTTATAGTTTACTCCCTTTGCTACTTGGGCCATTGCTCTCCCTCTCCTCCTGCATGCCGCCAGAGAGGAAGAGGTGAAGCGAGAGGTTTTACTTGCTAATTTGCTACGTGAGGATTATTTGATCGAATAGAAGTTTCGTATTGGTTAGGTTGTTAAAAATGCACTGCTATAAGTGGACGCACGTTGCATTTTGGAAACGTTTTAGCATGGACATTGCCTTTGAGGGGTTCCACCATTTTAAAGTAGTCAGGGATTCCTATGAGTTGGGAGCAATCGGCCAATGAAGAAGATCATTGACTACTTTAAAATAGAGATAGCCTCAATGGCGTTGCCCTCGCTGTCACAGATGCTATAATGCACAGATAAAATGATGAGTCCTATACATCTCTATGGCCTGTTGTTCACACGCATATTTGCCCTCTCGTTTGCAAGAAAGGTCCCACCTGATCTCGCCTCCTCCCGCCTGCCTTCCATCTTTGAGGACGTGTATTTCCATTGTTAGAGTGGTCACTTGACTATCTTGTCAATATAATGCCACGTGCATCCACTTATATCAGTAAATTTGTAACAACCTAAACATTACAAAACTTCTATTAGATCAAATAAGCCTACCGTAATTAGACACTCATAGACTTCCATACAAAAAAGAGCTTATTTCATGTGGACAAATTTTGGGTAGAGTAAATCCTCTCGCTTCACCTCTTCCTCTCTGCTTTCACTCTGTCTGCATGGTCAGATGCAACGAGGTGTTGGGGACAATGATGCTGATTTATTCTTTGCTTCTTAATATACAGTGCATTCGGAAAGTATTCAGACCCCTTGACTTTTCCACATTTTGTTACAGCCTTATTCTAAAATTGATTCAATTGTTTTTCTTATTCATCAATCTACACACAATACCCCATAATGAGAAAGCAAAAACAGGGTTTTAGAAATATCATATTTACATAAGTATTCAGACCCTTTACTCAGTACTTTGTTGAAGCACCCTTGGCAACTATTACAGCCTGGAGTCTACTTTGGTTAGGATGCTACAGGCTTGGCACACCTGTATTGTGGGAGTTTCTCCCTTTCCTCTCTGCAGATCCTCTCAAGTTCTGTCAGGTTGGATGGGGAGTGTTGCTGCACAACTATTTTCAGGTCTCTCCAGAGATGTTCGATCAGGTTCAAGTCTGGGATCTGGCTGGGCCACTCAAGGACATTCAGAGACTTATCCCGAAGCCACTCCTGCGTTTTCTTGGTTGTGTGCTTAGGGTCGTTGTCCTGTTGGAAGGTGAACCTTCTCCCCAGTCTGAGGTCCTGAGCGCTCTGGAGCAGGTTTACATCAAGGATCTACCTGTACTTTGCTCCGTTCATCTTTGCCTCGATCCTGACTAGTCTCCGAGTCCTTGCCACTGAAAACATCCCCACAGCTTAATGCTGCTAACACCATGCTTCACTGTAGGGATGGTGCCAGGTTTCCTCCAGATGTGACACTTGGCATTCAGGCCAAACAGTTCAATCTTGGTTTCATCAGACCAGAGAATCTTGTTTCTCATGGTTTGAGAGTCTTTAGGTGCCTTTTGGCAAACTCCAAGCGGGCTGTAGAAACATTTCAAGGATGATCAATGGAAACAGGATGCACCTGAGCTCAATATCGAGTCTCATAGCAAAGGGTCTGAATACTTATGTAAATAAGGTCTCTTTTTTTTGCAAAAATTTCTAAAAACCTGTTTTCGCTTTGTCATTATGGGGTATTGTGTGTAGATTGCTGAGAATTGAACATATTTAATACATTTTAGAATAAGGCTGTATAACCTTACAAAATGTGGAAAAGTTCAAGGGGTCTGAATACTTTACGAAGGCACTGTAAATCTACAAGTGTTCTATTATTACCCTATTAGTTTGTGTATCCTACTGTCTGTCACACTGGTATAAAGGATTTTGAAGACAGGCGCAGGCGATACACAATAGGGGTTTTTAATACACCCAAAACAAACACGTATACAAAAACACTGGGCTGTACCCAAACAAAAGAGCGAGAGTAAACCTCACTGAACGACACGGGACAATACCCGTAATACACAATATATATATATAAAGCATGCAGCATAACAGCTGCACTAACGCATAGGTACTCGCACCACCAACGGACATGGGAACAATAACCCACAAAGACAGAGGGAACAGAGGGCACATATATATATAGCATACTAATCAGGGGAAATGGGAACCAGGTGAATGTAATCAGACAAGGCAGTCCGGGGTTGATGATAATGAATCCTGTTCAGTGAAGCCTAGAAAGCCGGTGACGTAGACCTCCGGAACTGGTGAACAGAATGAGCATCAATACCAACTTGCTCGCGGTCAGCAGATTAGACCAAAATGTTGTCTATATAGACCACTACGCCCCGTCCTAGCATGTCCCGAAACACTTCGTTGATAAGGACTGGAAGACTGAAGGAGCATTAGACAGGCCAAAGGGCATTACGAGATACTCGTAATGACCCGTGGTCGTGGAAAAAGTAGTCTTCCATTCATGCATACCAGATTGTAGGCACTCCTAAAGTCCAGCTTCGTGAAGTACTGCGCCCCATGCATTTGTTCGATGATGGTTGGGATAAGGGGTAAAGGATAGCTGAACTTGACGGTGGCCTTGTTCAGTAGTCCGAATTCCGCGCAGGGCTTCTTCGGAATGAATCTCGTTCAGTGAAGCCTAGAAAGCCGGTGACGTAGACCGCCGGAACTGGTGAACAGAATGAGCATCAGTACCGGGGGATCCGTGACACTGTCTGCAAACAGCTAGTGGGTCTTGTCTTAGCAAGTTGTTGCAAAAATAAATTGTGTTAGCTGGCTAGCTAAATGGACAAAGAATCAGAGCAAACTTAGCTAGCTAATACAGACTGATACCAGTGCTGGTGTAGGCCTAGATTAGCATGTTGTTTGTGCAACAGTATCTTCTAAAGCAGAGGAATAGGCAAAGCATTCATATTTTAGCTTGCGCTAGCTAACGTAAACTCGTACATCGCCTTGGTTCGTACAATTGCCCTTATTTTAGCGCCCCAAAACGTAATACTTCCAGATCAACTGTAATGTCAATACCATTGTAAAGCACAATTTCTCCCCTTTCCAACAGAATAAATGACATGACCTAAACGCTGCCCGTTTCTGCATAATTCAAGCAGGTAATGAGCCCCATCGGGTCTTTTTAAAAATGGCGGGTGGGGAAGCGAAACTAATGCGTGAGAGTGAGAAGGAGAGATATTGTGTGGGAAAATTGCTTTTTTTCACTCGATCTGTCCAACTTATCACCTTATCGCCTCTAAAATGTAAATAAAACACTATAAAGAGTTTAAATAATGTGTCATTACATACCTATTTGAAGGTTTGTGTGGAATTTGAATCGGGTTTTTAGGGCGGTGCTAAAGTGATCTTAGAAGTAAAGAGCGGCTTTGAGAATGATGATCGCATGCAATGAAGATGCAAAAAATGACTAGGTATCCCCCCTTACCCCCGTCACTGTCCATTTCTTGTTTTTAAAGGATGAGAGAAGTGCTACACCTGGTGGAGAGAGATTGTAAGACAGAAATAGTTGCTTTATGCGTGCTGTTACGACATGACACGTCTAGATGTAACGGAGGGTCCGTTTTTTTCAACTTTTCTCCAATACTATAGAGCCATTACCATGTCGATCAACACTTGAATAGAAACCTAGTTCACACCCCGGATTTTGGAGTCAACACAGTCGCTACAGTCCCATTAGTTTTCTTTGTAGCCTCGTTTGAATGTTGCGGTTGCGCACATTTGTACGGAATGGGGTGAGTTTACGTTAGCTACATGGAGTAAGAGAAAACATGTAATGTAGCATCTAATTAGGGTCCCTTGGGAAACGCTCACAAAAATTCCTCCATGGCTTTTTCATTCGTTGTCATGTCAAACGACAATGTATTAAAAATGCTGCCCACTATATTCCTAAAATATAATTAGAATCATTCATTTTTGATAATTCGAACAGTTCACCAGTTTATTAGGCCTTGATTTTTTCCCCCATATCATGCGGGGGCAATGGAGAAATCCCAAATTAAATCACATATAATTTATGTTATGTCACCCTAGGGTCATAAACTACTCATAAAGCATATTTAGAAAATTTTTATATATAAAAAATTATAAATACCGTCAAATACTGTAAAAAAAATATATATATATTGTTATATTACTTTTTGGCCATATCGCCCAGCCCTAATTAGTCATTTCAGCATCCTCATCAACTTGATATGGTGACTTGAAACAAATAATTATGTCAGCTACAATGAAAGAAGTTTTGGGCAATGCTTCGAAGTTAGGGTTGAGGACCTTGTTTGTCAGCAACATGTGGTAACAATACCCCTCCAACCTCGTTTATTTGTTTTGTGCATGTTGGATAACTACCAGGATTTGGATGTTTAACTTACACAAGGGGGAAAACAACTTAATTAAATTTCAGATGTTTCTATATTTTCCCTTTTTAAGAATATTTGCCCCAAAATAGTCATGTATGAAAGCATTTTTGGATGACTGATTCCATTGCTCTTTTAGTTTTGATTCACTTCTAAGCAATTTTCATGAAATAAAATAATTTTATTGGTCACATATATTTGTTTAGCAGATGTTATTGCGGGTGTTGCGAAATGCTTGTGTTTCTAGCTCCAACAGTGCAGTAATATCTAACAATTCACAACAATACACACAAAAGTAAAAGAATGGAATTAAGGAATATATAAATATTAGGATGAGCAATGTCGGACTGGCATAGACAAATACAGTAGAATAGAATACAGTATATACATATGAGATTACTAAAGCAAAAATATGTAAACATTATTAAAGTGACTAGTGCTGGTTGAATGTGAATTTGAGCGGTGTTAGTGTAAACATGTAACCGATATGCAATATTATAATTATATGTTGTTGTTTTATAATGTAAGAACTCTGTAAAGTAAAACATTACATTTTTTACCTGCAAAATAAAACCATGTTTAGTATCTGTGAATCCATTTTTATTGCATACCTAGAATCAATTGTACTGTACTATAATAATGTTCAAACATAAGTTGTTTTATGCCACTTTCTCTCAATTATTTTGTGTACTATGTAGTGATGTTGCCAGTTTACATTAGATGCTTTTATTCAAAACAATTCAAGGTTGCTCTGGGTCAACTCAAAGTTGCAAGCAACTCAACTCAATCCTTATTAGGTGCATGGCTCTTGTTTGGTCAGGCATTTGCTTAGTCATTCTGACAGTTAATTCTGGGAACGGGAAGACTTTCCTCACGGAACGGCGTACCTCTGTCGACAGTCTTGACCCACTGCTGGGTTTCCTGTGGATCAGCCATGGGTCAGTGGCTTTATGTGACACATGAACCTAATCATAAACATCTGTTCGGCTCTGACAAATGCACTTTCGCAACAAGGCCCATGACGCACTGATGTGCTGTCCACTAGTGTTAATCATAAATCCGCTATTTCCTTTCAATTACAGCTTAGAGCTAAACCATGGATGATTATGCCCAAGTGGATTGATTGCATTGGTAAGTCACCACAGCTTTCCTTATTCAGTTTCAGTTACTTTTATGCAATCTCTACCACTCCATATTCAGAGACAGGCAGCATTTTAATGACATGCAGGCTCATGTAATTGGTATTATAGAATACTCAAAATACATTCCTCATAGGGACTGGGGGGGGGGGAATAACCTGTAAAGGTTATTTATAATATGGGTTACATGGAAATAATTGGACCTCTCTGAAATGAAAATGGATAGCCCTCCCTTCAGCAAAATATATTTGACCTAAACCCTCCCTGAACACATAACAAAAAAGTAACCCTCCCCTATACCTAAAATAATAATTAAAACAACGTGGATAGCAGAGAGCATGTCTACAGTTTACCCTCACTTCTTGGACAGGCCAGAGCCTTAGATATGCCGTTTTAGAAACTATTCTATTGTAAGCATTACACGTCAACATGGGAATTTTGATAGAGCACAGGGCTGCGGGACAGAAGCTTATGGGTTTGTAGACCACCGTGGACAAGAGTAGGGGTGGAAAGATCTTCTTTATAGTAAAAGCATTGCATGAATCTATCATCTTATTTGCAGGTCAAGAAAAAATTCACATTTCATGCAATTCTACGTATTTTTTTAAATTTTACACCCTTTTTTCAACGCAATTTTGATCTTGTCTCATCGCTGCAACTCCCCAACGGGCTCGCAAGACGAAGGTCGAGTCATGCGTCCTCCGAAACATGACCCGCAAAACCGCGGTTCTTAACACCCGCCCGCTTAACCCGGAAGCAAGCCGCACCAACGTGTCGGAGGAAACACCGTTCAACTGACGACCGAGGTCAGCCTGCAGGCGCCCGGCCCGCCACCAGAAGTCGCTAGAGCTAATGAACAGAGATAGGCATATGTCTTCCTCTTATCATATTTCCCCAATGCGAAATCAATGTGTCTTGTTTGCAAACTAAACTGTCCCTGTTTGCAAATAATTAGGAATCTGAGCATGGCACTTTCAAAAGTTAGGCCTACCTTTCCACCCCAGACAAGAGTAGGCTTATCAATGCAGAAACATTTAAGCGTTAACTGTTCGCTACTCTTCTTCCGTGGCGTAACCCAACGAGAGAAGGTCACAAGCGTTTCCATAAAAGCTGTCTGGATTTAAACATCTTCTATTGTACAGAAAGTGAATAGCTTAATCAATTGACAGTGACAGATTACTTCCCAAGCAAAGCCAGCCTATGAATGTCAAAGAAATTAAACAATGATATCCCCATATGTATTGGAGTCACGTCTTTGTAGCATAAAGCATCGCGGAACAAAGCTCTGTTGTAAATCATTTTATATAATCGGATCCATTTTATTTTCTTCAAAATCTTAAGCTAACAAGGGGTAGACCTGTGCTTTTTGACATTTTCTTTAATTAAAGGTAGTTATATGGCAGACCCTCTCATACCCCCTCAATTGGAGTCTTGGTTTTAACTTAACAGCCCTTAATTGACACGGAGGTAGGCTATTTAAAGAGTGCATGGTCGGTGGAGGAATTGACCGACAAATCTATGGATATAGCAGCCTATGGACTAATTTAGTCTGTCAAACAGGTAGGCCTACCTCTTATTTCTTAAATACGAAGAAATAGGCTCCAACACAAAGTCCTCGTTGTTAGTAAAGTCTAATTAAAATAAAGACGTTGAAAATAATTATGCCTACTCGAATTTGCCTACTTTCACCACCATGAGCTGTCCACTTCCGATTGATTGTGCCGTGGTTGTTTTAACATCACAATGAAAATTACTCAAATCTGGCTTATTGTAAGGTCAATAACCCTGATAAATACCCTGAACAAAAATATAAATGCAACAATTTCAAAGATTTTACTGAGTCAATTTAAATAAAGTCATTAGGCCCTAATTTATGGATTTCACATGACTGGGAATACAGATATGCATCAGTTGGTCACAGATACCTTAAAAAAAGGTAGGGGCGTGGATCAGAAAACCAGCGCAAAATCATGCAGCGCAACACTCTCCTTCACATAGAGTTGATCGGGCTGTTGATTGTGGCCTGTGGAATGTTGTCCCACTCCTCTTCAATGGCTATGCGAAGTTGTTGGATATTGGCGGGAACTGGAACACGTTGTCGTACATGTCGATCCAGAGCATCCCAAACATGCCCAATGGGTGTCATGTCTGGTGAGTACTGTTGGATTTGGGGTAAACTTTTAACATTGTTATACGCATAAGCATAGTATATAAAGGAGTGGAAGAGACTGGTTTTTATGTCAGAGGTTAATGGTTCTCTGTAGAAAGACAGAGTGGCTGTGGAATGTGCTGGGTGGACGGGAGGGAGTCACGGCAGTGCGATAGGTGATACGGGTGGAGAGCTTTGGATTAGACATCAAGGGGGTTGAGGTCAGGTCAGGTCACCTTAAGGGAGACAGAACGGTTTATTACTCTGTCACTTCGTCTTCCTGTCGAACCATAAGATGTAAGGATTGGAGAGAAGGAGGAGTGCCTAAAGTGGAGTATATACACTGCTCAAAAAAATAAAGGGAACACTTAAACAACACAATGTAACTCCAAGTCAATCACACTTCTGTGAAATCAAACTGTCCACTTAGGAAGCAACACTGATTGACAATACATTTCACATGCTGTTGTGCAAATGGAATAGACAACAGGTGGAAATTATAGGCAATTAGCAAGACACCCCCAATAAAGGAGTGGTTCTGCAGGTGGTGACCACAGACCACTTCTCAGTTCCTATGCTTCCTGGCTGATGTTTTGGTCACTTTTGAATGCTGGTGGTGCTTTCACTCTAGTGGTAGCATGAGACGGAGTCTACAACCCACACAAGTGGCTCAGGTAGTGCAGCTCATCCAGGATGGCACATCAATGCGAGCTGTGGCAAGAAGGTTTGCTGTGTCTGTCAGCAAAGTGTCCAGAGCATGGAGGCGCTACCAGGAGACAGGCCAGTACATCAGGAGACGTGGAGGAGGCCGTAGGAGGGCAACAACCCAGCAGCAGGACCGCTACCTCCGCCTTTGTGCAAGGAGGAGCAGGAGGAGCACTGCCAGAGCCCTGCAAAATGACCTCCAGCAGGCCACAAATGTGCATGTGTCTGCTCAAACGGTCAGAAACAGACTCCATGAGGGTGGTATGAGGGCCCGACGTCCACAGGTGGGGGTTGTGCTTACAGCCCAACACCGTGCAGGACGTTTGGCATTTGCCAGAGAACACCAAGATTGGCAAATTCGCCACTGGCGCCCTGTGCTCTTCACAGATGAAAGCAGGTTCACACTGAGCACATGTGACAGATGTGACCGAGTCTGGAGACGCCGTGGAGAACGTTCTGCTGCCTGCAACATCCTCCAGCATGACCGGTTTGGCGGTGGGTCAGTCATGGTGTGGGGTGGCATTACTTTGGGGGCCGCACAGCCCTCCATGTGCTCGCCAGAGGTAGCCTGACTGCCATTAGGTACCGAGATGAGATCCTCAGACCCCTTGTGAGACCATATGCTGGTGCGGTTGGCCCTGGGTTCCTCCTAATGCAAGACAATGCTAGACCTCATGTGGCTGGAGTGTGTCAGCAGTTCCTGCAAGAGGAAGGCATTGATGCTATGGACTGGCCCGCCCGTTCCCCAGACCTGAATCCAATTGAGCACATCTGGGACATCATGTCTCGCTCCATCCACCAACGCCACGTTGCACCACAGACTGTCCAGGAGTTGGCGGATGCTTTAGTCCAGGTCTGGGAGGAGATCCCTCAGGAGACCATCCGCCACCTCATCAGGAGCATGCCCAGGCGTTGTAGGGAGGTCCTACAGGCACGTGGAGGCCACACACACTACTGAGCCTCATTTTGACTTGTTTTAAGGACATTACATCAAAGTTGGATCAGCCTGTAGTGTGGTTTTCCACTTTAATTTTGAGTGTGATTCCAAATCCAGACCTCCATGGGTTGATACATTTGATTTCCATTGATAATTTTTGTGTGATTTTGTTGTCAGCACATTCAACTATGTAAAGAAAATAATATTTCATTCATTCAGATCTAGGATGTGTTATTTTAGTGTTCCCTTTATTTTTTTGAGCAGTGTATATTTGTAATGTTGGAAACATGTTTGGGTCTGAATACAGCTGTGTCGACTCTTTGGAAGAATTAAACTTGGTTAAGCTTCTCTAGTGTCCGTGAGTTCATTACTCTGAAAAATTAGAACCTAACAGTATGCAGGCCTTGGAAGAATTGGGACATTTTCAGCTTCCAGGAATTGTGTACAGATCCTCGCGACATGGAGCCGTGCATTATCATCCTGGAACATGAGGTGATGGCGGCAGATGAATGGCACGACAATGGGCCTCAGGATCTCGTCACAGTATCTCTGTGCATTCAAATTGCCATTGATAAAATGCAATTGTGTTTGTTGTCCGTAGCTTATGCTTGCCCATACCATAACCCCTCCGCCACCATGGGGCACTCTGTTCACAATGTTGATATCAGCAAACCACTCACCCACACAATGCCATACATGCTGTCTGCCATCTGCCCGGTACAGTTGAATCCGGGATTCATCCGTGAAGTCCACACTTCTCCAGTGGCCATCGAGCATTTGCCCACTGAAGTCGGTTACAACGCCAAACTGCAGTCAGGTCAAGACCTGGTGATGATGACCAAGCAGATGAGCTTCCCTGAGACAGTTTCTGACAGTGTGTGCAGAAATTCTTAATTTGTGAAAACCCACAGTTTCATCAGTTGTCCAATTGGCTGGTCGCAGACGATCCTGCAGATGAAGAAGCCGGATCTGGAGGTCCTGGGCTGGCGTGGTTACACGTGGTCTGCGGTTGTGAAGCCCGTTGGACCTACTGACAAATTCTCTAAAACGACGTTGGAGGCAGTTTATGGTCGAGAAATTAACATTAAATTATCTGGCAACCGCTCTGGTGGACATTCCTGCAGTAAGCATGCCAATTGCACGCTGCCTCAAAACTTGAGACATTTGTGGCATTGTGTTGTGTGACAAAACGGCACATTTTAGTGGCCTTTTATTGTCCCCAGCACAAGGTGCAACTATGTATTGACCATGCTGTTTAATCAGCTTCTTGATATGCCACACCTGTCAGGTGGATGGATTATCTTGGCAAAGAAGAAATGCTCACTAACAGCATTTAGAGAAATAAGCTTTTTGTTTTTTGTGCGAAAATGTATGGCATCTCTCATTTCTGCTCATGAAACATGGGATGTTTGTTGCGTTTATATATTTTTTTCAGTGTACATCATGGGCAAGAAACATAATTGCTTTTAATAAAATCAATTATAGTAGTAGCAAGCTATCAAAGTTGACCTCTGGTCCTCCTCCTTATCTTCGTGCTCTCCTCAAACTGAACAGAACACAGGCTATAGGCTAGATGCGCGCAATATAGTGCTTTATTTTCGACTATGCCTTATCAACAACAAAAAAATCAGAAGAAACCTTTGACTCTCCTCCTGAACTACCACTGTAGCCCTACACAGCACAGCCATTGGTTAAGCAGCACACAAAAAAGTTTTTGATCTGCAAGAGCAGAGTAGGCCGGGGCTCAGGGTTGGAATATCCATTGCAGTGCGCAGCCAAGTTTTATTTACACCATCCCAGCAGCTATCTTAGAAATATAACTTTGCTCTGTGCTTCTCCCAGCATGCACTTCGTAGCCCATATGCTATGGATCATTTGCTTGAGACCACACTAAATAGCCTATAGGCGCAATGATATTGCCCGCCCAGTGGCGAATCAGAGATGAGGGGCGGCATCGGGCACACATCGATATATAGCCTAATATGCAACTAATTCTAAAACACTGAGAAATATAGAAATTTTATCAGTTACCAATTACTGTCCATTAGGAAAGTATTCAGACCCACATTTTGTTATGTTACAGCCTCATCTTAAAATGAATTAAATTTTAAAAATCCTCAATCTACACACAATACCCCATAACGACAAAGTGAAAACTGATTTTTTTTTTTTTAAATGTGCAAATGTATTAAAAATAAAAACTGAAATATCACATTCCGAATGCACTGTACATGACCCTCCCCTGGACTAGTTAAAAAAATAAAATAAACCCTCCCCTTGACTGAAATTTTAAAAGCATGAACCTCCCCCATTTTCCTCCAGGTAACCATTCTGTACACTTAGATCTAGCTAGCAAGCTAATATTCCAGAAGTTAGAGTATTTATTCTGAAGTGAATGGGAAAACAAACTTGTTTTCTATTGCCATTTTTTATTAATTTTAGTAGTTGATACAATTATTATTCATATCAGGTAATAAAAAAAAAAAGTTGAATCCTAGAATTATTTGGGGGCTTTTATTTTGAAGATTCTAAGGCTTTTATTTTAAAGTTCTGTCTGTACAAATGAACATTTCTTTATGCATTTGCATGCAGCGTTTCCATTTTTACTAGATCCAATTGACATCGGGGCACAAGCGTTTGTTCAAAGACAGACAAAATCCTGTTTTTCTGAAGAATATAATAATGAAAGGTATCACTTCTCGTCTCATTGTAATGCATACTGTTGGCACCATCTGTTGGCACCATCGTTGAGCAACGATACACTCCGCAGCTGTGGGCTTACAGTAATGCAAACACTGTGCATTGATTAAACATTTTCCGCGTGTGTAGAATTTATGCATAGTCGATGACGCAGGAAACTTGAGCAAATACGGAGAGCCATATGGAGAGTATACTTCTCACTGGCAAGAATTCTCCTTCATTTCGTGTCGTTCCTTGGTCATTTGCTCTCAACAAGAAATGTAATAGTTTTTATAGAATAGCAGGTGATGTATTCATTGATAGTAAGGTTAGGTCAATGCTTTGGGAGTAAGTTAAACTGTAAACTAGTTAAATAATTATTAACACCAGGACTACCTAATACTAAGGGGTGGACAAACTAGTTGACTCGAGGGCCACGTCGGGATTTTGAAATTCAACGGAGGGATGCATTTTTTGGGGGACCAATTGTTTGTTAAAATCAATCTGCAGGGGACTCCCGAGTGGTGCAGCGGTCTAAGGCGTCATTACAGACCTTGGTTTGATCCCAGGCTATGTCACAGCTGGCCGTGACTGGAGACCCATGAGGCAGCGCACAGTTGTCCGGGTTAGGAGAGGGTTTGGCAGGCCGAGATTTCCTTGTCCCATCGCGCTCTAGCGACTCCTGTGGCGGGCTGGGCGCCTGCACGCTGACATGGTCGCTTGGTGCACGGTGTTACCTCTGACACATTGGTGCGGCTGGCTTCTGGGTTAAGCGGAATTGTGTCAAGAAGCAGTGCAGCTTGGCTGGGTCGTGTTTCGGATGACGCATGGCTCTCGACCTTCACCTCTCCTGAGTCCGTACGGGAGTTGCAGCGATGGGACAAGACTAACTACCAATTGGATACCACAAAATTGGGGAGAAAAAAAGGTAAAAAAAAAAAAGATTAAATCATTTGCCGTACTATGCCCCCCCCTTGGGTTAGGGTTAAGTTTAGGAGTTCGGTTAAAGGGTTAATGTTAAGGTTAGGGGAAGGGTTAGCTAACATGCTAAGTAAACTCAGAAAAAAAGAAACTTTTTTTCCTTTTTCAGGACCCTGTCTTTCAAAGACAATTCGTAAAAATCCAAATAACTTCACAAATCTTCATTGTAAAGGATTTAAACATTGTTTCCCATGCTTGTTCAATGAACCATACACAATTAATGAACATGCACCTGTGGAATGGTCATTAAAACACTAACAGCTTACAGACGTTAGGCAATTAAGGTCACAGTTATGAAAACTTAGGACACTAAAGAGGCCTTCCTACTGACTCTGAAAAACACCAAAAGAAAGATGCCCCGGGTCCCTGCTCATCTGCGTGAACATGCCTTAGGCATGCTGCAAAGAGGCATGAAGACTGCAGATGTGGCCAGGGCAATAAATTGCAATGTCCGTACTGTGAGACGCCTAAGACAGCGCTACAGGGAGACAGGATTGACAGCTGATCGCCCTCGCAGTGGCAGACCACGTGTAACAACACCTGGACAGGATCGGTACGTCCGAACATCACACCTGCGGGACAGGTACAGGAAGGCAACAACAACTGCCCGAGTTACACCAGGAACGCACAATCCCTCCATCAGTGCTCAGATTGTCCGCAATAGGCTGAGAGAGGCTGGACTGAGGGCTTGTAGGCCTGTTGTAAGGCTGGTCCTCACCAGACATCACCGGCAACAACGTCGCCTATGGGCACAAACCCACCGTAGCTGGACCAGACAGGACTGGCAAAAAGTGCTCTTCACTGATGAGTAGCGGTTTTGTCTCACCAGGGGTGATAGTCGGATTCGCATTTATCGTCGAAGGAATGAGTGTTACACCGAGGTCTGTACTCTGGAGTGGGATCGATTTGGAGGTGGAGGGTCCATCATGGTGTGTGGCGGTGTGTTCAGAGCATCATCGGACTGAGCTTGTCGTCATTGCAGGCAATCTCAACGCTGTGCGTTATAGGGAAGACATCCTCTTCCCTCTTATGGTACCCTTCCTGCAGGCTCATCCTGACATGACCCTCCAGCATGACAATGCCATCAGCCATACTGCTCGTTCTGTGAGTGATTTCCTGCAAGACAGGAATGTCAGTGTTTTGCCATAGCCAGCGAAGAGCCAGGATCTCAATCCCATTGAGCACGCCTGGGACCTGTTGGATCGGAGGGTGAGGGCTAGGGCCATTCCCCCCAGAAATGTCTGGAAACTTGCAGGTGCCTTGGTGGAAGAGAGGAGTAACATCAAGAACTGCAAGAACAGCAAGAACTGTCAAATCTAGTGCACTCCATGAGGAGGAGATGCACTGCAATACAGCTGGTGGCCACACCAGATACTGACTGTTACTTTTGATTTTGACCCCCCCTTTATTCAGGGACACATTATTCAATTTATGTTAGTCACATGTCTGTGGAACTTGTTCAGTTTATGTCTCAGTTGTTTAATCTTGTTATGTTCATACAAATATTTACGCATGTTAAGTTTGCTGAAAATAAACGCAGTTGACAGTGAGAGGACGTTTCTTTTTTTGCTGAGTTTAGTTGCAAAGTAGCTAAAAAGTAGTAAATAGTTGAAAAGTTGCTCATGAACTAAAATGATAGTTGTCCGAGATTAGATTCACACTCACAACCTTTAGGTCCAGATCAATACGAAATGCTCTGAGACCAGATTGGATTTCACAAAACAGAATTTCGTAGGATAAATGTGTGGTTATTATTGACGAAGATGTAAATGCTATGCTCTCAACTCTGCCAAATAAATTAAACATTTTTTAAATATATTCCTATAGCAAATCTCATGTGAAAATGAAAACTCAAAGCATTTAAATATCTTCCAGATTGTTTCTAATTTGCAATGTCTTATCACAAACATTGAGGCAAAGTGGCCTGGATCTGTGAATGACTTCAACATACTCCGAGAGAGAACACTGTACCATCAGTGACATAGTAGTGGAATGCATAGTACTTCCTAACATTGCCATCATTTGTAAGGAGGTACCACCCTGTATCAATTGGATGCCCTGCAAAAACCCAGAGCCTGTTCACTGTGATCAACAAACTGGTACAGCAATCAGGGATAGCATCGCTGCTTGGCTCTTTACATCATGCAGACAAGTGTTATGATAATTTCACCCCAAAAAGCCAAGAGGGTAAGAGAGGACTCGCTCCACTAAGTGACTGAACAAAAATGAGTGACTACAGACACTGCAAGAATATGCTCTCCAGAGATTAGTAAATGGTATCGAAAGAAGGAATCTGTTGACCAATGTTTATTTGAAAAAGGGAAATTTATTAAAAAAGTTAAACTGGAAGATTGCAATAACAACATAAGCATGATTAATTTATGTTCCTTGTGGTTCATGACTGAGAAGAGAAACAAAGGCTTCACGTGCAACACAGCATTCCTAACTTAGCCCACAATGTCTGCTGTGTGGATCGAGCAGTCAACAAGTCGAGCAGTCTTTTGAAATAGTAAGAACATTTCAGCAAGACAACTCAATGGCAACATCCATTAAAGCCAAGATAATGGAATTCATTGCCCTTGACAATCAACCGTTCTCTGTCGTGGGTGATGTTGGCTTTCGCCGACTGGTCGAGCACACACTACCAAGTGCGCTATTTTTCAGATGTTGCCCTACCAGAGTTACACAGTAATAGCGTCACTACTACTAGCTTCACGACATACATACTGTAATGAAACAGGCAGGGAGCAGGTCTCGAACCCTCGACCTTCTAGCCCGAAGTCCAGCACGCTAACGACTGTGCTCCAAAAGCATACTCGAACGGCAGAGTTGATATCCACGCTTATAAACCCAGGGTCGTTACACTACTCCCTCCTTTCAAAGAGCGTGTCCTCGCGCTAGCTTGCGACTCAACGTCTTATAGGAACGCGCTCACCGACCAAGCACACGCACTGTCGTGGATGCAAGGTTCGATCACTTCTGACACCAATGTAATGAAACAGGCAGGGAGCAGGCCTCGAACCCTTGACCTTCTAGCCCGAAGTCCAGCGTGCTATCGACTGTGCCGCAAAAGAATGCTCCAGCGGCAGAGTCGATATCGCGCTTATAAACCCAGGGTCGTTACAATACTATGGGTCTTTGCATGTGTCAAAAAAGATACAGTAGTACTGTCAAAGCTGTATAAAAAAGTATGCAAACAAGCAAACACCGGCCATGAACGATGTGTTTTCAATACCGCGTTTGTAATAAAGCATCGTTTGTTCGACGGCAACTTCTGGGGTAGCTAGCTTTAGCTTGGTACCTAGCTAGCACCAATACAACCAGCCTGAAAACAATGACCAGTAGAAACTGCTGTCATTTTCATCATTCTTAGCAATGATTTAGGAATCCTTGTGAGTAAGTATTAGCTAGGTTGCCACTTGTAGTTCGTCTATTGAAATTGAACTTCAGTTCATGAAAATAAATAGCTAGCCAGCTACTAAACCGTGTTGCCCAAAGCTAATGTTGTAAGCAGCCAGCTAGCTTCATGTGGTTAAATGATTATGTGACGTGCAGTCATATTCAGGTCCTGAACAAATGAACAACGAAACAGCACAGCAAGTAAGTGAAAGAAATAGGTTTTGATTATATTTTACTGTTAATGGGAACATACGTAAATGCCAACAAAATAATTTTATGGTCAGTGTGGTGTGTGTGTGTGTGTAACCTTTTATTTAACTAGGCAAGTCAGTTAAGAACAAATTCTTATTTACAATGACGGCCTACCCCGGACAACGCTGGGCCAATTGTGTGCTGCCCTATGGGATTCCCAATCACGGCCGGATGTGATACAGCCTGCACTCAGATGCAGTGCCTTAGACCGCTGCGTCCGTCCGTGTGTGTGTTAACTTTTTAACTACTAGAATGCTTAAAAGGCAGCTAAAATTTTTAATATAGGTATCGTTTTTTGGGGAAAGGAAAATACCGGATATCGGTATCGGCCAAAAATGTCATATCGGTGCATCACTAGAATAAATCCTAAATTGGTTAAATTAGAAACATGAGAACTGGTTGTTGAAGTGATGTGGAAAGTTAATATACATTCCCGAACGGATATCCAGTTAGTTTCCCCAATCTTGGGCCTTGAATTCCACCAAGTTTGACTTACTGTTCATACAAAGCTCTTAGTTTATTATTTATTTAACCATCCTTCTACAATTATACAAACATGATACTGCTTTTTTTTATGACATCCTGTAAACATTAAATTGTGAAATGTACATTTAATTGTTTCTCAAGTAATTTAATCTCCAAGGTAATCTTTTGCGTCTTGAATTTCCTGTAGTTGATCTCCTGTTGCAAGTATTTAATATACAAGTCCTTCATATTGACATTTGAGGGCTTTCTTTGTTTGTCACCCTGAAAAACATTGATTTAAATCAAATGCATAATTGTAATTGTTTAACAGCTGCCATTTCACCCATTTTCTCAGTACATTGTATTCATAATGTAGAAATAAGGCCTTATATGGCAAACACTTTTTTTCAACAACTTATCATTGAGTTAGTGTAATAATCTTACCTCTGTCCCATGTTTTGGAAGTGGATGCTGTGGCCTCAGGCAGGTTCTCGTTTATGCCTGGACCCTATGAGGTGTAATGTTTAGGCCATTATCTTTATCCATGATGTCTGATTACTGATTAGGCCACTTACAGAATACTTTTTCACTTTCAATGATAATGTATACATCAATAAATGTATTTAACAAATTCCACGAACATTTTCCAACCGCACAAATCTCTTCTAAATAAACGGTATTATGCCTACCTCATGTGTAGAGGATTCTGACGTGATTTCTTCTGCATTGTCAATGTATATGACTGGTACCTAAAACATACAGCGGTCAAAATAACAAAAGTACTGTAGGCTAAGTAACCACTGCTTGAATGTTTTCTATAGCTTTTCATAACTCACATTACTCAAAGACACTTTGGACCCAGATTCTGCTGCTGTCTCCTCTGATGTCATGTGGTTTGCTAGCACTGCAAAAGCATAATGCTCTTGTTAAAACCATGGTGAGGTCCATGCCAGATCTAATAAAAGACGCAGAGATGATCCCAAAGGATCTTGCCTCACAAAGTTTGAGCGGGACAGTGTTGACTCAAGCTCGGAGGTTTCTCCTGTCATACAGTCTATAGTGGAACAGAACTGTTGGGTTTCATCCATATGTTCCTTTGCAGCAGAAAAGCCAGGTTGTAGTGAGCCTTCCCTGGTCATACGCCTCTCTGCTTTATTTGGTCTGGAATCAGAGATTACATTGTACATCTGTATCTTGACAAAACGTCACAGTGGAGAGTTAGGGGCACTGACTGTGCAACTCACTTGTTTGTACCATATTCTTATATTTCACCTTGACCTGCACCCAACTTCGTTTTACTCCAGATTAGAGGTTGACCGATTATGATTTTTCAACGCCGATACTGATTATTGGAGGACCAAAAAAGCCGATACCGATTAAACAGACCATTTTTTTTATATATATTTGTAATAATGACAATTACAACAATACTGAATGAACACTTTTATTTTAACTTAATATAATACATAAATAAAAAAAATCTATTTAGTCTCAAACAAATAATGAAACATGTTAAATTTGGTTTAAATAATGCAAAAACACATTCTTTCTTGAGAAAAAAGTAAAAGTGCAATATGTGCCATGTAAAAAAGCTAACATTTAAGTTCCTTGCTCAGAACATGAGAACATATGAAAGCTGGTGGTTCCTTTTAACATGAGTCTTCAATATTCCCAGTTAAGTTTTAGGTTGCAGTTATTAATGGAATTTATAGGACTATTTCTCTCTATACCATTTGTATTTCATATACCTTTGACTATTGTATGTTCTTATAGGCACTATAGTATTGCCAGCCTAATCTCGGGAGTTGATAGGCTTGAAGTCATAAACAACGCTATGCTTCAAGCATTGCGAAGAGCTGCTGGCAAATGCAGGAAAGTGCTGTTTGAATGAATGCGTACGAGCCTGCTGCTGCCTACCACCGCTCAGTCAGACTGCTCTATCATATTAAATCATAGACTTAATTATAATATAATAAACACACAGAAATACGAGCCTTTGGTGATTAATATGGTCAAATCCGGAAACTATAATTTCAACAAAGAAAAAAGGTTATTCTTTCAGTGAAATACGGAACCGTTCCGTATTTTATCGAACGGGTGGCAACCCTAAGTCTAAATATTGCTGTTACATTGCACAACCTTCAATGTTATGTCATAATTATGTAAGATTCTGGCAAATTAATTACGGTCTTAGGAAGAAATGGTCTTCACACAGTTCGCAACGAGCCAGGCGGCCCAAACTGCTGCATTTACCCTGACTCTGCTTACACTGAAAACAAGAGAAGTGACTCAATTTCCCTACTTAATATTGCCTGTTAACAAGAATTTCTTCTAACTAAATATGCAGGCCCAAATTAGGCACATTTGGGCAGTCTTGATACAACATTTTTAACAGATATTCAATGGTTCATTGGATCAGTCTATAACTTTGCATATACACTGCTGTCATCTAGTGGACAAAATCTAAATTGTGCCTGGAATATAATACATTATGTTCTTTCTCTTGCATTTCAAAGATGATTGTACAAAAAACGCATGTTTTTTTCTTTGTATTATATTTTATGTGTTATATTGTCCTACATTAATTTCACATTTCCACAAACTTCAAAGTGTTTCCTTTCAAATGGCATCAAGAATATGCATATCCTTGCTTCAGGTCCTGAGCTACAGGCAGTTAGATTTGGGTATGACGTTTTAGGCGATTTTTTTTTGTTAAACGGTTGGGTCCTTATTAACCAATCAATCCACCGCTAGCTAGCATAACATTCTATCCAACATAATATTAGCTACAGCTACAGGGGCTAACTTGCCACTCACTGGGTACTGTAGGTTGTCTATATGGCAGCTACTTAAGCGTTGACTGAATCGGCAATTTTATGCCATGCTTCCTGTCTAAATTTGCGAGCAGCAGTTGTATTATTTTTGTGATAGAAAATATGTTTTAGGTCGTCAAACCGCTGAAGTATAGCTTGCTGCTCTGAAAACCGCCCTTTGTCCCTTTTCCAATCACGTGGTGTTATCGTTGTCATGGTTACCGCTCTTCTATTTAAAAAAAATCAAACATCCTTAAACCCCTACCTTTACTCACCCTAACTATAACCCTTACCTTAACCATTTTAAATGTAAACATCAATGGGGTAGGGCATCCCAAGAATTATTATGACCACGCTATGGAAAGGGGAGACTCCGTTTTGCTCTACGCCCCCAACAAGTGTCACGGGACTCGTTTCAATTTGATTATGCTGATGTGCACTGTTTGAACTACAACCTAACAGTGGTGGAAAAGTACTCAAAAGTCATACTTGAGTGAAAGTAAAGATACCTTAATAGAAAATTACTCAAGTGAAAGTCATCCAGTAAAATATTACTTGAGTAAAAGTCTAAAAGTATTTGGTTTTAAATATACTTACTGTAAGTTTCAAAAGTATGAAAAAAAAAAAGTACGGCTATGGAACCCTGACCTGTTCACCGGACATGCTATCTGTCCCAGACCTGCTGTTTTCAACTTTCTAGAGACCGCAGGAGCGGTAGAGATACTCTTAATGATCGGCTATGAAAAGCCAACTGACATTTACTCCTGAGGTGCTGACTTGCTGCACCCTCGACAACTACTGTGATTATTATTATTTGACCATGCTGGTCATTTATGAACATTTGAACATCTTGGCCATGTTCTGTTATAATCTCCACCCGGCACAGCCAGAAGAGGACTGGCACACCCTCATAGCCTGGTTCCTCTCTAGGTTTCTTCCTAGGTTTTGGACTTTCTAGGGAGTTTTTCCTAGCCACCGTGCTTCTACACCTGCATTGCTTGCTGTTTGGGGTTTTAGGCTGGGTTTCTGTACAGCACTTTGAGATATCAGCTGATGTAAGAAGGGCTATATAAATACATTTGATTTGATTTAGTGAGTCTGCCAGATCAGAGGCAGTAGGGATGGCCAGGGATGTTCTCTTGATAAGTGTGTGAATTGGACCATTTCCCTGTCAAAATGTAACAAGTACTTTTGGATGTCAGAGAAAATGTATGGAGTAAAAAATACATTATTTTCGTTAGGAATGTAATGAAGTGAAGTAAAGTAAAAGTTGTTAAAAATATAAATGGTAAAGTACGGATACACCAAAAAACGACTTAGTAGTTAAGTAGTACTTTAAAGTATTTTTACTGAAGTACTTTACAACACAGCAAACTAATATAAAACACAAGTGTAACGGGACTCGTTCCTGAGCTGTCTTGTGTGTTATTCAATGTGTTTCTATCGTAGTAAAGGCCAAGTTCAATGTTTTATCAAATAATTAGTTTAGATTTTTTTTTTTTTACCTAAAGGGGTCCTAAAATTCTAAACCAAATAGCTAAATGAGCCATGGTATGACCATCTTAAAACAATTCCATATATTAGCTTAGTAACCCCCCCCCCCCCCCCCCTCCTTCACATGGATCCAGCTGTCCATACAATCAGCTGAGAACCCAAGACAGGGACTGGCTGTATGCCATTTTGGGCCCCCTTGAGTTCTCGAGAGCTAGTGCCATGACTTGTGAATAAGACGAGGCTAAACCTACAACCATGATCTTTATACCTCCATATTTACCCATCTTTATCCCATGCATCGCCTGCATTACTTAGTGACACTCCTCGGCAATGGTTGAACATGTCTAGACATCGCAGAGGAGTGAAACTAAGTAATGCAGGCGATGTCTGGACCTGTCCAACCTCAGCACTGGGAGTGTAGACGATGCTGCTGCACAGGGATCACCACACAAAGGTGAGCAATTCCTTTTACAAAGGCCTATTCATTCACACACAAAAAATGCTTGACAGCAAGTCAGCAACCCAGGGGAAACCCCCAAAGAAAAGCAGAGGAGACAATGGCAAGGATCTGAACAGGTCTCGGATCCGAACCAGCACAGGTCTGTTTGGGTCTGTTTTCCACACTACTTTTCGGAAAGGGTCTGACTGTTCTCGCGTCCATTTGGAACGGGTCTCTGTTTTTTGAAAATGTATTTATGCATATCGGTCAGGCGGGAAAGCCACGGATCCATTCCCAACTTTTTGGACCCGTTAAGACCTCTAACTCCCAAGGAAGGAAGACCCGAGACGCCAGTCTTGGCTGGGCATAAGTTCAGAGTGAATGACCATCTATGCTTGTGTGTGCGTTGCATATTCTGTCCACAAACTCAGGTAAAGTAGCAGAGGCTTTGCACTTTCAGTAAAATGTTGCACCATTTTAATTTCAGTTGCCACTCCTTTGTCTTTGTTTGTCTTTTGTATGTCATTGCATCGTGATATGCTGTTTTCACTCCATCCTCACCATTTCATGCTTTTTTGGCACATTATTTCCTGTTGGTTTGCAGATAAGCCTACTTCTTCTCCAGTGGCCTTGGGCTCTCCTGCACCTACTGTAGGTGCCAGGCTTATTCCTCTCACCTTCAAGAACACCATTAACTTGAACCCTGTGTATAGAAACATTCTGGGAACACGTATGAATGCTGTATTCATTTGTGGAGGGATGAGTACCTGGTCCCCATTGGCCCTGTGGATCCCAGTGGTATTGTGTTGCTACCTGCATCATCTCAAGTAATGATGTTCTCCTTTGTTCCAGGAGCAGTCGCAACAAGAAGTTTATGTTTTACCTTACCAGGCAAGTCAGTTAAGAACAAATTCTTATTTTCAATGACGGCCTAGGAACAGTGGATTAGCTGCCTTGTTCAGGGGCAGAACGGCAGATTTGTACCTTGTCAGCTCGGGGATTCAATCTTGCAACCTTTCGGTTACTAGTCCAACGCTCTAACCACTAGGCTACGCTGCCACCCCAGTTACGGTCCTTCCTGGTAAAGAACAGTCTGTGGACACACTCTACCTATGAATGTGTTTTTAATGATTCTCATTGTGTTTACCACACTCTCTTCTCACCCAGCTCAGGTTGCTGTGTAGCAGTCCAAAGCTTCCATTCAGTGAACGTCCATTCAGTAACAAGGAGAATGTGAACGGATGCATTTTGACATTCAGGGCTACAATATGCTTTATTTAAATTCTGTCATCAGTCAGAGATTGAATCTTTCAATAGCATAAATTATTACGTTTCAGCAACAGCTCAGTGCCCTGTGGGGCTTATTCAACTATGGCCACTAGATGACAGAATGGGATTGCTCAAGTGTCTCCACCTCTGTTGTGGATGTGTTTTTGAGGAGTTACTCATTCTCTGTATCTCACCTGAATTACAATGACTGCATTGCTGTGGTTTCCCCTGTGTTTAGATGGCCCCAGGAAGAGATCTCAGGGCAAGCCAAAGTGTTTTATGCCTATTCCAGACTCTCAGCTCCAAGGTGACAGTGAGCCCTGTGCCTTGGGAAGTCCCATCTACCCTGCATCTCCCCCCTAACCCAGCACTCTCCAGGGGATCCAGATGGATTCATGGAAATCCTGGAGCAGGAAGCTGATGACGTGATCTGGATCTCATAGACTTGTCTTCAGCTCTTGCCCCATTGTGTTAATCTTTGTCACTGAATGGATCATGCAGCGAGGTTTGCACCTGTGTGAATCTTGAACCTGTATTCAATGCACGGTTCAATCTCTGTTGCTACAGCTTTGAATAATTCTTCCCCAGATCTTCTTCCTTTTTTTTCTGTCTTCCAACATGACTCCTTCCTTTTCCCCCAATTTTGAATCTCTCCCCTGCCCTTTCCTTTTCTCATGTGTCCATGGCTTGACGTACATCATGGTTGACACAGTAAGTGTAATGCGATGTAGTGCTCCTCCTAACATAGTGCACCTTACATTTGCAGGAAGATACATTATACCTAAAAATACTTAATTCTCTCATTGTCCCAGATGAGTGTTCTTCTGGAAGGGAAGTTCAGCTGCTTGGTTGAGTCTTTTGCCGTGGTGGACTGCTGTTACCCATATGAGTATCAGGGAGGACACATTATGGTGAGAATAATTCCCTGGGCAGTGCAATCTTTGTTTATATCAATGTGGAGTGTGAACTGAGTGTGTTCGTCTGAGTTAGTGTTATCCCTCTCATCACCTGCAGGGGGCTCTGAGCCTGCCCAAAACAGACGAGGCAGTGGATAGCATACTGTCCCAGAGGCTAAAAGCCCACACATTTGATGAGGCTTGTGTTGGAGCTGCACTGTGAATTCTCCTCCGAAAGAGCACCCAGAACGTGACATACATACCTTTTTGTCACATCCTCCTGTGTGTGTTTTCGTGTCCGTGTGTGTGTATCAAATCTGCAGATTACCTATTATCTGCTTTTGACTCCTGACCAGAAATGTGTTTTTTCTGCATGTATTCCATTTGAGATTAAATCTCTCCTCATGAGAGAGTGCTTTTCTCCTTCTGTAGGTGTCGCCTCCTGCGCAGTGTGGACCACAGCATGAACGAATACCCAGCCCTGCACTATCCTCAAGGGTGGCTACAGAGACTTCTCTCACCAGGTATGGACCTGACAATAAATCAAATCAAATTGTATTTGTCGCATGCGCCGAATACAACAGTTGTAGACCTTACTGTGAAATGCTTACTTATAAGCCCTTAACCAACAATGCAGTTCAAGAAATAGTTAAGAAAATATTTACAAACTAAAAAATGGACATGTGGGTGGCCATTTGATTAATTGTTCAGCAGTCTAATGGCTTGGGGGTAGAAGCTGTTAAAGGAACCTTTTGGTCTTAGACTTGGCGCTCCGGTACCCCTTGTCGTTCGGTAGCAGAGAGAACAGTCTATGACTTGGGGGATTGGAGTCTTTGACACATTTTGGGGCCCTTCCTCTGACACCGCCTAGTATATAGGTCCTGGATGTCAGGAAGCTTGTCCTCAGTGATGTGATGTGCTGGGCGGTATACACTACCCTCTGTAGCGCCTTACGGTCAGTTGCTGAGCAGTTGCCATACCAGGCCTCCTTTTCCCGTAGTCCACGATCAGCTCCTTTGTTTTACACACATTGAGGGAGAGGTTGTTGTCCTGGCACCACACTGCCAGGTCTCTGACCTCCTCCGTATAGGCTGTCTCATCGTTGTCAGTGATCAGGCCTACCTACCACTGTTGTGTCGTCAGCAAACTTAATGATGGTGTTGGAGTTGTGCTTGGCCACACAGTCGTGGGTGAACAGGGAGTACAGGAGGGAACTAAGCACGCACACCTGAGGTGCCCCAGTGTTGAGGATCAGCTTGGCTCCAATACTCAAATAGACTCTGGGCTGTTGGGCAAGGCTGTGATCAGTTTATTTCTCACTCCCCTGGTCTCGTCTGTCTGTCAGGAGCACTGTGAGCCCAAGTCCTACTGACCAATGCACCACGAGGACCACAGAAAGGAGCTGCTGCGGTGCCGCACACACAGCCGAGCCTCCGCCTAGGAGCGCCGCAGACGCCACCACATCCAAACTTTTGTCAAACTCTGAGCCAGTCGTGTCGGGGATGGAGTCCGGGAGAAGAACAGACACTCAGAGGGACAGCTGAGTCCAAACAGTGACCTCGAGATCGTCCGTTTAATTATCCTACAGGAACCTACTTGACTATGTGATAACAAATTGCCCTTTTGTTGTGCTTGCCAGCTTTCCAAATGGAACCCTTTTTCACATGCTGTCATGTAAACTATGCACTATGTCGATGTTCACTGATGCCTTTGTCCATTTTGTAGTATATTTTAATTACAGTAGAGACCGCAGGTCGCCTTTTCAAATTGCTTTAATGTCATTTCCACATTGCAGAGCAGAAAATGGTGGCATTATTTCCAGTGTCAATCATGGATGTATGTTTTTATTATTAATGGGAATCATGACTTAATTTGAGCTCTTCTGAATACCATTTTTTTAACCAGAGTGAATGACCTTGGAGTTTAGGTTGAATAGTTTTTAATGTTTTGATTATATCAGGGACCTGCACATGAATTAATGCATTAACTATGACGTTTATAATTAAAAAACACACCAAAAAACATAACTCTTATTTTAATTATATAATTTCAATGGGTATCATATGGCCCATGGACAGTAAAACCACAACATAAAGGAGAAATCTTTAGAAGTATTTTTTTTATTAGGCTTGTCCTTGTGAATATCCTTATCCCTGTCGGTGCCACAGGTGTGTCTAGTTTGCAGCTGTGATTCCTCCCCCAACACAGCTGGGTTAACTCTATCCCCCTCGCTGTTAAAAAGCCCCCCTCTTCTATGCACAGCAGCTGTAATTGCGGAACAACTGTGGGATTTCACAGGCCCCAAAAAGTGGTATCCGGCTATACTGAAAGCAGATAGGGTGGGAATGGCCATGGTTCAGACTTCAGACCTTTCCCAGGAGGAAGGAAGGCTGGTACTGGCTGGCTGTTGCAGTGAATGACCTTTTGGCAGTCAGTTTTTATGGGTTTTTAATACCACGTATGGGCCTACATACTCATATCTCTGGCAGCAACAACCCAGAGTCCCAGGCAAGGCCATGAGAGGACGGGAGATTTTGGACATTGTTGGAGAAAATTGGGAATTAAGAAATCACATGAGATCAACAGCTATGTCCAAGTGGAGGTATCAAATTGCAGTTTTCAAAAGTCACTTGCTCAACAAAATCATCCTGTCGACTACCATGACTGTATGTGTCTAAAAATGCTTTCTGGTGCGGTGCAATGTTTGGAATATACAGGCTGGTTTCAACTGAGCCAATGGATTTTGAGTTCCTTAATCCCTGCTCCTCAAGTCATGCAGTCCAGAGTGGAGAGGTAACAGGGGGGAAAGTGAAATGATCCATTCCATCTTGTTTATAAGTGGCATTATTAGAGTGGCGATGATGGAGAGATTAGTTATTGTCTGTCAGCGCAATATGCAGGAAGCCCAGGTGCAAAAGCCCAACTGCTAACAGTGAGAGGAAATCCAACCTTATAGTGGACTACAATTTGCTCGTTTTTGGAGTCCAGTTATTTTCTGCAGGGTCAAATTACATTTCAGTAGAGAAGGACATCATGTAGGCCTTCAGAAAGTATTCACACCCATTGACTTTTTACAAGAAAAATTGTGTTTCAGCCAGAATTTAAAATGGATTAAATTAAGATTGTGTGTCACTGGACACACAATACTCCATAAAGTCAAAGTGGAATTATGCTTTTAGACATGTTGACAAATTAATTAAAAATGAAAAGCTGAAATGTCTTGAGTGAATAAGTATTCAACCTCATTGTTATGGCAAGCCTAAATAAATTCAGGAGTAGAAATGTGCTCAACAAGTCACATAAGAAGTTGCATGGACTCCCTCTGTGTGCAATAATAGTGTTTAATATGATTTTTTAAATGACTTCCTCATCTCTGTACCACACTCTGTACCATACTCTGTAAGGTCCCTCAGTCGAGCAGTGAATTTCAAACACAGATTCAACCACAAAAACCAGGCGTCCTTCCTAACTCAGTTGCCAGAAAGGAAGGAAACGGCTCAGGGATATCACCATGAGGGCAATGGGGATTTTAAAACAGTTACAAAGTTTATTGGCTGGGAAAGGAGAAAACTGAGGATGGATTAACAACATTGTAGTTACTCCACAATACTAACCTAATTGACAGAGTGAAAAGAAGGAAGCCTGTACAGAATAAAAATATTCCAAAACATACATGTTTGCCATAAGGCACTAAAGTAAAACTGCAAAAAATGTGCCAAAGAAATTATCTTTATGTTCTGAGTACAAAGCATTATCATTGGGGAAAATCCAACACATCACTGAGTACCAGTCTTCACATTTTCAAGCATGGCGGTGGCTGCATCATGTTATGGGTGTGTTTGTCATCAGCAAGTACTAGAGTTTTTTGGGGGGATAAAAATAAACGGAATAGAGCTAAGCACAGGAAAAATCCTAGAACAAAACCTGGTTCATTCAGTCTGCTTTCTAACAGACACTTGGAGACAACTTCACCTTTCAGCTGGACAATAACCTAAAACACAAGGACAGATATACACTGGAGTTGCTTACCAAGACGACATTGAATGTTCCTGAGTGGCCTAATTACAGTTTTGACTTAAATCTGCTTGAAAATCTATGGAAAGACTTGAAAATGGATGTCTAGCAGTGATCAATAACCAACTTGACAAAGCTTGAAGATTTTAAAAAAAATGAATAATGTGCAATCCAGGTGTGCAACGCTCTTAGAGAATATATATATATACAGTTGAAGTCGGAAGTTTACGTACACTTAGTTTGGAGTCATTAAAACTAGTTTTTCAACCACTCCACAAATTTCTTGTTAACAAACTATTATTTTGAATTTTACAATTCACTGTATCACAGTTCCAGTGGTTCAGAAGTTTACATACACTAAGTTGACTGTGGCTTTAAACAGCTTGGAAAATTCCAGAAAAGGATGTCATGGCTTTAGAAGCTTCTGATAGGCTAATTGACATCATTTTAGTCAATTGGAGGTGTACCTGTGGATGTATTTCAAGGCCTAGCTCCAAACTCAGTGCCTCTTTGCTTGACATCATGGGAAAATCAAAAGAAATCAGCCAAGATCTCAGAAAAAAAATTGTAGAACACAAGTCTGGTTCATCTTTGGGAGCAATTTCCAAACACCTGAAGGTACCACGTTCATCTGTACAAACAATGGTACGCAAGTATAAACACCATGGGACCACGCAGCCGTCATACCGCTCAGGAAGGAGACGCGTTCTGTCTCCTAGAGATGAACGTACTTTGGTGGTCGAAAAGTGCAGATCAATCCCAGAACAACAGCAAAGGACCTTGTGAAGATGCTGGAGGAAACAGGAACAAAAGTATCTATATCCACAGTAAAACGAGTCCTATATCAACATAACCTGAAAGGCCACTCAGCAAGGAAGAAGCCACTGCTCCAAAACCGCCACAAAAAAGCAAGACTACAGTTTGCAACTGCACATGGGGACAAAGATCGTACTTTCTTAGAGAAATGTCCTCTGGTCTGATGAAACATAATGACATAATGACCATCGTTATGTTTGTAGGAAAAAGGGGGAGTCTTGCAAGCCGAAGAACACCATCCCAACCGTGAAGCACGTTGGTGGCAGCATCATGTTGTGGGGGTGCTTTGCTGCAGGAGGGACTGGTCCACTTCACAAAATAGATGGCATCATGAGGAAGCAAAATTATGTGGATATATTGAAGCAACATCTCAAGACATCAGTCAGGAAGTTAAAGCTTGGTTGCAAATGGGTCTTCCAAATGGACAATGACCCCGTGCATACTTCCAAAGTTGTGGCAAAATGGCTTAAGGACAACAAAGTCAAGGTATTGGAGTAGCCATCACAAAGCCCTGACCTCAATCCCATAGAAAATGTGTGCGAGCAAGGAGGCCTACAAACCTGACGCAGTTACACCAGCTCTGTCAGGAGGAAGGGGCCAAAATTCACCCAACTTATTGTGGGAAGATTGTGGGAGGCTACCCGAAACGTTTGACCCAAGTTAAACAATTTAAAGGCAATGCTACCAAATACTAATTGAGTGTATGTACACTTCTGACCCACTGGGAATGTGATGAAAGAAATAAAAGCTGAAATAAATCAATCATTCTCTCTACTATTATTCTGACATTTCACATTCTTAAAATAAAGTGGTGATCCTAACTGACCTAAGACAGGGAATTTTTACTAGGTTTAAATGTCAGGAATTGTGAAAAACTGAGTTTAAATGTATTTGGCTACGGTGTATGTAAACTTCCGACTTCAACTGTAGCTTGTCTAACTATCTTAGCTGGCATACGTGCTGGCAAGGTTGGTAGACTTTAGAAAAGCATGCAATAACTAAACGTACTGAATAAGACTCACATTCCTTTCAATCTTTTACACAGGTTTTAGAAGAGATTCATAGTTTGTTTCTTTAAAAGAATAACCTCCAGTCAGGAGGATAGAGACAGCTCAAGAGGTTTGTTTAGATATGCAGAAATATTTTTTTTACAGAGAATGAAGCATAATGATTATGGCTCTAGATTGCAGGGAAAAAGCTGTTTCAGGTGCTTAGGCCCCCTCCTGACCACTCAGCCTGGTCTCATAGACTAGACGTAACATAGTAAATGTACATCCGGGGCACTCAAATTAGTTTGATATGTTACGTTTGCTATGGTTACATAAGGCAGAAGGTTACTTAAGTCAAAAATGAAATGAGGGTGGTAGGGTGGGCGTATAACATGAATGTCTAGCTACCCAAAGGTTGCGTGTTCGAATCTCATCATGGACAACTTTATTATAACTTTTTATCTACTTTGCAACTACTTAACATATTAGCTAACCCTTTCCCTAACTCTTTAAGGTACCTCATAACCTTAATAACACTTTAAGCGAATTCCTAAACCCTCACCTTAACCCTAACCTTATCCCCTAACCCCTAGCCTAGTCAACGTTAGCCACAAGAAATTGGTATTTGTAACATATTGTACGAATTGCAATTCGAAACATATCATAAGAATTGCAATTCATGACATATCATACGAATTGTAATTCATAACATATCATATAAAATGGACGATGGACATCCACAAATTAATAAATACCATATGAAACGTAACATATCATACTAATTGGATATTCTCAGATTTGCTGACAGAATAATACAAACTGCTCTGAGACCAGGTTGGACCACCCCCCAGCCATCCTCATACTTTGAGCACCCTCAGATTTTTGGGGTGCAGGATGTCCCTGCTGGTGGCAGTGGTGGGATAATGCTGCTGTTGCTCAGGCTGGAAGTATTTGAGGTGTATTAGAATCGAGTTCATCAGTAAGTTTATGATACTATGTAGAGGTGATGTACAGTGGGGCAAAAAAGTATTTAGTCAGCCACCAATTGTGCAAGTTCTCCCACTTAAAAAGATGAGAGAGGCCTGTAATTTTCATCATAGGTACACTTCAACTATGACAGACAAAATGAGAAAAAAAAATCCAGAAAATCACATTGTAGGATTTTTTATGAATTTATTTGCAAATTATGGTGGAAAATAAGTATTTGGTCACCTACAAACAAGCAAGATTTCTGGCTCTCACAGACCTGTAACTTCTTCTTTAAGAGGCTCCTCTGTCCTCCACTCGTTACCTGTATTAATGGCACCTGTTTGAACTTGTTATCAGTATAAAAGACACCTGTCCAAAACCTCAAACAGTCACACTCCAAACTCCACTATGGCCAAGACCAAAGAGCTGTCAAAGGACACCAGAAACAAAATTGTAGACCTGCACCAGGCTGGGAAGACTGAATCTGCAATAGGTAAGCAGCTTGGTTTGAAGAAATCAACTGTGGGAGCAATTATTAGGAAATGGAAGACATACAAGACCACTGATAATCTCCCTCGATCTGGGGCTCCACGCAAGATCTCACCCCGTGGGGTCAAAATGATCACAAGAACGGTGAGCAAAAATCCCAGAACCACACGGGGGGGGACCTAGTGAATGACCTGCAGAGAGCTGGGACCAAAGTAACAAAGCCTACCATCAGCATGGGCATTGAAGATGAAACGTGGCTGGGTCTTTCAGCATGACAATGATCCCAAAACACACCGCCCGGGCAACGAAGGAGTGGCTTCGTAAGAAGCATTTCAAGGTCCTGGAGTGGCCTAGCCAGTCTCCAGATCTCAACCCCATAGAAAATCTTTGGAGGGAGTTGAAAGTCCGTGATGCCCAGCAACAGCCCCAAAACATCACTGCTCTAGAGGAGATCTGCATGGAGGAATGGGCCAAAATACCAGCAACAGTGTGTGAAAACCTTGTGAAGACCTACAGAAAACGTTTGACCTCTGTCATTGCCAACAAAGGGTATATAACAAAGCATTGAGATAAACTTTTGTTATTGACCAAATACTTATTTTCCACCATAATTTGCAAATAAATTCATTAAAAATCCTACAATGTGATTTTCTGGATTTTTTTTTCTCATTTTGTCTGTCATAGTTGAAGTGTCATAGTTGAAAATTACAGGCCTCTCTCATCTTTTTAAGTGGGAGAACTTGCACAATTGGTGGCTGACTAAATACTTTTTTGCCCCACTGTATGTGTGAGGTATAGGCCTACATTTAATGTGGTAATCATGTATTTTCTGCCAATTTGATTTTCAGACGCTGATTTCTGACCTATCATATTTTAAATATTTTCCCCAAAAGTACTGTACAGAATATGCATGCACAACTGAGACCTACGTTCGGATGAAATAAAAAATGTAGTCACTCCAGCTCATCATACTGAAGGACATATGTAGCATACTCTATCCTCTCAAAAATGGAGGTATATCAAATAAAATGGGATTGGTCGCATACACATATTTAGCAGATGTTATTGCGGGTGTAGATATGTGTACATCTGTTTTCCTCTAGTGTAATTACAGTTGTAAACGAAATATGTAGCGCTCTTTTAAGTAAACACACACACACACACACACACAAAGTAAACGCACACACACAAAGTAAACGCACACACAGAGAGGCGCGCAGCATCACTGTGGAGTATGGTTATTTTATTCACCGACTTTTTCTGAATGTGTATTAGGCTACTCGGGGGCCAATCACAACACGGCTCTGTGTTTGAGCTGCACCATGCAGTCTGACTATTCTATTTTCAAGTCTTGCAAGCGCAATTGAGGACCGACGACGCAAGGCGACATAAGTGCAATTGAGAATTATTCTAAACAAATTCAGCCTCTGTGTCGCTTAAGCTTTTAGGAAACTTCGGAGGGACATTTTTCTGAAAAGACCGCGGAACGCTTGCAGTGTGTGATGCACGGTATTTGGGGTAACCTATTCTTGACCACTCGTCTAATTATAATATAAATGTAATTTATTTTACTGCAAGTCCTCTCTTTGAAAAAAACGCGATAACTGCAAACGTTGCATCCCTGCGAGTCCACGTTTGGGAATTGTCACAAATTTGCGATAATCGGCTTGGCTTATTCACTCAGTCGATCCTGGGACATACGCGGTGTGGCTGGATGTTGCATGCGGGTCAATGAGCGCGAGGACAAAGTGCCTCCGAAGTCCCCAACTCCCCGACCTCTCTTACCTGATGCCGTGCATGATGATTGTCCTTGGAATACTTCTGAATGTCCTCAGTCATGGTAAGCGAAATTCGTTAGTCACTATAATATTGTTTATTTATCATGTAGTCAATTCTAAAGTGATGAAATATTACCCGGCGCATTTTGCACTAAATGTTCCCCCTTGTTTAGAAAATCCAGTCTCTCCAAACTGTAATGCTGTAAAAGCAGTTATCAAATTTTCTAGTTCTCTGTCACTTTCCAAAAAGGGTTCAACCGATGGACAGTCGGTCTGGGGAGTTATTTTTTTCTAAGGCATCTCCAGGGATCCTAAAAGCGTGCTTCTATTTCTAAATATAGCAGGTCATTGGTTCAGAAAGCACTCACTGGATGAGACAAAAAGTTAAACAGGCTACAATGGTTTTAGTTGACTTTTATAACAATTCTATGACAAATAGAATATTGACAATCCTTTATAATTAGACAATATTAATAATTTACAGTAGGCTAGGCCTATTATTAGTTTTAAAGCGACATCAAAACTCTCACTTCAGCTCAATTCTCTATTTTAGGCAGGAAACTCCCGTTTTTAAAAATGTTTTTAATCAAAGCACTCATTAGGATCAATATGGATAGTGTTTCATGTGTTTTCATGAAATTGCAATTCACACAAAGTTAAGGATTGCATGCAGTGTTGAATGTAGAATTGGATTCATGATCCCTATCCAAAATGAATTCTCTACTGAGGTCATTTTCATTTAGCATATTCATTTAGCACAGGAAACTCATGTATGTGTCCTCTCTTGCTATAGCTGACAACGGAGCTATATATTTAATTGCCGGTTCTATAAAATGTGTTGTAATCTTTCATACCAAGATTTTGTGACTAAAATTGAAGATCTTAAATCAACTCCCAAAGGCATGCGAGAACATGAGACAGTATGATCTATGGATATCGATTCAGTTAAGACCATAGCTCGATGACATCATTTTGAAGGTCTTGTCCTGCTCTTATACTTACACGACTAGAGTGGGAAAAGTGTTCTGCCTGGTCCTTTTACAGTTTTAATCTGCTTTTATGACTTGTTTTCCTGGCCATTCTTTTTTACTGATACAGATAGAGCTCATCATGCTCTTACCCTAGTTAATTGTGATGTCATTGGAAAAACCACTGCCCGCTCATCCAAGACAAGTTATCACAAAGGTGTGAACCAGAAGGCTGCTATCAAATTTAATGCATTCTGCCATGAAAGGCATGTTGTTGGAGCCTGTTGGTGTCAGACTTGATTCACCGGTACCACTTGCCATGCGGAAGCAGAGAGCACAGTCTATGGCTTGGGTGGTTGGAGTCTAATAATTTTCCAGGCCTTCCTTTCACACAGGCTGATATAGAGATCTTGGATGGTAGGGAGCTCGGCCCCAGTGATGTACTGGGCTGTCCGCACCACCCTCTGTATCACCATGTGATCGAGAGTGGTGCTATTGCCATAAGCTGTGATGCAGCCAGTCAAGATGTTCTCAATGGTACAGCTGAAGAACTTTTTGAGGATTTGAGGGGCCATGACAAACCTTTTCAACCTCCTGAGGGGGATGAGGTGCTGTTGCATCTTCTACACGACTGAGTGAGTGTGTGTGGACCATTTTAAGTTCTTATTGATTTGAAGCTGTCGACCCGCTCCACTGCAGCCCCGTCGATGTGGAGGGGGGTGTGCTTGCCCCCCTGTTTTTTGTAGTCCACAATCAGCTCCTTGGTCTTACTGACGTTGAGGGAGAGGTTGTTGCTCCGGCCCCACACTGCCAGGTCACTGACCTCCTTCCTTTAAGCTGTCTCATTGTCGCCAGTGATCAGGCTCACCACCGTCGTGACGTCAGCAAACTTGATGATGGTGTTGGAGTCGTGGGTGAAAAGGGAGTACAGGAGGGGACTAAGCACACACCCCTGTGGGGCCCCCGTGTTCAGGGTAGCGTGGCGGAGGTGATGTTGCCTACCTTCACCATCTGGAGACAGCCCGTCAGGGAGTCCAGGATCCATTTGCAGAGTTAGGTGTTCAGTCCCAGGGTCCTCCGCTTGTTGACGAGCTTGGAGGTGATAATGCTGAGCTGTAGTCAATGAACAGCATTCTAAAATAGGTATTCCTTTTATCTGGAACGGTGAGGGCTGTGTGGAGTGCAAATGAGATTGCGTCTATGGATCTGTAGGGATGGTATGCAAATTGGAGTGGATCTAGGATGTCTGGGATGATGGAGTTGATGTGTGCTATAACCAGCCTCTCAAAGACCTTCATGATTACAGATGTGAGTGCTACAGGAGGGTAGCCATTGTTGCATGAAGCCTTAGAGTTCTTGGGGACAGGAATGATGGTGGTCATCTTAAAACATGTGGGGATTACAGACTGATACAAGGAGAGGTTGAAGATGACTGTGAATATACCTTCCAGCTGTTCTGTGTATGCTCTGAGAAAACGCCCTGGAATACCAATCGGGCCCCGCGGTATTTATTTTATTAAAGACTTTACTCACATCGGCCTCGGAGAGCGAGATCACCCAATCTTCTGGGTCGGTGGCGGCCCTCACACCCGGCATTACATTTACATTTACATTTAAGTCATTTAGCAGACGCTCTTATCCAGAGCGACTTACAAATTGGTGCATTCACCTTATGATATCCAGTGGAACAACCACTTTACAATAGTGCATCTAACTCTTTTAAGGGGGGGGGTTTAGAAGGATTACTTTATCCTATCCTAGGTATTCCTTAAAGAGGTGGGGTTTCAGGTGTCTCCGGAAGGTGGTGATTGACTCCGCTGACCTGGCGTCGTGAGGGAGTTTGTTCCACCATTGGGGTGCCAGAGCAGCGAACAGTTTTGACTGGGCTGAGCGGGAACTGTACTTCCTCAGAGGTAGGGAGGCGAGCAGGCCAGAGGTGGATGAACGCAGTGCCCTTGTTTGGGTGTAGGGCCTGATCAGAGCCTGAAGGTACGGGGGTGCCGTTCCCCTCACAGCTCCGTAGGCAAGCACCATGGTCTTGTAGCGGATGCGAGCTTCAACTGGAAGCCAGTGGAGAGAGCGGAGGAGCGGGGTGACGTGAGAGAACTTGGGAAAGTTGAACACCAGACGGGCTGCGGCGTTCTGGATGAGTTGTAGGGGTTTAATGGCACAGGCAGGGAGCCCAGCCAACAGCGAGTTGCAGTAATCCAGACGGGAGATGACAAGTGCCTGGATTAGGACCTGCGCCGCTTCCTGCGTGATGTTGTTATTGTCAAAGTGTGCATAAAATGCATTGCATTTATCTGGTAGAGAGGCATGGTTGGGCAGATCACGGCTGGGTCTTCCTTTGTAATCCGTAATGGACTGTAGCCCCTGTCACATTCGGCGGGTGTCGGAGCCTGTGTAATATGATTCCACCTTATTCCTATATTCCTATATATTCCGACACCGGTGCCCCCGCACATTGACTTTGTACCGGTACCCCCTGTATATAGCCCCGCTATTGTTATTTACTGCTGCTCTTTAATTATTTGTTATTCTTATTTCTTACTTTTTAAAAGTATTTTCTTTAAACTGCATTGTTGGTTTGGGGCTTGTAAGTAAGCATTTCACTGTAAGGTCTACTACACCTGTTGTATTCGGGCACATGTGACAAATACAATTTTATTTCATATTCCTCAACATTCACATATTTAAATCAGTGTATTTAAATTGCTGTGTTTGTTCAGGACGTTTCTCTTTGAATGATTGTCTTGAACGATGAACAATGTAGTTGTCATTGTTCATTGAGCTGTTCATCAGTCACCCTCCTACTTCTGACATCAATATAATAAAGTTAGAGGTATGCTTGAATCAAACTTAGAATCCCTCCAAAACAAAATGTGAGTCACCAGACCAAACAAAAAAGGAATAACTGTGTGCCTCTGCCCAGCAACTAATAAAGTGGCAAGAAGGTGTCCACATAGCAAGGACTACAATTAGTAGAAAGAACCTTAGGTCACTTTGAAGACTTGGACTCAATGTAATGACACTGGAGCACTCGATCGTCTTTACAATTCTTTTAATGGATCAGAGATTGACAGACAGCCATTTTGCTCCTGAGGCTGACCATTCTTCAGAATGGTCCAGACCCGTCATCTGCAATGTAGAGTTAATCCTGTCAGGTTCCCTGTGATGCCCATTTCTATCCCTGTCTGGTACCTACAAATGATATGGCAAGGGACATGCATAATCTAGTAGTACTATCAGTACTCGGCCACACCTCTCTACCACCTCAGACAGTACACGGTCAGAATAACACCACAACAACATACTGTAAGTGTGCGTTGTCAATGTACCTACAAGTCAAACCTGTTACAGAATAAATCAGGAACACACACTGGTGCTGCTGTTGCTGCTTATGCTAGTCCATTGTATCCAATGATGACTTCCTTTGTTTTCATTTTTGTGTTAAACAGTAATCTATGAGCTCCTTTGTAACTGTAAAATCGAATCCATGAACCCCTTTGTCTATCGCAGACAGGGCATGTCAAATCTTGGTTTTGTGGGGCACACATACACACCGATACGATTACTTCACTGCTACCAGGAGCCATGTACAATATGCACTTATCTCTGGAGATTGATACAAGAAATGATGTCACCTTTAAAAAGTGTCATCAACAACTTCTGGGAGACCACTAAGTCACAAACTGGGCCGCAGCTGGCGGTAATGTTGACATGATGTAAACGCAGATGTTTGAAAGTGACTTCCCAGTGGAGAGGCAAAGACATACAGTACAGTCAGGGAGTCAGTCGGTAGAGGGAACATTTGCATGTGTGTGTTTTGTTGATAACCTTGATTTGGAACACACTGTTGGTCTCCAGGAGCAGATGGCACAGAGCTCTATCCATGGTTGGGAGGGTAGCCCAGAGTGGGTGTGTCTGTCTGTGTGCCATTGTGTGTAAGCCTTGTGTGTGTCTTGCATTTGTATGTGTTTGTGTGTCTGTTTTCTTAGATACATTTTGCCCTCATTGCATGTATATAATTGTGCACATCACATCTTTGGCCTAGGTGAGCATGTGTGTGTTCTTGTGACTTTGTACCAGTATTTGGCTGTGTTCATCAAATTTGTTCCCCACAAGATGCACCCCTCGTCCCCTGCACTATCAAGGGTATGTCTTGACCGGTCTTATTAAATACTTACAAGAGCACAAGACAAACTTCCACACATCCCAGTAGATTACATTTATTTTCATGTTTCCCTCCATCTGACTAATCAATGCATATGTCCTTCTCTTTTTAAGACTGTTCTAAAGAACACAAAGAAAAGGAGAGATTATTTCTGCTATCATCCTGTTACCCTTCCTCTTATCCCCGTCCCTTTATCTTCATCCTTCCATTTTTGTTTGTCAGTATGAATAAGTGAATGAGGTCATCCCTTGCCGTCTTGACTTTTGCCTGTAAAAGGGAATTGATTATCAATGATTTCAAGATTCATTCATATTTCATCATACTTATGATTCAGGTCAAAATAACGAAACAAATGATCTACCTTTGTGTATGTGGCACCTTCAGATTTAATTACTTGACTTGGATATTCTATTTGAAACAAAATAACTCAACTCACACCCTAGATATTTGGGGCTTGCTATATGCCGATTTTTATATATATATTTGTAATAATGACAATTACAACAATACTGAATGAACACTTTTATTTTAACTTAATATAATACATAAATAAAAATTAATTTAGTCTCAAATAAATAATGAAACATGTTCAATTTGGTTTAAATAATGCAAAAACACAGTGTTGGAGAAGAAAATAAAAGTGCAATATGTGCCATGTAAAAAAAGCTGTCCAAAAGTTCCTTGCTCAGAACATATGAAAGCTGGTGGTTCCTTTTAACATGAGTCTTCAATATTCCCAGTTAAGAAGTTTTAGGTTGTAGTTATTATAGGAATTAAAGGACTATTTCTCTCTATACCATTTGTATTTCATATGCCTTTGACTATTGGATGTTCTTATAGGCACCATAGTATTGTATAGTATTTATAAACACACAGAAATACGAGCCTTAAGTCATTAATATGGTAAAATCTGGAAACTATCATTTAGAAAACAAAACGTTTATTCTTTCAGTGAAATATGGAACCGTTCCGTATTTTAGCGAATGGGTGGTATCCATAAGACTAAATATTGCTGTTACATTGCACAACCTTCAATGTTATGTCATAATTATGTACAATTCTGGCAAATTAATTACTGTCTTTGTTAGGAAGAAATGGTCTTCACACAGTTCGCAACAAGCCAGGTGGCCCAAACTGCTGCACAGAACGCAAGAGAAGTGACACAATTTCCCTAGTTAATATTGCCTGCTAACATGAATTTATTTTAACTAAATATGCAGGATTAAAAATATATACTTGTGTATTGATTTTAAGAAAGGCATTGATGTTTATGGTTAGGTACATTGGTGCAACGACAGTGCTTTTTTCGCGAATGCGCTTGTTAAATCATCACCCGTTTCGCGAAGTAGGTTGTGATTCGATGATAAATTAACAGGCACCGCATTGATTATTTGCAATGCAGGACAAGCTAGTTAAACTAGTAATATCATCAACCATGTGTAGTTAACGAGTGATTATGTTAAGATTGATTGTTTTTTATAAGATAAGTCTAATGCTAGCTAGCAACTTACCTTGGCTCCTTGCTGCTCTCGCGTAACAGGTGTCAGCCTGCCACACAGTCTGCTCGTGAAGTGCAATGTAATTGGCCATAATCGGTGTCCAAAAATGCAGATTACCGATTGGTAATGAAACTTCAAATCGGCCCTAATTAATCGGCCATGGTCGGAGTCATTTTTACACCATTTGTTTTTACCATAGGGGATTTTAAAAACACTTAAAATAAGGGCTGTGTTTTGTGTAGGCTTACCCTGGCGTGACGTTTTGATAACCATATAAATCTCTCTCGGACAACGTGACTTTTATCAATATACAGTTGAAGTCGGATGTTTACATACACCTTAGCCAAATACATTTAAACTCAGTTTTTCACAATTCCTAACATTTAATCCAAGTAAAAATACCTTGTCTTAGGTCAGTTAGGATCACCACTTTATTTTGCTTCTACACCTGCATTGCTTGCTGTTTGGGGTTTTAGGCTGGGTTTCTGTACAGCACTTCGAGATATTAGCTGATGTACGAAGGGCTATATAAAATAAACTTGATTTGATTTTAAGAATGTGAAATGTCAGAATAATAGTAGAGAGAATGATTTATTTCAGCTTTTATTTCTTTCATCACATTCCCAGTGGGTCAGAAGTGTACATACACTCAATTAGTATTTGGTGGCATTGCCTTTAAATTGTTTAACTTGGGTCAAACGTTTCGGGGAGCCTTCCACAAGCTTCCCACAATAAGTTGGGTGAATTTTTGCCTCTTCCTCCTGACAGAGCTGGTGTAACTGAGTCAGGTTTGTAGGTCTCCTTGCTCGCACACACTTTTTCAGTTCTGCCCACACATTTTCTATAGGATTGAGGTCAGGGCTTTGTGATGGCCACTCCAATAACTTGACTTTGTTGTCCTTTAGCCATTTTGACACAACTGTTGTCCTTAAGCCATTTTGATACAAGTATGCACGGGGTCATTGTCCAATTGGAAGACCCATTTGCGACCAAGCTTTAACTTCCTGACTGATGTCTTGAGATGTTGCTTCAATATATCCACATAATTTTGCTTCCTCATGATGCCATCTATTTTGTGAAGTGGACCAGTCCCTCCTGCAGTAAAGCACCCCCACAACATGATGCTGCCACCCCCGTGCCTCACGGTTGGGATGGTGTTCTTCGGCTTGCAAGCCTCCCCCTTTTTCCTCCAAACATAACGATGGTCATTATGGCCAAACAGTTGTATTTTGTTTCATCAGACCAGAGGACATTTCTCCAAAAAGTACGATCTTTGTCCCCATGTGCAGTTGCAAACCGTAGTCTGGCTTTTTTGTGGCAGTTTTGGAGCAGTAGCTTCTTCCTTGCTGAGCGGCGTTTCAGGTTACTTTTGTACCTGTTTCCTCCAGCATCTTCACAAGGTCATTTGCTGTTGTTCTGGGATTGTTTTGCACTTTTTGACCACCAAAGTACGTTCATCTCTAGGACACAGAACGCGTCTACATCCTGAGCGGTATGACAGCTGCGTGGTCCCATGGTGTTTATACTTGCTTATTATTGTTTGTACAGATGAACGTGGTACCTTCAGGTGTGGGAAATTGCTCCCAAGGATGAACCAGACTTGTGGTCTACAATTTTTTTCTCTGAGATCTGGGCTGATTTCTTTTGATTTTCCCATGATGTCAAGCAAAGAGGCACTGAGTTTGGAGCTAGGCCTTGAAATACATCCACAGGTACACCTCCAATTGACTAAAATGATGTCAATTAGCCTATCAGAAGCTTCTAAAGCCATGACATAATTTTCTGGAATTTTCCAAGCTGTTTAAAGGCACAGTCAACTTAGTGTATGTAAACTTCTGACCCACTGGAATTGTGATACAGTGAATTGTAAGTTAAATAATCTGTCTGTAAACAATTATTGGGAAAATTACTTGTGTCATGCACAAAGTAGATGTCTTAACCGACTTGCCAAAACTATAGTTTGTTAACAAGACATTTGTGGAGTGGTTGAAAAACGAGTTTGAATGACTCCAACCTAAGTGTATGTGAACTTCCAACTTCAACTTTATTCACACAGAGAGAGAGAGTAGCACAAACACTAGACGGTGCTGCAAAGTATTGGAAAATTAGAATGGGTTGCACCTCTATCACTTGGTTATGTCCTTGCCATTGTTATCAACATTACACAGATGCTGTAGCCACATTGATGTCCAAAAGTAGACTGGGAGCTGATGACTTTGAACTGGAGTTAATGACTGTTTCGCCCAATGATGTCGTCAAGTCACTAAACCTTGGTTCCGAATCGAGTCCCAAGTCACCTTTGCTCGAGTTCAAGTCCGAGTCACCAATGGTCGAGTCACGAGTCGACCAACCCTATGGCTGAAGTCCGAGTCCCAGTGTTCGAGTCCTTGTCCAAGTGCTCAAGTCTGAGTCACTGGGTCCACATCAACTCAAAATAAAGTTATTTACCCAGTCAGATATAGTGTAATGGCAAGAGGAATTTAGTCAATAAATTTTTTTGGGGATCCCTTTTCCTTTCTTTCTGTACCATCAAATGTTTGCATATAGGCTACTGGTAATGGTACCAGGGCCACGTTCAGTTGCAAAATAATCTTCAACATTGCAGATGGAAATACTATGAAAAGAACCAATGTTATTTCTAATTCAACATGTCAGAGAGGCATGTTGGTTCTACATAGCATATTTCTATCTGAACGTTCCAAAACTTTGCATCCTAGTGAATGCCCCGCCCCCCAAGTTATTACCTATAGCTAGGAGGTGGAGCCGGAGCGAAGCCTGTGTGCCTGTCTGCCTACACTCCTCGTTTGTTCCCCCGCAGCTCACCAGCTGATGTAGGCTGTGTGTGGTATGTGGCGCGTCCTTCCCACTCCTGAACAAAACTGTGCTGCGCACATGTGCTGCTAATATTAATTCTGCTTATCACTACTGTCCAGTACACTTAGTCAGAATTTAGTCACAGAGATCATTTTGTCTCGTCTCGTTTCAGGTAACTGACCTTTCTGGGTCAATTCAGTTAGTTCCCAGATAGCACATTAGGTTCCTTGGAAGTTGTGTTTTTTTTTAGGTTTTGGGTTTCCCATTGGTTCTGGGAACAAAGCCTTAAGTTTCCTGAAAGGTAAAATGAAAAACGAAAACAAAAATGATGGTTATTTGAAGGTTTGAACTTTTAGGAAACGTTCTGTAAGTTCCTTGAATGTAATGAGAATAGTCCAAAGCCAAGCAACTATCCTGCACCATTCCCAGAAAGTTGTGGGAAGGATGTATGCAAAATAACCATAGGACAACTACGCTCTCACCACTCTCTCACCAACATATGGTTCTCAGAACGTTATGTGTAAGCTGGGTTATAGTCTCGTCGATTTCCACTGAAAAATAGGTGTTTGATGAATACAGTGATCCCTCGCCACTTCGCGGTTCACTTATCGCGGATTCGCTATTTCGCGGATTTTCATAATGCATTTTTTTTTTTTTTTTGGTGCATTGTGCTCTGCATTCTGATTCGCTAAAAACTCACTCCCGCTTCTTGTATCAAAACATGCTACGAATTGTGCTATCATTTTGTCGTCTCGTGCAGTTATGTGTACGTACATAAAACAGCTTGGCAAATTTACATTAAGTTGGCCAAATTATCTTGTAATTTCGAACATCTCCTAAACCCATAATGTCGACGAAACGGCCTACACGTGAGTCACTGTATTTGTATACATGTAATAGTTGCTAATTGTAAAAAAAAAAAAAGTTTTCTATTTCGCGGATTTCACTTATCGCGGGTCATTTTCGGAACGTAACCCCCGCGATAAACGAGGGATTACTGTACTCTATTTTTGTTGATGAATTAACAGTGCCAAGGTGGCATGCCAAATTTCTCCAGCCACTTTAGGAAGTAGAGGCACTGTTGCCCCCTCTTGACAAGAGTGGTGGTGTTGTTGGTCCATGTCAAGTCCTTGGTGATGTGGACTCCAAGGAACTTAAAACTGCTGACTCTCTCTCCTGCAGTCCCGTCGGTGTGTTTCCTTCTCTGCTTCCTGGAGTAAACAATCAACTTTGTTTTGCTAACGTTGAGGGTGAGGTTGTTGTCCTGGCACCACAATGCCAGTTCACTTGCCTCCTCTCTATAGGATGACTCGTCATTGTTGTTATCAGGCCTACAACCATGGTGTTGTCAGCAAACTTGATGATGGAGTTGGTGTCATGCAAAGCCATGCAGTTGTGGGTGAACAGGGAGTGAGGACACACCCCTGGGGGGCCCCTGTGTTACGATTCAATGTGGAGGGGGCGTTGTTGCAGATCCTCACAGCCTGTGGTCTTCCCGTCAGGAAGTCCAGGATCCAGTTGCAGAGGGTGGTGTCCAGACCCAGGGTTCTGAGCTTGGTGTCGAGCTTGGAGGGAACAATAGTGTTGAATGCTGAAGTGTAGTCAATGAACAGCATTCTCACATACTGTAGGTGTCCCTCTTGTCCAGATGTGTTAGAACCGTATGAATAGCGATGGAAATGGCATCTTCCGTGGATTTGTTGGAGTGGTAGGCAAATTGGAGTGGGTCCAATGTGCCTCAAAGCACTTCATGATGACCGGGGGGAATGCAACGGTGCGATAGTCATTTGGGCATGCCACCTTGGTTTTCTTGGGCACTGGGACGATGGTGGTCTCCTTGAAGCAAGTGGGGACTACAGCCTGGGACAGGGACAGGTTGAAGATGTCCGAGAAGACGCTTGCCAGCTGGTCAGCACGCGGCCAGGGATGCCATCTGGGCTGGCAGCTTTTTGAGTATAAACTATTTTTAGAGTTTTCCTCACGTCGGCCTCAGAGCGAAAACACCTGGTCGTCCGGAGCAGCGAGCGCCTTCCTGGATGGCTTGGTATTGTCTGCCTCAAAGAGAGCATAGAATGTGCTTAAGTGGGCACAACACTGCTGGATTTGCCTTTGTAGTCCATGATAGTCTGTAGTCCTTGCCACATGTGTCCCGTCAGGAGTCTGAGTTGTTGAAGAAGTTTGAGTTTGTATTGCCTTTTTGTGTCCCCAATGGATTTGCGGAGCTCGTACCTGCTTGCCTTGTACGCGTCACGCGCCACCGAGTCATCGAGGTTCTTTCTGCTGACTTTGAATGTGGTACTATGGGCTCGCAGCACTGATTTCTCCATTCATCCAGGGTTTTTGGTTTTGGTTGGTCCGGATTGTTATTGTGGGTACAACATAATCAATGCATTTTCTAAAAAAGCCAGTTATTGACTATGTATATTCCTCAATGTTGATCAATGAGCCCTGGGCATATGAATCTTTGAAAACAATTCCAGTCAATGTTCTCATAACAGTCCTGCAGATTTGAGTCTGCCTCTGTCCAGCGCCTCACTATTCTCTTTGTTGGTGGCTCCCTCTTGAGTTGCTGCTTGTAAGCAGGGAGTAGGAACCGAGAAGCGTGATCTGATTGGCCGAAGTGGGAACGGGGAACAGCTTTCTACGCGTCCGGGATCAAATCAAACTTTATTTGTTACATGCTTCGTAAAACAACAGGTGTAGACTAACAGTGAAATGCTTACTTACGGGTCCTTTTTCAACAATACAGAGTTAAAGAAAACCAAAAAATGTTATAATGACAGGAGGAATAAATACACAGTGAATAAAGAATAACAATGACAAGTAAAAATAACATGGCTATACAGGAAGGTTTTCAGTCCCAGGGTCCTGAGCTTGGTGATGAGCTTGGAGGGGACTACGGTGTTAAATGTTGATTTGTAGTCAATGAACAGCATTCTTAAATAGGTATTCATTTTGTCCAGGTGGGTGAGGGCAGTGTGGGGTACAATATAGATTTGTACTCCACACTGTGGATCTGTTGGGGCTGTATGCGAATTGGAGTGAGTCCAGGGTGTCTGGGATGATGGTGTTGATGTGAGCCATGACCAGTGGTTCAAAGCATTTCATGGCTATAGTTGTGAGTGCTATGGGGCAATAGTCATTTAGCCAGGTTACCTTGGCATTCTTGGGCACGGGGACTCCCGTAGTCTGCTTGAAACAAGTTGGTTTTACAGACCAGGTGAAGGATAGGTTGAAAATGTCAGTGAAGACACTTGTCAGTTACCTCTAAGGTATGCGTCCTGGTATTCCATCTGGCCCCATGGCCTTGTGAATGTTAACCCGTTTAAAGGTCTTATTCACATTGGCTATGGTGAGCAAGATCACACAGTCTTTCTGGATCAGCTGGTGATCTCCAGCATGGTTCAGGGTTGCTTGCCTCGAAGCGAGCATAGAAGGCATTTTGTTAATCTTGTAGGCTTGCGTCGCTTGGCATCCCAGGGCTGTTTCCCTTTGTAAGCTGTGATAGTTTGCAAGACCTGACATATCCATTGAGCGTCAAAGCCGGTGTAGCAGGATTCAATCTTAGTCCTATATTGATGCTTTGCCTGTTTGAGGGCACGTCGGAAGTCGCTCCTTGAAAGCGGCAGCTCTAGCCTTTAGCTCAGTGCGGATGTTGCCTGTAATCAATGGCTTCTGGTTGGGGTATGTACAGTACGTACGGTCACTTTGGGGACAATGTCATCGATGCACTTATTAATGAAGCCGGTGACTGATGTGGTAAACTCCTCAATGTTATCAATGTTATATTCCAGTCTGCCTTGCCTGCCTCTTTTTTTCGCTGCCGCTTCCTCTTTTGAGTCCCGGATCATATTCCAGTCTGTGTAAGTGAAACAGTCCGGTAGCTTAGCATCCGCTTCATCGGACCACTTCTGTATTGAGCGTGCTACTGGTACTTCTTGTTTGAGTTTTTGCTTGTAAGCAGGAAACTGGAGGATAGAGTTATAGTCTGATTTGCCAAATGGAGGACCTTGTATGTGTTTCTGTGTGTGGAGTAAAGGTGATCCAGAGTTTTGTCAACTGTAGTTGCACAGTTAACATGCTGGTAGAAATGAGGTAAGAATTAGGTAAAACAGATTTCAGTTTCCCTGCATTAAAATCACAGGCCACGAATAACGCAGCCTCTCAATGTGCATTTTCTTGGTTGCTTATGGTCCTGTACAGCTCGTAGAGTGCGGTCTTAGTGCCAGCATCAGTTTGTGGTGGTAAATAGACAGGCAGTTATGAAAAATATAGATGAAAACTATCTTGGTAAATAGTATAGTCTGCAGCTTATCATGAGGTATTCTTACTCAGGCAAGCAAAAACTTGAGACTTCCTTTATATTAGAGATTGTGCACCAGCTGTTTTTAACAGAGACACACCCCTCCTCCCTTCGTCTTACCCAAGTCTGCCATCTGGTCTTGACGATGCATAGAAAAACCAGCGAGATGTATATTCATGTCCTCGTTCAGCCAACACTCTGAGAAACACATGATATTACAGTTTTTCAAGTCCCGTTGATAGGATAGTCTCGAATGGAGATCATCCAGTTTGTACTCCAGCGACTGCATGTTCGCCAACAGAACAGAGGGCAATGGCGGTCTATTTGTTCACCGATGTAGTCTCATCAGGATGCTGCCTTGCCTGTCTCTTTTTTTGCCGCCGCTTCCTCTTTTGAGTCCCGGGGATCTGGTCTGGAGTAAACAGAACGTCCAGATCTGCAGACTCGTTGAAGTACACATTTTCATCCAAATTGAGGTTAGTGATTGCTGTTCTGATTTCCAGACGCTTTTTTCGGTCATAGGAAATGATGGCGGAGACATTATGTACAACAAAACTTACGATCAGCGTAAAACCCCTCTCACAAAATAGCAGAATTGGCCAGGAGCCTGTAAGAGGGCTGCTATCTACTGCAGTGCCATCTCGTTATGTTTGTATACACATGGTCCAGTACGTTGTTTCCTCTCGTGGGGCACATGTTGGCTGGGCGGTATAGCGTATATTACTATATACCGGTATTGATGCACGGACCGGTTTAGGCTTTTACTTTACCTTCTATGACGGTATTTCAATATTTGGTTTGTTAAATGTGATACGCCTGTGTAATGTCAGTTTTTATAGTTTAATCCGTTTGCTAGTTGATTCATCTTTCTCTGTCTCCTCCTACTGCATGTCGACTCACACACCAAGCCCTGCCCGCTGTCACTGAAGGAGAGAGCAGTTGCTCGACCCTGGAGTCACTTTATTGACGTTCACTCTGCAAAGGTCAGATAGATGCAACTAGATGTTGGTGACATACTGCTTTCCACAAGCGTTCTATAATTACGCTATTAGTTTGTGTATCTTACTGTCTGCAAACTACTGTCTGTTAGTTTGTCTTTTCTTAGCAAGATGTGGCTAAAATAAGTCTTGTTAGCCGCTAATGCTAATTGCTAGTTAGCAGGCTAGCTAGCTACCGTGCTATATTTACTAAGAGTCAGATCAAATATAGCTATCTAATACAGCCTGGTACCAGTGCCCGTGTAGGCCTAGATAAGCATGTTGTCTGTGCAACGGTATCTTCTAAATCAAGAGGAATAGGCTAATCATGAATATGTTAGCTAGCTACATGAGGTAAGAAAACATGTAATGTAACATCTGATTAGGATCACCTGAAAACACTGACCTACCCTGTCAATAATTCCTCCCTGGCTTATTAATTAATTGTCACGTCAAACAACAATGCACTATATTCCAACTTTAGAATTAGAATAATCATTCTATTTCCATGAGTCCAACAGTTCACCATTTAACTAGGCCAAGACACATAATGTAAATGATAACAAAGTGCAGGAAATGCAGAAATTGCTGAAAATGTTGAAAAATAGTTTTTGTTTGAAGTTAGATTTAACAGTATAAAACAATCAGAATAGAGAAAGCCCCATTGAAATCACGTATAATGTATGTGTTGCCACCCTAGGGTCATGAACTACTCATAAAGCATATTCAGAACTTTATTTAGAACTGCAATATTTTGCTTTAAACTTGCTTGGTTAAAATCTCCCGCGACAATAATGTCTGCTTCTGGGTGAGAGAATTCTTGCTGGCTAATGTTCTTGTACAGTTCGCTGATTGCCGTCTTGATATTTTCTAGTGGCAGTATGTACACAGCTGTGATAATAACACGTGAATTCCCTCCGCTTATAGTGGGTCTGCATTTGAGCTAATTTTGTTTATTTTTGACCATTTTAATTGAAAACAATCATAGTAGGGTACTTAATTGTGATTTGATATTTAGATAAAAACGGCTGCATTGGACATTTAAACTTCAAATACACTACAAGTAAAAAATGCAGGAAAGTTATCCTGCCACAGGGTGATCAAATTAAGATCCTACACCTGTATTAGAGGAGACTGGGGGCAATTGTAAAATGTTTTGTCTTTTACTCTATTGCTCAAAGACCACTTCAGCTAAGCCAGCAATTTTTTTATATAAGAAACTTACATCTGTCTCCTAATCATTTATAGGTCTGTCAATAAGACAGTTGGATCTAATGTTGCACGGTATACCAAAACTTCGGTACCTTTTCGATACTAGAACATGAAAAAAACGGTTCGGTACTACAATTTCTGTTACTTTCTGTACTTCTGTCAAATGTGTCTCATGGATCACGTCTGTCTATTAGCGCAGCCGATGACCCAGTTATAGTGCACCGTGCCTGCTCCATTTAGCCTGCACTGGGTGTCTGGGCTGCATCATGAGCTAATCCCCACATGAGCTAATCCCCGCTGCACAGAAGTTAACACACTTGAATAATGCAACACGGCATGTAGAAACTGTTAATTGCTGTTTGCAAAACACTTTACAATGCAAGAAGATACCAGTAGCTTCCAGCTTTGTAGGATAACTTTCCTTGGTAGTTCACAGCTGAAGCGAACATAAATTCACTACCCAGGTAGGCCTGTTATGATGACCGGTGACCATATATATATTTTTTTATATATATATATATATATATATATATATATATATATTTTTTTTTTTATATATATATATATATATATATATATATATATATTTTTTTTTTTTATTATCCCCTTTTCTCCCCAATTTTCGTGGTATCCAATCGCTAGTAATTACTATCTTGTCTCATCGCTACAACTCCCGTACGTGCTCGGGAGAGACGAAGGTCGAAAGCCATGCGTCCTCCGAAGCACAACCCAACCAAGCCGCACTGCTTCTTAACACAGCGCGCCTCCAACCCGGAAGCCAGCCGCACCAATGTGTCGGAGGAAACACTATGCACCCGCCCCCCTCGGTTAGCGCGCACTGCGCCCGGCCCGCCACAGGAGTCGCTGGAGCGCGATGAGACAAGGATATCCCTACCGGCCAAACCCTCCCTAACCCGGACGACGCTAGGCCAATTGTGCGTCGCCCCACGGACCCCCCGGTCGCGGCCGGCTGCGACAGAGCGCGAACCCAGAGACTCTGGTGGCGCAGCTAGCACTGCGATGCAGTGCTCTAGACCACTGCGCCACCCGGGAGGCCCACCGGTGACCATATTACTGCCACACCGGCGGTCACAAGTCATGATGGCAGTCAAATTCCATGTGACCGTTTAGTCACGGTAATTAGGCTTCTCCAAGCTCTGATGCTCCTTATGGTTATTAGTAGCCTACCAAACGTGATAACTGCCTGATACTCAGCACTATATTGTCCCTCTAATCACTCTGACATCAATGCAAATGTAATCGAAAATCTAATCAAACATGAGTTTATGTTGCGCAACATTTCTATAGGCTATACAATTGCGTGAGAAAACAGAGCGATGGCCTTTATTAAAAAGAGTAGGATCCCATCAGTTTTCTTTAGGTTAGACCTACTATATTTATTTCCCAACTTTCCTAATATTAAGCACATTGGTTCGCTTTACAACAGGTGTATAGCTTACCTGGCTGGCATGAAAATGAACCACGGGATAGAGTCCTCCATTCGCTATGTAAGTGCATAGATGACATGTATTTTTTCCCCCTGCCTGTTTCCAGACAGGTGCATGATAATGATCCGTTCTAAATCAAGACAAATTTCACACATATTGTAATCAATACTCAGGGAGAAAAAGGTGTAGATTCACACGCAGAGCGTGGCAGATGTTTATTAAGCCTTCGCAGAAGGCAGGAATCATGGTCACAGGCAGGCAATGGTCAAACACAGGTAGGTAGTCAAAAACAAACGATACATTTACGTCATTTAGCAGACGCTCTTATCCAGAGCGACTTACAAATTGGAAAGTTCATACATATTCATCCTGGTCCCCCCCGTGGGGAATGAACCCACAACCCTGGCGTTGCAAGCGCCATGCTCTACCAACTGAGCCACACGGGACCAACTAAATAGGGAGCTGATGAGACCAGGTGAGAAATGAACACAGGTGAAATCAATGAACAAAAATGAAAGACAGGGCTACGTTCCAGAAGACAAAGAAACAGGGCTACGTTCAAGAACACAAAGAAAAGGATCAAAAGGTTGACTAAGAAAAGAAAAGCAGAACCTTACACATATATTGTTTAGTATATGTAAAGACAGGATTAAATCGAGAATAGTCTGATGGGTGACAATATTAGCCTATCACGTTTTTCAAATCATAGTCTCACACCTCATGTAGCCTAGCAAAGAGGACTGTATGTTTTGATAAGGTTTGTATCACAACTAAAGTAGCCAAATAACTTCTTAAAATTACAATGGGTGCAGAGCCTAACTGGCATACATATGCAGCGGGAGTTTCAAGTTTGGGGAAGATCATTTGCACCATAAAAATGCACCTTTAAAATAAATGCATTACATACATAATTGCATTTGTGGTAAATTTTGAGAATGGTGTTTTCCTGCTAATGGAACATTTGCCCTTATAGTCTACTGCTGTGTGCGCATTGCTGCGTGTATAATGTGAAGAAATAGCCTAATAGTTTCTCAACATTTTAAGCTAAATGTTCTGATCTGTTGCGTCAACCTCATTACTTAAAAAAAAAAATGTGATGCTAGTGGTTGTATTCATTTGGGATCTACCGCATCCCACAACTCTCCCAAGCTATGTTTGGAATATTTATTTATCACACAGAATAGAATAGGTCAACTTTTGTACTGTGGGGGATAGTAGATTGACATAGGCTTTTGCTGTTCATTAGGTCTACTCATCTTGTTGGCTGATGAAAGTAAATGTGGACAGTTCTTCCTATATCTTCAACATGCTCCTCGGAATTGGATAAGGACGCGCGCAGTTGCGTCTTCACTTGTAGCCTGTGAGAAAGACCCGATCATGTGACAGAGAGCCATGTGAGTGAGAGGTTCTTCAGAGCGTGTAGCCGGGACAAGGGAATTATAATGATTATATTCAGCCCAAGGACATAAAGCCCACTGGTCGCAAAAGGCATGGATTTCTAAGGGAGCATTACGGCCACACAAAGGGGATGCTGCCGGGAAATTCAAGGCATTATCAAATGCTTGTCAAATTGTAAATGAGAGACTGATGAAGTGTGTACAGCCTGAGCAAAAAACTAAGCAGAGCTCATGCCTTCCATGCAACTTTTTTCAAGTCATCTTTAGAGTCGCATCATGCAGCCTTAGAATGTATTCAAAATCTAAACATATAGCCCAATGTTTGTATCACAACTAAAGTTACATAAATACCTCTAAATTAAGCATATAGGAGTACCTGTTTCTTTGTTAACCGCTCAACACGTGCGCACTCCCTAAACTTTTATTCAGCTATGTTCAATTGTATTCCTCATACTAGAATATATAAAATATATAATGCCACAGAATTCTAAGCAAATCTTGTCCGCTAAATTAACTAGTGTAGCCCACAGCCATATGGCATAGTCAGATCAGCCAAACATTTAATTTTATTTTAGCATAACATTATTAATGTTAACATTATTTTATTTTATTTAACTAGGCAAGTCAGTTAAGAACAAATTCTTATTTACAATGACGGCCTACCCCGGCCAAACCCGGACGACACTGGGCCAATTGTGCGCTGCCCTATGGGAATACCAATCACGGCTGGATGTGATACAGCCTGGATTCAAACCAGGGACTGTAGTGACGTCTCTTGCACTGAGATGCAGTGCCTTAGACCGCTGCGCCACTCAGGAGCCCAACATAAGGACAACTCAGAGTATGCTATTCTGTTCTTCCGAAATAGACTACATTTTCTTCATATCATGTTTCTTTAGACCTGTCTGAAATTTATAATGGATTTATTGTGATGGTGTAGGCTATATTACATGGATTTATTAGACTTTTTAACATGCAGATGTTGCAAAGGTCTGCATCAGTGGCTTGTAGGCTGAGCATGGAAGCCATGAGATGCTAAATGTGTTTATGTTAATTATAGGTCAATTACCGTGAGACCGGCAGTTATTTGCTTGGCAATCACCGGCTGACAAAATTTAATGACCGCCACTTCCCTATATCCAGGTACTTTGTTTGTGATAATATGCAAACCATAATGGAAAATATGCTGATTTCAAAGCCACCAAAACTTTATTCATTCACTTAATCGGTCCCTGTCTCACGTCTCTCCCTAAGATGATCTATTGCCTCAGTGAACTGACTGTGTATGTGAATAGGGCTCCGATGGGCCGCTTCTCTCTTGCCTCGTGAATGACGCCATTGCCGGTTAAAGAGACAGATGTATGCTAATGTTGTTGATCAGTACAGTAAAATAAGTCCCAAATAGAAGGGAAACAGATTGTTTGTCATCTGTCTGTAGCCCCATGAAATCAGCCAAAATAAGCTCAATAACTCAATGCATGCACACACTCCTATTGAATACTCATTCACCTATATTGAGAATTGGCCTAGACTACATCTTGATTACCCAGTTTATCAATAGAGATTTACTATTGAAATACATGATTACCATTATGTTGTTATGTAGTTAGATTGGTAAAAACAAAGTCAAATTGATTGTGTAATTGATTCATTAATGCATACATGGCTGTCTCTGGAAAATGTTGACGTACAAAATGTCAAATATAATGATATTGAACTTAAACGATTGATCAGAGCAGTAGCTGAGTTTATCTCTGGATCAAGTGCCATTCTGTGACTCTGGCTAATATGCTTTCTTTTTTTTGCATGGTATCGTTTTGGTACTGTTATGGTATTGAGTATTGTGATGGTATCGAGTATCGTGATACTAAACCTTGTCTCTGTATCGAAGTCAAAGTTCTGGTATCGTGACCACACTAGTTGGATCACTATATTGATACTAATATGAAAAGTACGGAGTCCGGACATTACATTTGCCCTCGTGCCAGGGGCAATTGTAACAGTAGCTGGGGTCAAATATAACACCTAAAGAATAAACCAAATAAATTCACATTGCTCTTTCCTGCAGTCAATGACCAAAAGTGCACTTTTTTGGCCTCATGGGTGGAATGTTATTAATATTTTTCAGAATTTCAGAATGAATGAAGATGACTTTTCTTTTAAACGACGAAAATCCTGTGTTTCTACGTCCAACAGTTTTGTTATATTTCAGTCTTCACTGATGTATAGAAAGTGTAATATTGGGATGCAAACTCAAAATGTAATACATCTCTGTCAGGTTTTGGCCAGGACTGTTCTGGTTTTTTGTCACTAGATGTCCCCATTGTACCTTTTTTGTACCTTTTGTTTTTCCCTTGCTCTATTATTGTTTGCACCTGTATGTCGTTCCCTTGTTAGTATTTAATCCCTGTGTGTTCCTTAGTTCCTTGCTCAGTGTTTGTATGTTAGCACCCAGCCCCAGCCCAAGCCTTGTTGTGAACATATATTTTTCTCTTGTTGGATTTTCCAGAGGTTCTCTGGTTTTGTTCTTTTGTATTTTGGATTAGTCTTTTAGGTTTGTTTTTTCCCTTGCTGTTTTTACCACTTTGTGGATTTTCTTTGTATTTTGGAAGTTATCTATTTTTATTAAACCACCATCTCTAGTACTGCTGTGTCTGCCTCATCTTCTGGGTTCTGCCGATTTAGTGACTGTTTCTCGCACCGGGTCCTGACAGAAACACTGAGCCATTAATATGAACCCAGAGGCAGCCAGTACCCAGGACTTTTTTCCCATGCTGTCCCACCACGAGGGACTGTCCAACGTCACGAAGCTGCTCTGGTTCAGCAAGAGGCCTTAATGGCTGGACATTCTCAACTTCTGTCGGAGATGATGACTTCCATAAAGCAGATTTCTGATCAACTTTCTCCTGCAACCGCTTCTGCTCCAGTTCATCAGATTCAAGTGCCCGTGGCAGTTAACCCCCTGGCTGAACCTCGTCTGCCGCCTCCCCAACGGTTCTCAGGTGATCCGAGTGGTTGTAAGGGGTTTTTCACCCAATGTTCTCTCTCCTTCGAGCTGCAACCCTCGTCATTTCCCACCGACCGGTCCAAGATAGCATATATCATCACCCTGCTGTCGGAAAAAGCCCTAGCCTGGGCTACTGCTGTGTGGGATGCCCAAAGTCCCTGCTGTGCCAGCTACTCTACCTTTGCTGATGAATTCAAGCGAGTGTTTCAAGGTCCTACCAGCGGTCCTGACTCAGCCAAACAGCTCCTGACTCTCCGCCAAGGTCGGCGCAGCGTGACGGACTATGCCATCCAGTTCCGCACGGTGGCAGCAGCGAGTGGCTGGAATGACGAGGCGCTCACAGTGTGCTTTTTGAAGGGTCTTTCCGACACCATCCAAGATGAACTGGCCACTCGGGAACCACCGGACAACCTCGAGTCCCTGATCAAGTTGGCTTCACGCATAGACCAGCGTCTGAGAGAGAGAGAGCTCAACCGTAGATCTCTCACCCTAGCTCCTATCGGTCCCAGCTCCGAGTCTCCACCTTTATCCCCACTGACTCCACCGGAACCCATGCAGGTTGGACGCATCTCCCAGGCTGAGAGAGACCGCCGGATGAGGGAGCGATGCTGTCTATATTGCGGCAAACCGGGCCATTTCCTCTCCACGTGTCCCGGGCTCCAGGGAAAACGCACTCTCCCGTGCAGGCCTGGGAGGACTGTAACGGGAAACATAACCTCCTCCCATCCATCCAACTCCCGCCTGCTCATTCCAGTTACCCTTTCCTGGGACAACCACGAGCTTCCCCTTCAAGCCTTGGTAGACTCTGGAGCCGCAGGTAACTTCATGGATGGTGTCTGGGCGAAGGAGAATGGCGTTCCCTCTGAACCTCTAAGTGACCCCATAAGGGTTACAACGTTGGATGGAAGCCCTTTGGGATCTGGACTTGTCACTCGTGTCACTACCCCCTTGCGTCTTTCAGTTTCCCAACACCAGGAAGTGATGAACTTTCATCTGACCTCGTGTTCCGAGTTCCCTCTCGTCCTTGGATACCCCTGGCTTCACAGCCATAACCCTCACATCGACTGGTCTGTGGGCACTATCAAGCAGTGGGGTCCTACGTGCCAAGCCACTTGTATCTTCCCAAGTTCCCCGAGTTCCCCTCCCGAGTCTCTAGAATCCATCGACCTGTCCCGAGTTCCCGAGTGTTACCATGACCTCAAACCGGTATTTAGCAAACAGAGGGCCACCAAACTACCACCCCATAGACCTTACGATTGCCCCATCGACCTGTTTCCGGGCACCTGCCCCCCCAGGGGTCGGATCTTTTCCCTATCTCCTCCCGAACGAGCTGCTATGGATACCTACATCAAGGACGCTCTGGCAGCAGGCCTCATGCGTCCATCCACCTCGCCGGCGGGAGCAGGGTTTTTCTTTGTGGCCAAAAAAGACGGGGGATTACGTCCTTGCATCGACTACCGGGGACTTAATGCCATAACCGTCCGTAACCGCTACCCGCTACCCCTTATGGCCACAGCCTTTGAGCTGCTCCAGGAAGCAGTGGTCTTCACTAAGCTTGACCTGCGGAACGCATACCATCTTGTGCGGATCAAACCCGGTGACGAGTGGAAGACCGCTTTCAACACGCCTACTGGTCACTACGAATACTTGGTGATGCCCTTCGGCCTGACCAACGCCCCGGCTGTGTTCCAAGCGCTCATAAACGATGTGCTTAGGGATATGCTTAACATTTTCGTGTTTGTTTACTTGGATGACATCCTCATCTTTTCGAGCTCCCTTCAAGAACACACTAAGCATGTCAGACAAGTGCTCAAACGCCTCCTAGACAGCCATTTGTACGTTAAGCCGGAAAAGTGTGAATTCCATTCCTCTCGAGTACAGTTCCTGGGATTTGTAGTGGAACCCGGTCGAGTCCAGATGGACCCCAAGAAGGTAGGGGCGGTAGCAGATTGGCCCACCCCCAAGTCCGTTAAGGAAGTTCAGCATTTCCTGGGCTTCACTAACTTCTACCGCAAGTTCATCAAGAACTTCAGCTCGGTGGCAGCCCCTCTCTCAGCTTTAACCAAGGGTGGCAACACAAGGTTTCTGTGGGGAAGAGAAGCTGAGACGGCCTTCCAAGGACTCAAGCAGCGCATCCTCTCTGCTCCCATCCTGACACTACCAACGGCGGATGAACCTTTTGTGGTGGAGGTAGACGCATCAGAGGTTGGTGTTGGAGCTGTCCTGTCTCAGAGGGGTGAAGACAAGAGGCTTCATCCTTGCGCCTTCTTCTCTCACCGGCTTACCCCGGCCGAGAGGAATTACGATGTGGGGGATCGTGAACTCCTAGCGGTTAAGATGGCATTGAAGGAATGGAGACACTGGCTCGAGGGGGCTTCTCAACCGTGCTTACAGACCACAAAAATCTGGAGTATATCCAGCAGGCGAAGCGGTTGAACTCCAGACAAGCTCGATGGTCTCTTTTCTTCAGCCGATTCCAGTTTATTCTCACCTATAGACCCGGGTCGAAGAATCTCAAACCGGATGCCTTGTCACGAGTCTACTCTCCTGCCATTCGAGAAGATACTGACATGACTGTTCTTCCTGCCGCTAAGATCGTGGCTCCGATCTCGTGGATCGTGGCTCCTAATAATCCCCAGTTTATAATTGGCTCATTCATCCCCCTCCTCTCCCCTGTAACTATTCCCCAGGTCGTTGCTGCAAATGAGAACGTGTTCTCAGTCAACTTACCTGGTAAAATAACTGTAAAAAAAAAAAAAAAAAGTGGAGGATACCGTGAAACAAGCTCAAGCCATCGAACCGGGCCCTGGAGGAGGTCCTGCTAATCGGTTGTTTGTTCCCAAGGCAGCAAGGTCCCAAGTCCTTCTGTGGGGGCACTCCTCTCGCCTCACCTGTCACCCGGGCGTAGGTCGCACTTTGGAGTTCATCCAGCGTAAGTTCTGGTGGCCCACCATAAAAGAAGACGTTGCCACTTTCGTCAAGGCCTGTTCCGTGTGCTGCCAGGGCAAATCTTCTCACCTCCGCCCTCAAGGACTCCTTCACCCTTTATCTATTCCCCACCGACCCTGGTCCCATATCTCGCTGGACTTTATTACTGGCCTTCCTCCGTCCCATGGTAATACTACGATCCTAGTCATCATCGACAGGTTTTCTAAGGCGGCCAGGTTTGTTCCCTTGACCAAATTACCTTCTGCCAAGGAAACAGCTGAGTTGGTGATTAACCATGTGTTCCGAGTCTTTGGCATCCCGCAAGATATGGTTTCCGACAGAGGTCCCCAGTTCGCCTCAAGGTTTTGGAAGGCCTTCTGCCAACTCATAGGGGCCACGGCCAGTTTATCTTCAGGGTACCATCCGGAGTCCAACGGCCAAACTGAGAGGATGAATCAGGAGCTGGAAACCACCCTCAGATGTATGGTTTCCAACAACCCATCCACATGGTCATCCTTCATTGTTTGGGCTGAGTACGCGCACAACACCTTGTGCTCCTCCTCCACTGGTATATCCCCGCACGAGTGTCAGTTTGGCTATGCTCCTCTATTGTTCCCGGACCAGGAGGCAGAAGTCAGAGTGCCTTCAGCCTCGAGGTTCATCAGACGCTGTCGGCTTACGTGGAAGAAGGCCCGTCTTAATCTTCTGCGTTCCTCACAGCAGTACCAACGACAAGCCAACAGACGTCGCCGTCCCGGTCCTACCCTGTACCCCGGCCAGAGAGTATGGCTCTCAACAAAAAACTTACCGCTACGGGTGGAGTCTCGCAAGCTGTCCCAGAGATTCATCGGACCCTTTAAGATTGCCAGGAGAGTCAATCCCGTTACTTTTCGCCTGCACTTACCCAGATCCCTTAAAATCAATCCCACATTTCACATTTCTTTATTAAAACCTGTTGTTTTTTCTCCCCTTATTCCGGCAGGCAGACCTCCCCCTCCGCCCCGTGTCATCGGAGGCCAGTCGGCTTATACCGTCCACCGGATACTGGACTCCCGCCGGGTGCAGCGGTCCTGGCAGTATCTGGTGGACTGGGAAGGCTACGGTCCCGAGGAGCGCTCCTGGGTTCCTGCCAAGGACATACTGGACCCTGACCTCATTCGTCAGTTCAGGGCCCTCCACCCTGAGAAGGCTGGTAGGAACGTCAGGAGCCGTTCCTAGGAGGGGGATTCTGTCAGGTTTTGGCCAGGACTGTTCTGGTTTTTTGTCACTAGATGTCCCCATTGTACCTTTTTTGTACCTTTTGTTTTTCCCTTGCTCTATTATTGTTTGCACCTGTATGTCGTTCCCTTGTTCGTATTTAATCCCTGTGTGTTCCTTAGTTCCTTGCTCAGTGTTTGTATGTTAGCACCCAGCCCCAGCCCAAGCCTTGTTGTGAACATATATTTTTCTCTTGTTGGATTTTCCAGAGGTTCTCTGGTTTTGTTCTTTTGTATTTTGGATTAGTCTTTTAGGTTTGTTTTTTCCCTTGCTGTTTTTACCACTTTGTGGATTTTCTTTGTATTTTGGAAGTTATCTATTTTTATTAAACCACCATCTCTAGTACTGCTGTGTCTGCCTCATCTTCTGGGTTCTGCCGATTTAGTGACTGTTTCTCGCACCGGGTCCTGACAATCTCAACTCTATATCTGACATGGTACAGGTGTCTTCTTTTTTTAAAGCCCATGACCACGTGTATGAGGTGTATACTTTATTTCAAAGTAGATTTGTTTAAGACCACCAAGAAACGTTATTTACAGTGACACCTCTGTTTGTGGATGGCCATTCGGTTCCTCTCAAAACATCTGAATAGTATGATGATAACCAAACTATAGTATATACAACTTATTTGGTACTCTACAGGTCCCCATTGTTATTTAAAGTTTGTTTTTGTATAATTCATACAGTCCTAAATTAAAATCACACTGACAACAATAGTGAGATGACAATCATGTCAATGTTTAGCCAACATATAGCCTCCTGAGACCCATGTCCTCTCTAGTGCACGTCAGTTCTTGGTCCGTATCTCTGCCATACAAGCCACTGTATTAAGTACTGTTGTCCCTTTGAGAGGATATTCCTGTCTTTTCAATGATTCCACACATGTGGGGGTGTGACCTTGATGACTTTATCTTCCTGGTTCTTAAAAAATGGCTGCCGTCAAAATGTGTACATTTTCTGGAAATTTGAAAATAAGTGTGTGTAATTATGAATGATCATTTCTGTGAGTTTGTTATTCAGATTTTCTTCTAGTAAGTGAATATCTCAGGAATAGTTAAGTGAGTTGTCAGGACTGTGTACACATTTTTTTCACATTAAATAAGAGCTAAATAAGAGTTTATCAAGAAATGTCCTCTGGAGTGGACACCCAGATGCCGCATAAAACGTGCAAAGAGTGAGATATGTGGCTTCGGGAGAGAACCTAAATGGGCACGTACTAAGATAATTTTTATCACTCTACCTTGTTTCTGTTTGAAGAAATTCAAGGTGTTACAATATCCCCCTGTCTCGCCTACTGTTTGTTCTTCTCATTATTTTTTAAGTAAAGTGTATTTCCATGTCTTTCCCCCATGGTATGGAGTTGTTTTTGAAACCGTATACTGGGCCGACCTTGTAGCCTTGTGATATGTAAACCCCGGGAGTGAGAAGCTCTGAAGTGGACCACAGCCCTCCCAACATGTCTGTCATCATCACCAATTTACAGAGTTCACTGAGGTTGAGCTAATTTATTTAATTTTGTTCCTCTTTTTCCCCTATGTTTGTAGCAGAGTTATTATCCAATATTCAACCCTCAATTACCCCAGTAAAACAAGGCTGGTGTGCCCTGGGTGAGCGCTGAGCATATTAGATCCTGAAACTCCTCCAGCGTTTCCATGTTTACAAAATGGTTACCAAGACCCCTCTAAGGAATTGTTGTAGACGAGAGAGGCTAGATGGTGGAATTCATTGGTTGCGGAACTGCTCCCTCTGGGTGTTTGTCCTCTTATGTTGCTAGGCAATTGTAGTGGTTTTGTGTGTTTAACTAACTATTTCGCGGTGAGAACGGATGAGTAAGTAAATGTGTGTTTACTTTAAAGGATGTGGTTCAGTGTGTGGGTCTGTGTGTGTTGATATGCGGTGCGGTGCTGCTCTCATGACATTAACACAAGGCGGGTCACTGAGCTAGCAAGCCATCAGCTTTGCCTTACAAATTCTATAAATCGCCCCCCCGGAGAAATCAATAGTGCACATTAAGCCTCACATATCACAGGTGTTCATCTCTCCTCCTCACTCTTAAGATTTTTTTTTACCCCTTACTTTTCACCCATCACACCCCTTCCCTCCTCCACCCCACCCATTTTGTCGTAAGTGAAACTGCCCAATGTAGCGTGGCGACTCTTCATCATCGTGCCAATAAAGAACGCTCAAGTTATTACCATAATTATAACTTCTCTGCCTGACAAGATTTAACCGAGCTGGTCTGTACCTGACATGGGTTCTAATTATGTGCCTGTGTATTAAGATAGGCCTTCTGAAACAAACGTTGCTGATGGTGTCTATCTTGGGCCTGGTCAGCCTTAGGGAGCGTACATGCTGGAGTGGAGAGTAATGAACAAACCACTGCCCATAATGGAGATTACTGGCAGGCTGTTTAATTGCACAACCTAAGCCTCGGGCCCCGCCTGCTTTTCTGTGATATTACTTTATTATGTGTCAAGAACTCACAATGGTGTGTGTGTGTGTGTGTGTGTGTGTGTGTGTGTGTGTGTGTGTGTGTGTGTGTGTGTGTGTGTGTGTGTGTGTGTGTGTGTGTGTGTGTGTGTGTGTGTGTGTGTGTGTGTGTGTCACATCTCCTATTACCTGTGCCTCACCCACCACACTTTGCTAGGGACATGACGTGGCGATCGCTGAAAGACAACAATAGCAAAGCAAACTGACGAGTTGAACTCTTTGGGAATTAATGTTCTTCACATTTCAATCAATCCAATATCTTCTCTCTGTTACCAGAGGACTTTGAAAAGGGCAGCACTCTCATCTGTATGAACATGCTGGCTGGTCTCATAGTCCCCAAGGTCTCCATAGTCCCCAAACTATCAAATGAGCTGAGAATGTGATTATTCGTTTGAACATGTTTCATTAGGATGTGTATGGCGTTCTGGATTTCATAAAGATGTACATCTTGCATTTAGTTTAATATAAATGTATTTAAGTACTTGGTGTCATTAATATGATCAGTTAAACTTACATGCTTGGTCTCGTTACCATATACAGTCAGGTCCAAAATTATTGGCACCCTTGATAAAGACGAGCAAAAAAGACTGAAATAAATAATACAAATACTGAGCTGTATTGTATGCTACACAAAATTATATTATTTTATACAAATAGAATTGCTCCAAAAAAATACATTTTGTTCAACAAGTAATAAAAACAATTCTAAAAAAGAGAGGGGTCAAAATTATTGGCACCCCTGTTTTCAATATCTTTTAATACCTCACCCTGCGAGGATAATGATACTGACCCTTTTACTAAAATGTTCTATGAGATTGGAGAACACTTTGGGAGGGATCTTGAATTATTCCTCCATACAGAATCTTTCCAGATCCTTGATATCCTTCGTCTGTTTTATGGACTACCCTCTTCAATTCAAATCACAGGTTTTCAATCGGGTTCAAGTCTGGAGACTGAGATGACCGTTGCAAAATGTGGATTTTCATGATTTCCACATGCGGCCAAGTTTCAGGCTCCTGGCAGAGGCAACCAGGTTTTTGGCTAAAATGTCCTGGTACTGGGTAAAATGAATGATGCCGTTGACCTTAACAAGGGCCCCAGGACCAGTGGAAGCAAAATGCCCATAACATTAAAGATTCACCACGATATTTTACAGTTGATATGGGGTTCTTTTTTACATGTGATTCCTATTTTCAACACCAAACCCTCCGCTGGTGTGCATGGCCAAAGAGCTTTATTTTCATAGAGTTCGCATGGAGACGTGAATCCAACATATAATTTGTTAACTTGCCTGCAAGTTAATAATCCCTAACTACAACATTTTCAGACAAGATAGAACAGCCAAAGGGGGCGGTGTTACAATCTACTGCAGAGATAGCCTGCAGAGTTCTGTCCTAATATCCAGGTCTGTACCCAAACAATTTGAACTTCTACTTTTTAAAATAAGTGTCTCACCGTTGCCGCCTGCTACAGACCACCCTCTGCCCCCAGCTGTGCTCTGGACACCATATGTGAACTGATTGCCCCCCATCTATCTTCAGAGCTCGTGCTGCTTGGTGACCTAAACTGTGACATGCTTAACACCCCGGCCATCCTACAATCTAAGCTTGATGCCCTCAATCTCACACAAATGATCAATGAACCTACCAGGTACAACCCCAAAGCCGTAAACACGGGCACCCTCATAGATATCATCCTAACCAACTTGCCTTCTAAATACACCTCTGCTGTTTTCAACCAAGATCTCAGCGATCATTGCCTCATTGCCTGCATCCGTAATGGGTCAGCGGTCAAACGACCTCCACTCATCACTATTAAACGCTCCCTGAAACACTTCAGCGAGCACGCCTTTCTAATCGACCTGGCCCGGGTATCCTGGAAGGATATTGACCTCATCCCGTCAGTAGAGGATGCCTGTTTTTTTTTTAAATGCCTTCCTCACCATCTTAAATAAGCATGCCCCATTCAATAAATTTAGAACCAGGAACAGATATAGCCCTTGGTTCTCTCCAGACCTGACTGCCCTTAACCAACACAAAAACATCCTGTGGCGTTCTGCATTAGCATCGAACAGTCCCCGTGATATGCAACTTTTTAGGGAAGTTAGAAACCAATATACACAGGCAGTTAGAAAAGCCACGGCTAGCTTTTTCAAGCAGAAATTTGCTTCCTGCAACACAAACTCAAAAAGGTTCTGGGACATTGTAAAGTCCATGGAGAATAAGAGCACCTTCTCCCAGCTGCCCACTGCACTGAGGATAGGAAACTGTCACCACCGATAAATCCACTATAATTGAGAATTTCAATAAGCATTTTTCTACGGCTGGCCATGCTTTCAACCTGGCCACCCCTACCCCGGTCAACAGCACTGCACCCCCCACAGAAACTCGCCCAAGCCTTCCCCATTTCTCCTTCTCCCAAATCCAGTCAGCTGATGTTCTGAAAGAGCTGCAAAATCTGGACCCCCACAAATCAGCCGGGCTAGACAATCTGGACCCTTTCTTTCTAAAATGATCTGCCGAAATTGTTGAATGTGAGCTGATTGAGTCAGGGGTCTGGCAGAGTGCCACGAGCTCAGTCTCGCGTGCTCCCGTGAGAGTTAGCTGCGTTCCATTGCATTTCTACAGACAAAGGAATTCTCCGGTTGAAACATTATTGAAGATTTATGATAAAAACATCCTAAACATTGATTCTATACTTCGTTTGACATGTTTCTACGAACTGTAATATGACTTTTCGTCTGAACTTTTGCCTGGACTTGCCCGCGCCTCCTGAGTTTGGATTTGTGTACTAAACGCGCAAACAAAAAGGAGGTATTTGGACATAAATGATGGACTTTATCGAACAAAACAAACATTTATTGTGGAACTGGGATTCCTGGGAGTGCATTCTGATGAAGATCATCAAAGGTAAGTGAATATTTATAATGCTATTTCTGACTTCTGTTGACTCCACAACATGGCGGGTATCTGTATGGCTTGTTTTTGCGTCTGAGCGCCGTATTCTGTATATATCAATGATGTCGCTCTTGCTGCTGGTGAGTCTCTGATCCACCTCTACGCAGACGACACCATTCTGTATACTTCTGTTGGTTTGCAACATGCAGGTTAATCGCAAGATTGAACCCAACATGGGGGGACTGTCATGACGTTGGCAGTGGGGGTAGGTTTATGACAGTCATAAATACCTATTTCCCCCCTCCCCCGTTCCTCTTCCCTACTGATGTGACATAAGAAAACCCCTTGGTTAACATAGAGATTCTGGGGACATCAGAAGGTGGGGGGGAATGAACTATATTCTGGTAATCCGACCAACTGAACATATGCGGTGGTACTTAAGGTATATTATGTCAGTTCGGTTGCCCTCTGACACATTCTCATCAATGATAGAATGACATAAACTCTACTGTGGAAAGTCTAAACGTCAGAGGTATCGGATTCACATGGAATTGTTGTTTAATTCAAATGTTTGAATATGAGATTATTTGTGAAGAGATTAAATGTAATTGTAGCTTCCAAATGAGAGATCTGGGTTTTCATAAATTTGGCTTCTGCTCAACCAGGGGCCCGCCCCTGTGAAGAGGCATGGGTTATAAACTTTTCAGACACACCCCTCTCCCTCCACTATAAAAGCCATTGACAAGAATATAACTTCCTGTTCCAGGTACATTTTGGATGACGATCCGATGTCAGAATGGTTCAGATAATAACTACAGAACCAAGCCAACATCAGCATGGACTTTGATTGTGAATGGTATGAACTTTGAACTCGTATTCACTACAGAAGTGATATCTCCTAACCGTTGAGTTAGCAACAGCTAAACGCAGGTTAGGAAGGACAGTCCGAGTACCCCGTCTACTACACACAACGTTACTACAACGTATCCCGTGACTACCAGAGACATTCTCCAAAGGACAGAGGACTCGGGTTGGCGATACGGCCTTCCATCTACCACCAACCTACTGAAGCGCAGCTCAGAGTAAATATTTATTGCATTTTCCTTTTCAAATGGGCGGTAATTTAGAATGCATCAGATACTGTATTTACGATAGCACAGCTCGCCTATGTTCCAGTCTCCCGCTCTTTCACTAAGACTCAGCCCCTTCCCTTTGTGTAACAAGCTGTCATATCTATTCCGCCCGCTAGGGACGTTTTTCTGTATGACGTAATTTGTGATCAAGTTATGATTTAATTGTGTATGTGTGTTTCTGTGTGATTAGTTAGGTATTTAGTAAATAAATAATTAAACCCAATCTTGTATTGCTGATTCAACTTGTTAGCCAGGATTCTTGCAGATAACAAAGGATTTACCACTTTCAGATGAGACTGAATAAAATGACGATTAATGTGACTGCTATTTAGTAAAATATTACTAAATCTTTAAGAGTTTATTCGGAAGATAACAGCTCTATAAATATTATTTTGTGGTGTCCCTCTCTGGTTAATTAATATTTACATGATTAGTTCAATCAGGTAATATTAATTACGGAGAAATTATTTTATAGAATAGCATGTCATAGCAATTAATCTGGCATAGTCAAAGACACGACACTTCTGTCCCTTCTTTGGACACTGTGTTAGCAACCCTCCAGACGAGCTTCAATGCCATACAACTCTCCTTCCGTGGCCTCCAACTGCTCTTAAATACAAGTAAAACTAAATGCATGCTCTTCAACCGATCGCTGCCTGCACCTACCCGCCCGTCCAGCATCACTACTCTGGACGGTTCTGACTTAGAATATGTGGACAACTACAAATACCTAGGTGTCTGGTTAGACTGTAAACTCTCCTTCCAGACTCACATCAAACATCTCAAATCCAAAGTTAAATCTAGAATTGGCTTCCTATTTCGCAACAAAGCATCCTTCACTCATGCTGCCAAACATACCCTCGTAAAACTGACCATCTTACCGATCCTCGACTTTGGTGATGCCATTTACAAAATAGCCTCCAACACCCTACTCAACAAATTGGATGCAGTCTATCACAGTGCCATCCGTTTTGTCACCAAAGCCCCATATACTACCCACCGCTGCGATCTGTACACTCTCGTTGGCTGGCCCTCACTTCATACTCGCCTCAAAACCCGCTGGCTCCAGGTCATCTACAAGACCCTGCTAGGTAAAGTCCTGCCTTATCTCTGCTCGCTGGTCACCATAGCTGCACCCACCCGTAGCACGCGTTCCAGCAGGTATATCTCACTTGTCACCCCCAAAGCCAATTCCTCCTTTGGCCGCCTCTCCATCTAGTTCTCTGCTGCCAATGACTGGAACGAACTACAAAAATCCCTGAAACTGGAAACACTTATCTCCCTCACTAGCTTTTTATTTATTTTGTATTATTATTATATATATTTTTTACCCCCTTTTTCTCCCCAATTTCGTGGTATCCAATTGTTAGTCGTTACTTGGGAGAGACGATGGTCGAGAGCCATGCGTCCTCCGAAACACAACCCAACCAAGCCGCACTGCTTCTTAACACAGCACGCATCCAACCCGGAAGCCAGTGGCACCAATGTGTCAGAGGAAACACCATACACCTAGCGACCTGGTCAGCGTGCACTGTGCCCGGCCCGCCAGGAGTCGCTAGTGCGCGATGAGACAAGGATATCCCTACCGGCCAAACCCTCCCTAACCCGGACGACGCTAGGCCAATTGTGCGTCGCCCCATGGACCTCCCGGTCGCGGCCAGCTGCGACAGAGCCTGGGCTCAAACCCAGAGTCTCTGGTGGCACAGCTAGCACTGTGAAGCAGCACCTTAGAGCACTGCGCCACCCAGGAGGCCTTTCCCTCACTAGCTTTAAGCACCAGCTGTCAGAACAGCTCACAGATCACTGCACCTGTACATAGCCCATCTATAAATAGCCTAAACAACTACCTCTTCCCCTACTGTATTTATTTATTTTGCTCCTTTGCACCCCAGTATTTCTACTTTGCACACTCATCTACTGACAAATCTACAATTCCAGTGTTTTAATTGCTATATTGTATTTACTTCGCCACCATGGCCTATTTATTGCCTTTACCTCCCTTATCTCACCTCATTTGCTCACATTGTATATAGACTTATTTTTCTACTGTATTATTGACTTTATGTTTGTTTTACTCCATCTGTAACTCTGTGTTGTTGTATGTGTCGAACTGCTTTGCTTTATCTTGGCCAGGTCGCAGTTGTAAATGAGAACTTGTTCTCAACTAGCCTACCTGGTTAAATAAAGGTAAAATAAAAAAATAGGCTATGTATTGTATTTCAAAAGTGGTTTTGAGTTGAGCTTGGTTGTCAATGCAACCAAATATCAACATGTGAAGGAGAAGTATCGTCTGCTTGGAAGGTTCCATCTGTGCAACTGACTTAGTCTGGCTTTAATTCCAGTTTGACTGCACATTAATAATTAACATGTTGGATTCACATCTCAATTTCAGCCAAAAATCTAAGTTCAAGAATAGGACTAAATCGAATCCAACTTGATTATGTATCCATCTGTGCCAAACAGAAGATCTCAAATGTTGTATTTGGATGCGTTGACAACCAAACACAATTCAATATCACTAAATATCATGACATTTTAAATCAACCAGAGCTTGAAACCCTAAGCCTATTGTATTGTCTATTTTTAGTTGAATTCTGGGTAGAATTTAAAAAATAGTTGTTGATGACTTTGCAAATGCTACGTAGACCTAATTAACATAATTGATGATATACATCAATGGTTTGTACACTCAGTGGACAGTATGAGGGATAAAGTATGGTCACATTTCATTTACTCTGTTAAACCTACCCTTTGGAAGGACTTCAATAGCAACAGTGAATCTATTTTGGTTTTTGAACTATCATTCTCACAATAGCACATTGGTGATAGTCAGTGTCAAATATCATAGCTAAGCTGGGCTTGGTTAAAACCCTGGATGGGAGACCAAAGGGAAGCTGTATATAGATACATTCTCTTGTCTAACACAGTAGCAGGCTCAGCCCAGTGGAAATAAGGTTGAAGATCTGACTTTATTTTTACAGGTACAAATTCCACATATTTAATAGAAGGTTTGTCAATGTTGAAATGTGGTTACCATGATGACATAATCCTGTGGTTGAAAAGCCACCCTCAAATTCGCCATGATATCTCTGGCAGACCTAATACATTCGTTAAGATATGACAGCCCTTTATAGCGTATCTTTCACGTGATGATGGGCAACACAACATACAACCTGCAACCCGCCCTGATCCATAGTAGTTATTTTTAATGACAAGCATAATCCTTATACTGTAGAGTATGTCAAATATCAATGAAGCAAGGTGCCAATTCCTTAAGAGCAATGTTGTGTTCAGTTTTCTTTCTTTCTGTGTCTTGTTGAGGGGTGGGGGGTATTCTTGATATACTGTTTGCTGTTATTATCTGTCTGTTTGTAAAACAGAAAATGAATCAATAAAATATATATCATTTTCTTTTTTTTTTAAAGGTCACCCTCAAAACAACAGCTGACATTGATAACTTTTTTCCAAATCCAATGTATTTTCAATGTAGATTCCACGTCACAATACATTGACAAATTACGTTGAAACAACTTTGATGCAATCAGTTTGTGCCCAGTGGGTTGTCCACAAATAGATCTTCCAGCAAGACAATAACCCCAAGCACACATCAAAATCCACAAAGAAATGGTTCATTGACCACAACATCCAAATTGTTCAATGGGGTTGAAAACCTATGGTTTGAATCAGAGGGCAGTCCAAAGGATATCAAGGATCTGGAAATATTCTGTATGGAGGAACGGTCTAAGATCCCTCCCAAAGTGTTTCTCCAATCTCATAAAACACTTTAGATAAAGGCTCAGTGCCATTATCCTTGCAAGCTGAGGTATTGAAAGGTATTGAAAACAGGGGTGCCAATAATTTTAACCCCTCTTTTTAAGAAAAAATAACTATTACTTGATAAACAAAAATTGTCAATTGTATTAGTATAAAATATATATATTTTTAAATTGAGCATACAATATAGCTCAGTATTTTTAGTATTTATTTTATACGGCCTTTTTTGCTGGTCTTTATCGAGGGTGCCAACAATTGTGAACTTGACTTTATATGCCTCATCACCCTGTATCTTGGTGGGAACTCCAGAGTTTATGTGCTTGCCTTGCCGGCCTCGTCTGCTAGGGTCCCCTGCCTATGGTGACGGAGCGTGTCCATCTGTTTTTGATTTGTTTCCTGCCAGAGTGAGATGTGGAACTCATGGGGCGTCTGTGATTGTAACCACGCGCCACTGGAGTTTGATTTCAGCTGTGCTGTGCGCTCCTAGGCAGCATGGGCTTAATTGAAGTGCGTAACCATAATCAGTATTCCCCTCTGTATGTGTGCGTTTGTATTTGTATATATAGGAGCGTGGTTGAATGTGGGCTTATAGTCGTACTGTATTATACAGTAGATTTATTTGTTTGCAGGTATGTGCGGGTGTGAGCAAGAGAGAGAGTGCACAACAAACATGTTGAATGAGGATATAACTGCAAATCCGGATTCCATTTGTAGTCTGATCCTTAAAACCCTCAGGGAAAAAGCTGCATTTGCCACTTGCCAGGAACTATTTCAATGCTACCACAGTTGAACTTAATTAAGTCCCCCCTGAGAACAGAAAAAGGACAGTTGTGAATTAAACAACATTGCTAGCCACTGCTTTACTCAACCTCTTCAGTCTGTGCTTCTGCCTGGCCTTTATCCTTGACAACTGATGGGCTGCCAGTTCTTCATAGAACATACTCGGAAGTGAAGTGTTTTGTAGATTGTCTGTCTGTCAACCTCTGATGTTAGGCTCTTGCTTTTCAACAAATAAGCACTGATGCTCATTGTCAAACAGGTGGGTCCTTCCACCAATTCGGTGACTTTTGCAAAGTGTAACCTGGTAAAAAAATATATATATATACAGTCATGGCCAAAAGTTTTGAGAATGACACAAATTTTAATTTTCACAAAGTCTGCTGCCTCAGTTTGTATGATGACAATTTGCATATACTTCAGAATGTTATGAAGAGTGATCAGATGAATTGTAATTAGTTGCAAAGTCCCTCTTTGCCATGCAAATGAACTGAATCCCCCAAAAACATTTCCACTGCATTTCAGCCCTGCCACAAAAGGACCAGCTGACATCATGTCTGTGATTTTCTCGTTAACACAGGTGTGAGTGTTGACGAGGACAAGGCTGGAGACCACTCTGTCATGCTGATTGAGTTTGAATAACAGACTGGAACCTTCAAAAGGAGGGTGGTGCTTGGAATCATTGTTCTTCCTCTGTCAAACATGGTTACCTGCAAGGAAACACGTGCCGTCATCATTGCTTTGCACAAAAAGGGCTTCACAGGCAAGGATATTGCTGCCAGTCAGATTGCACCTAAATCAACCATTTATCGGATCATCAAGAACTTCAAGGAGAGCGGTTCAATTGTTGCGAAGAAGGCTTCAGGGCGCTCAAAGTCCAGCAAGTGCCAGGACCGTCTCCTAAATTTGATTCAGCTGTGGGATCGGGGCACCACCAGTACAGAGCTTGCTCAGGAATGGCAGCAGGCAGGTGTGAGTGCATCTGCACGCACAGTGAGGCAAAGACCTTTGGAGGATGGCCTGGTGTCAAGAAGGGCAGCAAAGAAGCTTCTCTCCAGGATAAACATCAGGGACAGACTGATATTCTGCAAAAGGTACAGGGATTGGACTGCTGAGGACTGGGGTAAAGTCATTTTCTCTGATGAATCCCCTTTCCGATTGTTTGGGGCATCAGGAAAAAAGCTTGTCCGGAGAAGACAAGGTGAGCGCTACCATCAGTCCTGTGTCATGCCAACAGTAAAGCATCCTGAGACCATTCATGTGTGGGGTGGCTTCTCAGCTAAGGGATTAGGCTCACTTACAATTTTGCCTAAGAACACAGCCATGAATAAAGAATGGTACCAACACATCCTCCGAGAGCAGCTTCTCCCAACCATCCAGGAACAGTTTGGTGACGAACAATGCCTTTTCCAGCATGATGGAGCACCTTGCCATAAGGCAAAAGTGATAACTAAGTGGCTCACGAACAAAACATCAATATTTTGGGTCCATGGCCAGGAAACTCCCCAGGCCTTAAACCCATTGAGAACTTGTGGTCAATCCTCAAGAGGCGGGTGGACAAACAAAAACCCACAAATTCTGACAAACTCCAAGCATTGATTATGCAAGAATGGGCTGCCATCAGTCAGGATGTGGCCCAGAAGTTAATTGACAGCATGACAGGGTGGATTGCAGAGGTCTTGAAAAAGAAGGGTCAACACTGCAAATATTGACTCTTTGCATCAACTTCATGTAATTGTCAATAAAAGCCTTTGACACTTCTGAAATAATTGTAATTATACTTCAGTATTCCAAAGTAACATCTGACAAAAATATCTAAAGACACTGAGGCAGCAGACTTTGTGAAAATTAACATTTGTGTCATTCTCAACTTTTGGCCACGACTCTCTCTCTCTCTATATATATATATATATACATATTGTAACAGGAGGAATGGGTGCTTGGTGTGTGCAACAGGGAGTGGCAATTGAATGCAAGCTTCACAAAAAAAAGGACATTGTTAACAGTTCTAGCCTGTCTATTTGTGGGGAACAGGGTTGACATGTTATGCTCGACCCGCTCCGTTTTCCACCACACAACATCAGAACATTGCCGAAAAGAATACCACCTTCTTTTACACTATGAATTGACTATTAGATGTTCAATGTTTCTTTTGAAAAACAATAGTTAAAAAAGGAATAGTTTAGCCACATTAAAATGAGAGTTCAGTTCATGAATGACTTGATCAAGGAAACAAAAATAACTACAGCTTTACAATGATGGTGAAAACTTGGAGAAAGTTTGGGGTTAAGTGGGTTAAAATCTTCCATCGTGTATGGAGGGACACTTCAGCAAGTCTTTATTCATAAAAAAAATGGTTGAATTATTGAATTCTCCATGTGGTCTATATTAAAGGGCACTTCATTTAATATAACCGGCATTTAAAATTCAATATTGGTGCACAATTTCTACTTAAAATATCAAAGGGACGCAAAAGGCACTCTTTTCGTGGAACGACACAGGTGCTGACCGACAGAACAATTCTCATCTGTAAAAAATAGCTGTTCAGGAACACAGGTGACCAATTACATTAATGTTCCCCATCTTCCACCTCTTCCAGGTAGTGTGCTGGCTGGCTCCATAGACTGTCTGGAGGCGGAACGAGGCTGTGTACAGGATGAGGGCTGTATGGGGGTGTACAGGGTGCTGGAGTACTGTGCTGCTGAAGAGGCTGTGTCGCCCCTGGGCCCAGACGCCCGACGTGAGTGCCTGGAGGCCCAGAGCGCCCTGCAGCACTACCACCCCCTCCAGGCCTGCAAGTGTCAGCGCGGCTCCCGCCGGGAGGAGCTCTGCCTCAGGGTCTACTGGACTGTCAGATTCGCTGGTGGGTTTGACTGTGTTTATGTTTTGTATTTTATGTGTGCGATTGTATTGGTGCGTGTGAGGTGGTTTCTGTCCTTACGGCCTCTGTGTTTTCACAGTGTACGATGAGAACGAGGTGTCTCCGTATGAGGATCTGGAGGTGGAGTTTGTGAGGCACATAGAGATGACACGTATGGCCTCCATCATGGCAGGTAAATACTGCTCACTGCTCTGTAAGCTCTCTCTTATTGAAACATCTCTGAATAATTCGCTCTGGCTATCTACTCCAATTTCAGAGCACTCTCATCTGAATGTGCCAGAGTGCAGAATAACTGATCAATTTACGAACGCTCAACACCCATGGAATATGGCCGGTGTCAGTAAACGTCGGCAAAAAAGTGTATTTAAGTTGTTGCCAGTAGCAGATACAGTCACCAACATAAAAACAGCCTAACCAGCTCTGCTAGGGCGAGTAAAATGGTCAGAGTGAGGTGTTCTCTCATTTGTGTCTGGAAGCAGCTAGCAAGCTCGCCAACATTAGCCAGTTAGCTTGGGTGCTTGACTGCCAATGTGTGGTCAGAACGCTTGGATCAACCCTACTCCTCGGTCCGAGCGTCCAGTGTGCGCTCTGGACGCTCCGAGAGCGAAATGCTCAGGATTTGCGAACGGACAATCTGACAACGCTCTGAATTTACGTACGCCCAGAGCGCACTCTGAGCACACTCTGGCTCCCCAGAGTGAATTTACGAACACACCCCATGTCAGTCTGGGACGTTTTTGTGTTCCAGAATCATATATTTTATGGTTTTGTCTTCCTTTCTCTGTTATTCATTGCCCCTTTTCCCAAAATACAACCACCTTCCTCCATTCTTCTCTGTGTTTTCTCCCTCTCTTCCCAGCTTCCTCTCTGCCTCTGGATGGGCAGAACCAGTGTCTGAAGGCAGCCCAGGACTGTGGTCTGTATGAGAAGTGTGGTTCTCTGAGGTCGGAGTATGTTGTGGCCTGCACCAAGCGGCCACCGGGCTCCGACGGCAGCTGTAACAGACAGAAGTGCCACCGAGCGCTGCGGCGCTTCCTGGAGCGGGTACCAGAGGAGTACAGCTTTGCCCTGCTCTTCTGCCCCTGCTCCGATGCCCTCTGTGGGGAGCGCCGGCGGAAGACCATCGTACCGTCGTGTTCCTATGAGGAGAGAGACGGCAAGCCCAACTGCCTCAGCCTGCAGGGCTACTGTGCCAGGGACAAGCTGTGTAGGTGAGCTGAGCTGGCTGGGGAAACATGGTTACTGGGAGGTGTGACATCAGACTAAACTTTTCCACTCAACTCTAAGTACTGTATTGAGGCATATTAACAGTTATAATCACAATGCAAAGATTCATAACTAGTGTAGTATTTGCAGAGGGCTTAACTGATTTGATTATAGTTCATGAGTGTGAAGGGAGGTTTTGTAGCGAGTATGAGGGTAGACAGGTGGAGAGGACTGGATGTACATACAGTAAGTATTTCATGAACTACCACCTGAATCTTCAACTTCAGATCCTTAAATACAGTACAATAGTTACAGTACAAAGAGTTCAGAGGTTCGAGTTCCCTACAAAGAAGAGGTTGTTCAATAATCTTTAAAAAAAATTCTCCCCAATTTCATGGTATCCAATTGGTAGTTACAGTCTTGTCTCATCGCTGCAACTCCAGTACGGACTCGAGAGCCGTGAATCCTCCGAAACACAACCCAACCAAGCCGCACTGCTTCTTGACACAATGCCCACTTAACCCGGAAGCCAGCCGCACCAATGTGCCAGAGGAAACACACTGCACCCGGCCCGCCACAGGAGTCGCTAGTGCGCGATGAGACAATGACCCTCCCCTAACCCGGATGACGCTGGGCCAATTGTGCGCCGCCCCATGGGTCTCCCGGTCACGAACCCAGAATCTCTAGTGGCACAGCGTTGCAGTGCCTTAGACCACTGCGCCACTCGGGAGGCCCTGTTTTCCAATAATCTTCATAATTAGCTAGGTTTCCATCCAATTTGCGACAGATTTTCATGCGAACATTCTAAAATCTGCATAAATGGCTATGCGTGATGACGTAGTTAACATAAAAATAACCCTTTCCGTTAAAATACCATGTAACGAATGAAAAATACAAGTTAAATGGATCTCCGTCGCACTTTCAACTCTACTGATGGTTTTGTCACAAAACCTATTGCATTATATAGAAAATGTCCCCACTCTGGTCTTGGTACATGTGCTCTAGCCAACAGCTCACAGATAGAGTGGGGGTAGGCTACCTAAATGATGAGATTATTATGGATAAGAGCGATATTATCTGTATTTGTCAAATGACAGCCAAGCATCGAGCATTATCTTACCAGAATAAGACCCTCAATAAGATCCTACCATATCCACCAAACAAATTGTTAATGTTTCCATCAGCCCGGTCATGACTTTTTTTCGTGCGCTAGGTATTTTATTCACATAAATGGCTGGATGGAAACATTGATGACATTCATAATAATAAAGACTAATGTCGATACGTCTCTGTGTCTGGCTCTGTCCCAGGCTGCAGTGTTTTTATTCCGCCGGCTGCTCAGAGGTGTTTTGTATGGATGAGTATGCTTGGGGAGCAGGTTTAGAGGTGTTAGTCTGTGAATTATGAATGCACCACTGGGTTTGACTAGCAGAGTCTATTTCCCAGTGTTCCTATAAAGTCAATATTCATGCAACAGGTAACATCCAAAGCTAATATTCGATATGTTTATAACAGTGTTAATTTTGTCAACAGAAATAGTGATTAAAATATTTGTCAAACACACACATTTTTCAGTTGCAATTGAGGAGACTTTAACTGACTAAATAGACAAAAAAAACTATAACTAAACAACAACAAAAAAATCATTTCAGTTGACTAAAACGAGACAAGATGAAATGATCTCTGACTAAAATCTGACTACTAAGTGGACTGGACAGGAGTTTTTGGAGAGATTGAGAGCTTTTGTGATAAGCACAACTAATATTAGCAGCACAGATGCGCAGGGCAGTTGTGTTCAGCAGTGGGAAGGACACACCACACTCGCCACACACAGCCTACATCAGCTTCGTGAGCTGTAGGGGAGCAACATTTAGAGCTGTAGGGGATAATTGCGTTGTTTGCTCTATAAACTCTTCGTTCATACGCCACCGTGATATACAATAAGGCCGTGACAACAAAAAGACAACACTCACACAGTGGCGGAATAAATTCAACTACACATACGTTTGTTTCATCACAAAACCAGAGAGCAACATCTGTCCAGTGAAGTTCACAAAGCAGATATTGCATGTAACAAACCGTTATGACCTGTAGCATGGTCAAGCATGTTCATGTTTTCGACAGTTTACTAAATCAACAACGACTGATTTAGAACCATGGAGTTACAGCAAGGCAGCACAAAGACTACAGGAGCCCTGCCTCCGCTATTCCAGCACCATTTACACTTAAACATTTAAACGTCGACAAATCAACACGGCTGTATACTGAGACCGGCTAAGGAAGGATTTTTAAGCCTTGAGAAAATTGAGACATGGGTTGTGTATGTGTGCCAGTCAAAGGGTGAATGAGCGAGACAAAATATTTAAGTGTCTTTGAACAGGGTATGGTAGTAGGTGCCAGGTGTACCAGTTTGTGTCAAGAACTGTAACGCTGCTGGATTTTTCACCCTCAACCGTTTCCCGTGTGTATCAAGAATGGTCCACCATCCAAAGGACATCCAGCCAACTAAAAACAATTTAGTCCAATCAATGTTGCTAAATATCATGTGGCTGTGCATGGTACTGATTTATGTCTGTCTGTGTGTGTGTGTGTATGTGTGTATGTGTGCGAGTGGACGTGTTTAACTATTCTTGTGGGGACCAGAAGTCCCCACAAGAATAGTAAACAAACAAAAATGTGACCAACTGGGGACATTTTGTTGGTCCCCACAAGGTGAAATGCTATTTCTAGGGGGTTTAGGGTTAAGGTTAGAATTACTGTTAGGGTTACAATTATGTTAAGTGTTAGGAGCTAGGGTTAGGAGCTAGGGTTAGGAGCTAGGGTTAGAGTTAGGGTTAGGTGCTAGGGTTAGGTTTAGGGTTAAGGGTACGTTTTTGGGTTAAGGTTAGGGTAAGAGTACGGGTTAGGGAAAAAAGGTTTTTGAATGGGACTGAATTGTGTGAGTATTGCGCAAGTAAAATATTTTTGGGGGACTCACCATACTTGTAGACTAGTTGAACACCAATGCCATCCTCCTCTCATTCATGTTGGCAAAACAGTGAATGTTTTGGAGAGTAATACTCAGTAATGTGTTGTATTGGATTTGCCCCAAACATAACACTTTGTATTCAGGACAAAAATATAATTTCTTTGACACATTTTTTCTAATTTTACTGTAGTGTCTTGTTGCAAACAGGATGCATGTTTTGTAATATTTGTATTCTGTACAGGCATCCTTTTTTTCACTCTGTAATTTAGGTTAGTATTGTGGAGTAACTACAATGTTGTTGATCCATCACAGCCATTAAGGTCTGTAACTGTTTTAAAATCACCATTGGCATCATGGTGCAATCCCTGAGTGGTTTTCTTCCTCTCCGAGATGAGGCAGTCATTCAGACCCATAGGGCGGCGCACAATTGGCCCATCGTCGTCCGGGTTAGGGGAGGGTTTGGCCGTCAGGGTTGTCCTTGTCCCATCGCGCACTAGAGACTCCTGTGGCTGGCCGGGCGCAGTGCACGCTGACACGGTCACCAGTTGCACGGTGTTTCCTCTGACACATTGGTGCGACTGGCTTCCGGGTTAAGTGGGCATTGTGTCAAGAAGCAGTTTGGCGGCTTGGTTGGGTTGTGTTTTGGAGGATGCTCGGCTCTCGACCTTCGCCTCTCCCGAGTCCGTACTGGAGTTGAAGCGATGAGACAAGACTGTAACTACCAATTGGATACCACGAAATTGGGGAGAAAATGGGGGGGGGGGAAACGACAAAAAAAACTATTATTGCACACAAATCAAATCTGACAATTTTATGGGCTTTCCTCTGACACTGCCTATTATATAGGTCCTGGATGGCAGGAAGCTTGGCCCCGGTGATGTACTAGGCCGTACTCACTACCCTCTGTAGAGCTTTATGGTCAGATGCCGAGCAGTTGCCATACCAGGCGGTGATGCAACCGGTCAGGATGCTCTCGATGGTGCGGCTGTATAACTTTTTGAGGATATGGGGACCCATGCCAAATCTTTTCAGTCTTTACACAGAGTGAGTCCATGCAATTTCTTATTTGACAAATGTTTACTCCTGAACGTATTTATGCTTGCCATAACAAAGCGTTTGAATACTTATTGACTCAAGACATTTCAGCTTTTCATTTTTAATTAATTTGTAAAAATGAATAAAAACATAATTCCACATTGACATTATGAGGAATTGTGTGTAGGCCAGTGATCAAAAAATCTAAATTTAATCAATTGTAAATTCAGACTGTAACACAATTTTTTTTGTAAAAAGTCAAGGGGTGTGAATACTTTATAAAGGCACTGTAATCTTATTACTTTCAGTTACTTTTATATTACTTTCCCCTAAAGAGGCGCAGGTTAGCGTGCTTCGTCATGAATCTTGTTCTGGAGTCAGCTTTGCAGAGTGGTCACTAGCTGGCACAGCCACAAAGTCATACAATCTGATGATTTTTAACCTAACCCTAAACTTAACCACACGGCTAATCCTAATGCTTAACCTTACATTTATGCACATTTTTGTTTTCCTTAATTTGTACAATATAGTCCATTTGACTTTGCAGCTGGCCCATCTAGCGGAATTAGTTCTGCCTCAAGGACAAGACTCATCCCAATAAACGTTAACCTGCTCAAGAGGCATTAAATGAAGAATAACAAAATATTACCAATTGAATGACATCTATTGCAGGATAAGTCAATGTTAGAGTTTACATAGCTGGCCATAAATGGATGTTCCATTTTACTTGGATATGTAGGCTTCTACTACAGATAATAATATTATTAGGCTATATCTTTACATAAAATAAAAAAAGTCATTCCAATTAATTTAATATCCCTTGATCTTCAAGAATATGACTTGGAGATATGGCAAAATATATATAAATATAGCCAAACAGTTTTGCCTGAGTATAACCCAAAAACTAAGGACTTATTAGCCTACTCTGTTGTTTATGATTTTGTAGTCATTGAGGACTGATTGGGCTCATTGCTTCGAGTTGAGAAAAAAATGCACAACACCACGGGGGAGTTTAGAATGGAGGAACTCCCTTAAACTTTTATTCCATAGGCTGGGATCCGCACTGCAGCTGTTCCAAGAGCGCATTTTTCACTGGCTGTCCACTAGTCAAAAAAACAATGATTGATATGCAGCTTAAACTTCTTCAATTCAACCATTATTGGGTTAAAATACACGTACACATTTGTGAACAGCCATACACAACAACCACAATCCTTAAGGCACAAATAGCTAAATGAGAGAGCAGCAGTGTAATTCTCATCAATGTGCTATGTAGATATCAATAATCATTTATATCCGTATCGCCCGTAGGCTACACCACTGCTGTCGTATACCTCCAAGTGTTTATTCAAGTTGGATAATCTTTGGATGCAGATAGCAGTCGCACCATTGGAAGACATAGTTTGGATTGTAGCCTACTAGAGGTCGACTGATTAATCGGCATGGCCGATTAATTATGGCCGATTTCAAGTTTTCATAACAATCGGTAATCGGCGTCCAAAAATTATGGCCGATTATGGCCGATTACATTGCACTCCACGAGGAGACTGCGTGGCAGGCTGACCACCTGTTACGCGAGTGCAGCAAGGAGCCAAGGTAAGTTGTTAGCTAGCATTAGACTTATCTTACAAAAAACAATCAATCTTAACATAATCACTAGTTAACTACACATGGTTGATGATATTACTAGTTTAACTAGCTTGTCCTGTGTTGCAAATAATCAATGTAGTGCCTGTTAATTTATCATTGAATCACAGCCTACTTCGCGAAACTGGTGATTATTTAACAAGCGCATTCGCGAAAAAAGCACTGTCGTTGCACCAATGTACCTAACCATAAACATCAATGCCTTTCTTAAAATCAATACACAAGTATATATTTTTAATCCTGCATATTTAGTTAAAATAAATTCATGTTAGCAGGCAATATTAACTAGGGAAATTGTGTCACTTCTCTTGCGTTCTGTACAAGCAGAGTCAGGGTATATGTAGCAGTTTGGGCCGCTTGGCTGGTTGCGAACTGTGTGAAGACCATTTCTTCCTAACAAAGACAGTAATTAATTTGCCAGAATTTTACATAATTATGACATAACATTGAAGGTTGTGCAATGTAACAGCGATATTTATACTTATGGATGCCACCCGTTCGATAAAATACGGAACGGTTCCGGTATTTCACTGAAAGAATAAATGTTTTGTTTTCGAAATGATAGTTTCCGGATTTGACCATATTAATGACCTAAGGCTCGAATTTTTGTGTGTTTAATATATTATAATTAAGCCTATGATTTGATTTGATAGAGCAGTCTGACTGAGCGATGGTAGGCAGCAGCAGGCTCGTAAGCATTCATTCAAACAGCACTTTCCTGCATTTGCCAGCAGCTCTTCGCAATGCTTGAAGCACAGCGCTGTTTATGACTTCAAGCCTATCAACTCCCGAGATTAGGCTGGCAGTACTATAGTGTCTATAAGAACATCCAATAGTCAAACGTATATGAAATACAAATGGTATAGAGAGAAATAGTTCTATAATAACTACAACCTAAATCTTCTTAACTGGGAATATTGAAGACTCATGTTAAAAGGAACCACCAGCTTTCACCTGTTCTGAGCAAGGAACTTAAACGTTAGCTTTTTTACATGGCACATATTGCACTTTTACTTTCTTCTCCAACACTGTGTTTTTGCATTATTTAAACCAAATTGAACATGTTTCATCATTTATTTGTCACGGCCGTTGTAAGAAGTGGACCAAAGTGCAGCGTCGTGGGCGTACATTTTCCTTTAATTTCAATGTCGCCAACAAAACAAGAAACGAAAGCACAACCGTGACGCTTACAGGGCATAAGTGCCACTAACAAAAGTCAACTACCCACAACGAAAGGAGGGAAAAAGAGCTACCTATGTATGGCTCCCAATCAGAGACAACGATAGACAGCTGTCCCTGATTGAGAACCATACCCGGTCAAAACATAGAAACACAAAATCATAGAATGCCCACCCCAAATCACACCCTGACCAAACCAAATAGAGACATAAAAAGGCTCTCTAAGGTCAGGGCGTGACATTATTTGAGACTAAATCGATTTTTATTTATGTATTATATTAAGTTAAAATAAAAGTGTTCATTCAGTATTGTTGTAATTGTCATAAAAAATCATTGTCATCAGAAATCGGCCGATTAATCGGTATCAGCTTTTTTTGGTCCTCTAATAATCGGTATTGGTATCGGCGTTGAAAAATCATAATCGGTCAACCTCTATAGCCTACAATAAATGGCTATTCCTGCTCTTTTCCTGCAATCCATCAAACGCATATGGTATTATAGTTGTCTCTGACTTGTGGTCAGACTCGATTAGGTGGAACAAACTTAAACTTGTGCCCTTTTTCAATGCTGATTTGAATGTCATTGAGAAAGCAGAAACGGGCCCCCAAAAAAATCTAGAAGTAATCATCTAGTTTTTCAACGTTTTGGAACTTTCAGATAGAAATGTGCTATGTAGAACAAACATGTCTCTCTGACATGTTGAATAAGGAATAACGTTGGCTTTATTAATGGTATTTTCATATGCAACGTTCTAAGAATGTCTTGCAACTAAACTTGGCCCTGGCAACATTACCAGTAGCCTCAATGCAAATATTTGGTGGCACAGAAAGAATGGAAAAGGGAGAGCAAATAGTTTATTGACTAAATTCCACTTGCTACTACACTATATCACACTGGGTAAGTAACTTTAAGTTAATGTTGACCCGGTGACTCAGACTTGAGCACTTGGATCACGACTTGAGCACTGGCTCTCTGACTTCAGCCATAGGGACTCGTGACTCGAGCACAGGGGACTTGGGACTCGATTTGGACTCGAGGTTTAGTGACTCGACTACATCATTGGGCGAAACAGTCATTAACTCCAGTTCAAAGTCATTAGCCCCCGTTCTACTTTTGGCTGCCAGTGTGGCTGCGGCGTCTCTGGAATGCTGATAACAATGGCAAGGACACAACCAAGTGATGGAGGTGCAACCCATTCCACTTTGCCAATACTTTGCAGCACCATCTGGTGATTGCGCTACTCTCGCTCTCTTTCTCTCTCTGCACTCCTGTGTGTCTGTTTGTTTTGTATGTAATATCTACGTAGGCTGAATTAGGAATTTACATGGCATAAATAATTCTTATATATATTTATTCTGTTGGGAAGAGAATAGGATGTTATGCAGAAAAATCCTGTACGTTGGTAAGACAATGACATGTATGTTGGTGCACATGGATGTCAGTGACTTATGTTTACTGTAGGTTACTGAGGGAACACAAATGTGATGTGACTAAAATGTGACAAAAATGAAAGGACATTTAGTTTACTAAAATGGCCCACTGTTTTCATCATTTTGACAATAACTAGACCAAATCATTATTCAAATGACACAAATGTGTATAAGACTAAATGATACTTTAGTCAAAATGACTAAGACTAGACTAAATCTAAAAAAAGAGTGCCAAAATGAACACTGGTTCATAATAATGATGCAGCACCTCTCATCATGCTTCAGATAATGTTTTTAAATTGTCTATGAAATAAACATTGCGTGTGCTAACACTAAGATTCCTAGGTGGAAGGTTATCTTTCTGTAGGCTTTCATGTGCTGTGGATTCTGCCTTTCGTTAGGTACTAAATCCCCCAAAACACAATTGTAAAGGTGCCCTCAGAAAATTACATCGCCAAGTTGCCAACCCAATATTGGCACCTGTTTACAATTATGTTTGTCTCCCTTTGTGTGTGTTTGGGCGGGTTTGTGTGAATGTTTGTGTCGGTGTGTGTGTCTGTCAGATCTCGGCTGGCTGATTTCCAGCACAACTGCCAGCCCTCGTCCCATTCTCCCTCTGGCTGCATGAGAGAGAGTGGAGCCGTCTGCCTTAAGGCCTACGCTGGACTCATAGGTGAGCTGGCGAAAGAACAGGATCGAGGGGGTGGATGAAATGAGATGGAGGGAAGGGATGGAAGAGGGATTAACAACACAAGAAGGAAGGAACAATGCTAGAGATAGAGTTCTGAGTTGACTGGCCTTATAATCAGATCATTGTTGTTAGCTCTTGCTAACCCCAGGGTATAGGTAGGCACTCATTTCATAGCCAATTGCCTTGTTTGGCTTTGGATCAAACGTTCCAAAGTTCGTATAGAAGTCAGGCCTGCTGACACATCTCTAATCAACAACCTCCTCCAGGCACCATCATGACCCCCAACTACGTGAACAATATCAGTATGGACGTGTCCCAGTGGTGCAGCTGTGAGGGCAGTGGGAACCAGTGGCAGGACTGTCTGCGCATCCTGCACATGTTTGACAGCAACGTCTGTCTGCGTGAGTAACACTCCCTCAACCGCCTACAATGACATCCCCTAGAGGCTGCTCCAGCAATATCCCTGGTCCTGTGAGCCCACTTGAAATCAGCAGATCACACAAATAGATTAGCGGGCGCTCTGTAGCCCTAGAGAGCTGCCTACTTGTTCTGTATGTTATACTGTAGCCCAGCACTTAATTACAATATTGATGGACAGCAGTGTTAATTGAAACTGTTTCATTCGTGTCTGATTCCCATATTGCAACTGAGGTGAATAGCTGAACGATTGCCATGCCTCAATGCCCAGTTGATCAACGCATTCATGGCTGCTATGAATAATGGAATGTTCTGAGGACATTTGGCCTCATCGGCAGTGGGTATAATGGGGATGATGGGGATGATGATAATGCTGATGATACTGTGGGTGGTGGTGGTAATGATGATGTCTGCTGTTGTGTCTCAGGTAATGCTATCAGTTATTTGGGTGGCTCTTCCCCTCGCCCTGTGCAGAGCACGACTCTGCCACCTCGTCGCCACGCGTCTGCCACCCCCTCCCCCCGCATCTTTCAGGACAAGATCAATGTCAACGTTTTATCAGAACGCAACAGTGTGAGTATAAGTACTCTTCGTTGCCTCACCAAACCCAGACTGCTTAAATACTGTACAGTAACTTAAAAACAATGGTGGCCGAAAAGCTTTTTTCGGTAGGTTCTCACTGAGATGCTCTGTGATTTGCATGATGACCTACGGTGTGACGTGAGTGCCAACAGAGCTGCCTGAGTGTCAAAGTTCACGCACAGAACTGACCTGATATATACTCCCAACACATCTGACTCAACACACGGCTCACGGTCACAGTCAACACATTACTGTTGCGTTGAACAAGAACCAGCACCTCCCTTTTTACCTTTACTTCCCTTTATTTCTCCCAATCTTTCTGTCCCTTTCCCTATCTCTCTCTCACTCACTGTGCGTGAGGATTAGCCAGAGGTGTTTGCAGGAGGGAGCATCAATCCTCTTGTGTTGATGTTAATTTATTCACACCCATCTGTCTCCTCTCCCCCTTTCTCTTGTCATCCTAATCCCTCTCACTCGCTTTCTCCTCTCCTCCGCTACAATCCTTTACACCGTTCCAATCCCTCCCCTCTCTTCTTTCCCCCTAACCTCTAAACCTCCCTCCCTCTGAGTGCAGGTTGTAGATGTTCCTATGTAATACACTTATTTTCTTCCACTTTCTTCTCCTCACTCTGGTGATCTTATTCCGTGACCAAGACGCTCACCTTTCTTTCTAATAATAAAGATGCTGACACCTTTCGAATCGGGATTCAACACCTACATTGAAAAGCAACTTTTAACGCTGAGTTGAGTTTAACGCTGTCAGAGGGCTCATGATAGCCTACCGATTCCACACAAATAATGGATCGTTTTAACGAGCTTGTTTACTGCCAAGATGTTTCATATTTACAACAAGCAGATACACTATGGACTGACTGTATGTGATGGTTAATTACCTGCCAATTCCATTCGCTCTATTCAGGGGTGCAACTTTCACAGGGGACGGGCGGGACATGTCCCCCCCACATTCTGAAATAGCATTTTTGTCCCCCACCAGTTTTATCATTGGAATGTGATACACAACGAGGCAATGGTGTTCTTTAGGACCATGCGGACGCCTACCAAGCAGCCGGGTAGGCTGTTTGGAGTGTTTATCCGACCGGATATTTAAAAAACAATGTGTGTCCCCCACTTCTAAAACCAAAGGTGCGCCCCTGGCTCTGTTTGAATTCTGAATTATCACATTCCCTCTCTCTCTCAGGTGAAAGACACTGAAGAGGAAGAAGAGAAGGAAAGTCAGGAATTCAACGTTATCCCTCAATATTCTGAGAAGGAGAAGTCTAGTGTGGGCTCCGGTGCCCGAGGGGGCCATAGAGGAGCGGCAGGCCAAACAGTACCCATGCTGCCTCTGCTGCTGCTTCTGCTGCCCGCTGCCATGCTGGGCTGGGGGTGTCAGGGTTAACGAACCCCCCTACTACCTCCCTTATGCTCCTACAGTATCACATCCAACCTCCACCATGGCAATGAGATAGAATGGACTGATGGGGAGACTTAAGGCTGAGGGAAGAACGACCACAAGGAGGAAATGGACATTTCTTCTGGTTTACATTACTTTCATTATTTCTGTTTTACTTTCTTACTTTCCAACAACTGGTCCTTTTCTGTAATCTCTATCTTTCCTCTCCTGCTCAGTCTACTTGCGATCTGTTTTAGTATTCATAGCTGCCCATCTCTCTGCTCCTCTCTCACATAAGTAGACGTAGTTGAACAACCTGGGCCGATAAATAAGTCAATGGCTGAATTAATAAGGTCTGTCTGGATGAATCGATATGGCTGTCTGTCCAGTGCCTGTCTCAAGATTGGCTATCCAGCTCCACTCTCCCTCTTCATGAGGAGCTCATCGCCCAAGGCCAGTAAACAGCACCTATCTCAAAGAAAACATGACCAGTGATTGGTGGAACCATGACAGTTCATTCCTTTGATTTTTGTGCCATGCCATGCCTCACCTCACCTTTTCTTTCTCCTTCGTTAACTTCCTTTCTTTCATCATCCCTTGGATACGAGGGTTGTTGGGCAAGCCACTCTGTGCTAAACCACAGAGTCCTCTGTTGCACTTCCTTCCTGTCTCTATGTTGCTCTCCTTGTTTGCACCCCTCTTCACCACCTCAGACTAGATGCCACTGACCTCTCCAGTTTGTACACCACTTATTCTCAGCCCTGTGGAGGAGATCTGAGAAACCCACCACAGGCACAATAATTATACCAAATTCGAATAATGACAATGGCAGAGGAAAACAACATAAGCAATAAAACATGAAATTAGATGGCTCAGCGGGCAGGTGCTGGGGCCGTCTGGATTTGAGCTCAGGGGAGAGAGGAACCAATTTACTGCTGTCTGTAGTTCACAAGTGCTCTCTATCCCTAGGTGTTGTTATAGTTTTGGAGAGACACTATCACACTTAGCTATACCTTTCCTGCCTGTGTTTGAGTAGGAGGACATGGGGAGGGAGAGGGGGAGTACTATAGAGCCTCTGGCAGCTCTGATCATTGAGCATCACATTGAGCCTCTTTCTCGCTGCCTGATAAATCTTTTGCTGATGTTAATGTTTTTCTTTCTTGCATCGCTCATTTTCTTGTGGACTTGCAAAATTAACTCCCACCTGAGGGGAAGTAGGTAAAGGGCTGTCGGTGAGAGTTAAAGGGGGAAACTACTCGACTGTGGAATTGTGTACGTGACTTGTATTCATCGACTTCTTTCCGTTCTAGAGAGAGATGTTAGATCTGACTCATGCTCTCGCAGATACTACATGATGCTAAAACGAGATAAATATTTACAGGGCATATTTGTGCTGCAGCTCTTTACATCATCTGCCACCAGTGAGGGGAGTCGCTGGGACTTAATTCTGAGTATTAATTAAGCAGGCAAGATGGCATTAGTGCAGTCTAACACCATCTCCAATCTGGACAGTGACGTTCAAGACGACTGCTGTTCTTTTTTAATAGGCACTGTCATTTCTCACTGCCTGGCAATGGATCCTTATGCTAGTGGTCGTCAAAGTGAGTGACCGCACAAGAGATGATGCGAGAGCGACAAGCCTTGATTTACACACTGAAACAGCCTAAATAAATATGAGCATAAGCCATACAAGCGAACAGCAAGAGAGAACGAGCGTGCCAACTCTAAATGTATCACGTCGGTTTTGTTTGTACAGCTGTATTCACACATATTTCCCCCATGGCCAAATGGTTTTAATAATATCCAATGACGTTAGTGCTGACCCAGGAGGGCGCTTCTTGAGGTCGGTTCGGTTTCGATCCGATTATTTAAAAAATAATCACGGTTTTCGATTTCGGTTTCAATCATTTTTTTTACACATTAAATGCACTAAGCATTATGTGGGTTGAATTCTGTAACACAGAATAAAAAGTCAAGTAAAAGTCCCATGGTGGTAGTGACTGTCCATTACTGCTCATCACTTATTAACCATCATTTATTCACATTACTTTGCTTTAATACAATATTTTGTTTTATTTGATGGTTTTATTATTTCATTCCAAGTCATCATCTTATGTCTATAGAGCGGCCGCCGCTGTCTGACAAAATCACTATTTAAGTAATTCTTCAAAGTAAATAAGGCATACTTTTATGACTGCTGAATACCAACTATCAATCACTTAAATCATGTATTTTCATGTAGAGATACCTCACAAAGCAACTGCTTTGTCTCCATTATCGAGGTCTCCGTGTGGAATATGGTCATTGTGGTTAATTACCACATATTCTGCGCTAAACTATGTAGAATATTAGCCTGTTGGAAACTACAACTCCCTACTACATCACACAGTTTGGGCTTGATCTGATTTACCTCTACAGAAACTTAGCAACGAGCTCACAGAAAAAAAATTTACTAAATGAAATTCAAATCATTTTGGTTAATCACTCAGAACAAAAATATCTTGTAATCTATTACCATACCCATTGCAGAGTTGATATAATGTTTTTGTACTCAAATAAATCCACAGATAAAGGGAGAGGTAGAGAGGGAGCGAATGAAAAAAGTGAGACAGTGGGGGATTTGGGAAAGATGGGGAGAGTGACAGACGTAGATGCAGAGAGAGAGAGAGAGAGAGAGAGAGAGAGAAAGGGCTCTTAAAGCTTTCAGTAGCATTGCTGTTGTAGTCAGGCCCTCTCAGATTGACTTTCATGCCTGTGGCTATGAGGCGAGTGTCTGTTCCACTCTATTACTCGTGTGCTTTAACGTCCTGAACTGTGTGCCTCCACCTCAGTTTGGCCTCACAGACAGACAACGCTACTCTCCCGTACATGCATTCCCATCACTCTGCCACCGTGTGTATTTTACCATCATCTGCTGCCCCTCACAGACAACATGCCTCTACATCTACTACTCTTTTCCTTTCATGTTGAAACAACAAACACTGGACCATCAAATACTTGTACAAAGCTTTATTTTATGGTAGGCTTATGTATGCTTTAAACAGAAAATGTGTATATATATTTTGTGTTTTCTTTTCTCTTGTTGTAATTATCATTGAGAGTGAGCTGTGCCATATAGGGCTGGATCTGCCCTGTTACAGGATCTTATGTATGCCTCTTGTAAGTGTATATGTACGGATTATGGTCAAGCATTTGTCAGTCTCTCTGTCTGTTTGTAACAGTGAAACACTGTTGTTCTGCGGTGTCCTGCTTGTGTTGACCTTGATATCCCTGTTGATGGTCATTTTTAGTATGGTATATGATGATCATCATGTTCCACATTAGAATCAAACTGCTCATTTACAAAGCCGACGCCACCAAGCCCCGCACAGTTGTGTAAAATAGGATTAGCTGTCTGAATCACACCACTCCTGAGAGTTGTTGAATGAACACTCTGTGGATATGGTGTACGGCCACTTCTTGAAAGTGATCCTCAGTTGGCAAGCTGGTTAATACGTTCAACTTGAGCAGTTGCCGGCCTCTCTGCCAGCCCTCTCAAACAGTCTTGGGCTCTGTCCATTAGTATCAAAATGGTCGCCATTTAGAAAATGGACCCTTGTTATTTATGGATGAGCCCAGTGAGACACTTAGAAACTATCCAAGTAACATAGTAAGCGCATTGCACTGACCGTGTCTATGTAGACTTCGGTTGGTGAAAGGAATGAAGGACACTACAGTGGGCTGAGTTTAACATGAAACAGCCACCGGATTAGGGGCGATATCGATCCTTATTTTGACAATGAGGTATCTCGAACTTCAGAGTCCAGCAATGCCAAAATGTCCCAGCCATCGCCGCTGCTTTAAGCCACACAGTGCCCTCCTCATCCCTACCTGTGTCACACCATCCACCTTCATGGCCATGAGTTCCGCCGTGCCCTATTCATGCCTGATGGTGTGAGTTTACAATCAGGTGTGAGCACTGTGTGGTTCTCCATCAAATGTGAGAATTTACAATGCTGTGTGAAAAAGACTACGTACAATAATAAAAATGTAAAAAATTATTGTTTTCGGTGTGGAACTTTTTGCATGTCTGGATGGGGATCTGGATGATTTGACTTTTCACTAACGTGCCGACCCCTTTGTCTGGCGCATAGATCAATGGTGTTCCACAGTTTTATCTGAGCATATTAAAGGTTAGAAGAATAGATGGTTTCAATGACTGTGTGATGCAGTGTTATTGCAGGTGCATAAAGTAGACTAATCAGGAAGGACGAAAGACGCGGACCCTTCTGACTTGCCAACCCCCAAAATCTATGAGTTGACATGATAATGTTTGGAAAAGCTTTGAGGACAAATCTCAAGGACATCAGGCCAGATTTATTCCCCCCAAAAACTGTCCTCGTGAGTTAAGCCGACCTAAGTGTGGATTGTTTTGTATCAAAGTCTATGAGAGTGCTGAATTACTGTACATGAGGCTTACTTGATCGAATAGAAGTTTCGTAATGTTTAGGCTGTTGCAAATGCACTGATATACAGTGCATTCGGAAAGTATTCAGACCACTTGACTTTCCACATTTTGTTACGTTACAGCCTTATTCTAAAACGGATAACATTTTTATTTTAATCCAAAGCGAAAACAGGTTATTAGAAATGTTTGAGGACAGGTATTTCCATTGTTAGAACGGTCACACGACTGTCTTGGTAATATAATAGATAATCTTTGCAATAACCTAGAAAACCGTTGCCAATTTGTGCAAAATGCAACCACATAGAAAACAAACAAGTCCATTACGGACCCAAATCGGTGACTGCTAGTAGGCTAGTCTATCCCGAACCACAACCCTGAGCTCCAGAATGCATATAAGCTGTTTTAATTCAACTACTCAGCACTCTTATCTCCTCACGTCCATATCGCTGCCATGGTGGGGCCCAATGATTTACCCTGCGAAAGTGCATGATAAGTACTTATCATGGTAATTTTCTAAACAGGAGAGCCTCCACACCTGGGATGTCTCCCGTCCTATTTGAGCTGATTCAGTTCCGCCCTCACCAGTCTTTGGCACGTGCACAGTGAAATATCTTCTGATTCCCTTTTTGCTCAACTCTCAGGGGAGCCCATCTTGTCTTTTGACGGCTCTAAAGGATGAGGTAGGTGAAGCAACCAGAAGACCAAGGAAAGCTTTTAATCCGTTAATGGCTTTGTGTAATGGGCGACATTCTATCAGAGCTGCCTGCATCTGTGAGCAGAATTATAATAGCAAGAATTATTAGACTAAAAGCCACATGCCTATAGGTCCATATTTGGTTACACACCAAAAGTATGTGGACACCTGCTCGTCTAACATCTCATTCCAAAATCATAGGCATTTATATGGAGTTGGTCCCCCCTTTGCTGCTATAACAGCCTCCACTCTTCTGGGAAGGGTTTTCACTAGATGTTGGAACATTGCTGCGGGGACTTGCTTCAATTCAGCCACAAGAGCATTTGTGAGGTCGGTGATGTTGGGCGATTAGGCCTGGCTCGTAGTCGGTATTCCAATTCATCCCAAAGGTGTTCGATGGGGTTGAGGTCAGGGCTCTGTGCAGGCCAATCAAGTTCTTCCACACCGATCTCGACAAACCAATTCTGTATGGACCTCGCTTTGTGCACAGGGGCATTGTCATGCTGAAACAGGAAAGGGCCTTCCCCAAACGTTTGACACAAAGTTGGAAGCACAGAATCGTCTAGAATGTCATTGTATGCTGTAGCTTTAAGATTTATCTTCACTTGAACTAAGGGGCCTAGCCCGAATGGGGCGAGCTTTACACTACACTACTTGGCATTGCACATGGTGATCTTAGGCTTGTGTGCGGCTGCTCGGCTATGGAAACCCATTTCATGAAGCTCCCGGCGAATAGTTCTTGTGCTGATGTTTCTTCCAGAGGCAGTTTTGAACTCGGTATTGAGTGTTGCAACCGAGGACAGATGATTTTTACGCACTACACGCTTCAGCACTCGGCGGTCCCGTTCTGTGAGCTTGTGTGGCCTATCACTTCGCGGCTGAGCCGTTGTTGCTCCAATACGTTTCCACAATAACAGCACTTGCAGTTGAATCGGGGCAGCTCTAGCAGAGCAGAAATGTGACGAATTGATTTGTAGGAAAGGTGGCATCCTATGACGGTGCCACATTAAAAGTCACTGAGCTCTTCAATAAGGCCAGTCTACTACCAATGTTTGTCTATGGAGATTGCATGGCTGTGTGCTCAATTTTATACACCTGTCAGCTGAAATAGCCAAATCCACTCATTGGAAGGGGTGTCCACATACTTTTGCATATATAGTGTATATCCTTAATAAGAGCATTTAATTCTCTGGGTCTCAAATGGGCCTATATTGTAAATGTTCTAATGCATGCAGCATGTAACCTATAGCCTAATCAGAATACACTTGCCACTTTGTGGGGAGGGACCACATAAAGAGCAGCCTAAATAGACCTAGGCCAAGCTAAGGACACAAACACATAACAGAAACCAAAAAGCAGAGAATAGTGGGGATTTTAAGATGTCTGTGAGAGACTGGGTGAATAACTCCTTCATAGTAATACATTGTGACAGTATGTCTGTCTGGACTGAGGGACATTGTACTATCAGCCTGAGGCGAAGAAAGTCCTAGGATTGGTGGGAAATGGGCACACAGCTAGCCAGCCAGGTGTGTACAAGAGGACTGGGCATGCATGCTTCCTGCGGCACATCTGTAGTTGGAGTTGGCCTGATTAAACGGGTGGATGGAGGAGTCATTTTTTTCTTGAAGCTAATTCAGGATCCGCAAACTCAAAGACTTTGGAATCATGAGAATATATGTACAGAGGGTTTAAGGAGGACAGCAGTGTGATCATAGCCCTTTTTCACACTGGCATTCCGCAGTTTCGCAGGGCCCACCTGCAATGTCCGAACAAGCCCCCCCAAAACAAACAGCAAATTTCATGCAATTCTGCAGATTTTGCCATGGGACAGAGAGAAAAATGTGCCGTTTCATAGCTAATTTCCTGCAGTTCTACATATTGCATTTTAGCAGACACTCTTATCCAGAGTGACGTACAGGACCAATTAGGGTTAAGTGTCTTGCTCAATAACAGATTTTCCACATGTCGGCTCAGGGATTTGAACCAGCAACCTTTCAGTTACTGGCCCAACGCTCTTAACAGCTAGGCCTTCTACACACTTAGCCATGAGGCTGAGAGATATTTTTACAGCTTTAAAACTAATGTCCTGTTATTCCAAAAAAAATGTCTTATGATGTGTTCATATTCTATCTGGGGGGAAGGCCCCGACCTCCAGGGGGCCCCCAGAGCTTGTGGGTTCCCCCTCACTGCGGGGGTGTGTGGTACTCCACTGTTGTTCATGAGGGCAGGCAAAAATGTTTGGGAGGCAAATGTGTGAAAGATTACTTCCACTTTAACTGAAGTTTAGTAGTACCATGTGAATGTGGCTTATGCAGTCTTTATAACTGCACATGGTAGAGAGAGATTGACTCCCACCGATGAAGGGAAGGGGAGTGTTCGTGTTTGTGTGATGTGTGTGTGTATGCGTGTGTATGCGCCCTCGCATGTGTGTGAACGGAAAAGGGTTTGAGAGTTATCTCTCCTCGCAGTCCCGAAGCGAAACCCTTACAAACTCTCAGAAGAAAAGAAAATCGGTAAAATGTTAATAAATTAAATATACCTGCTGGAGCAGGCAGAAAAAGATAAATAAGTGAATGAATATCTAAAAGTTTGGTAGAGGCCAGCTTACTTCAGAGAGGAGCCTGGGGAAAGGGGACTGAGGGTAATACAGAAGGCCCCCTCGGGCCTGGATAAGGAGTTGTGAAGGATGAGGTGTAACCCTTTGGGTGCTGGTTGATGATAGCTGAGTGGCTCCTATGTTGTGTTATACAACACTGAATAACACACTATGTGTGTTATGCCCAATGGAGCACAGCTTTGATTTTGATGGACTTATTAGTCACTTGGTCAGTTCTTCTGTCTATCACGTGATAAAGCTTAGGAGATTTGAACTTAGTGTTTCGTTTCCTCTCAGCTACATCCAATTCAGTAGCAACGGTCAAAGGTAGTCTCTCGTGGACAGATGTGCTGTGGGTGTCCTAGATTACAAAGGTCGGAGGCTCAATGGGCTCTAATTACCTACCCGTGAATGCACTATTCAAAATCTCCCCTCAACTAGCACCAAAAAGTGTCCGTATGGATTAACTTGGTTGTGTTTACAGAAACAGCTCAAATATAGGTCGACATCGCTGGGGGTCATACAGGTGTGATCCCTTTTTAAAAAGCATATATGTAATTAATATGTACGTTACCAGTTATGACAACTTAAACCTCCTTGCCATCCAAGTTGGAGGATAAACACACTAGTAGAACACAGAGTACATGTAATATCTGCTTAAGTACAATGTACTGTAATTACTAGGTGTTGCACAGGATTTAGCTACTTAGAATGAAGTGTATATTGAGTGGTACTTGTGATTATTGTGTACCTACATAGTAAGTTACCTACATATATAGCAATTAACATATACTTACTTACTACTCATTAGCAAGTGAAAATACTAGCTAGCCAATTCAGAGAAAACAGGAAATCCACATTACAAGTAACAGTGGAAATCGACAACATCTGTCTCTTCACCTGTTTCTTTCTTGTAAGCATTTTCCCATCCTGGAGTCTGAGACCTTGTGGGACTTTGTGGTAGAGAAGAATTATGTATGGCAATTTAGCAAAGACACTCTTCAATTAGCCTAGCTAGCTATTGTCAGAGACAATATAGAGACCTTCCTCCAATATCTCTTCTATCTTCATTAGCTGACATGATTTCTATCATTTAGGGTGTAGGCCTATAGTTAGGCCTAGCTACCTAGTTGTTGTGTTATCCAGCTAGCATTATACTAAAAATGTTGCTTGCTAGCACAAAGAAGCTAGCTCGTGTTTCATTGGCGAACGTGCTTAAAGATTCAGGTTTGACGTCATTGTTTTAGCACTATCCACTGAGTTTATAAACTATGGCCAATATGTGCCATTAAATCAGCACAATCTAGTTTTCTGTTTTTTCAATTTCCCAGGCGTCTTGAAGCAAAATTTAGGATCATGTATACTGTGCTAATAATCATTGCCAAAAAATAGTAATAAAGTACAATGTACAATCCCGCAAACTTTATTTTTATATTTTTTAGGGGGTACGGCATACTTACCAACATTTTTGGTAAGTGCACCTCTGCTATGCACCTCCGCTATTGAAAATGAGGTCTGTTGACACAAGTAGCTTAAAAAAACTTAAGTCTATGCAACATTAACCAATTAAAAACAGTTCTGTAGCAATGAGGTTTGTGCAGTAGGCTATAGGCCCAATACATTCCCACTACATATTGGCTATGCTTAAATTGCCCTGCCAATGTTGTTCTTCTCAGACCATTTTGAAATTATATTTCAGTTAGGTACTGTATATGTTAGGTTAGGTACTGTATATGATCACACTGGTACTAGATAATTGGTTGTATTACTTGTGAGGCACAGCTGAGAGAGCATAATCATGAGTTTTTTTTTACTGAACTGATGGCCTGCATCTGATGGTCAGTCTGAGGGGAGGGAGCAGCTGTGAGGTTGCCTCTCACCCGAATCACCCTCCCTCCTCTCTCCTGAGAAAAGAGGACACAGTCTTCCAGCTGATGGCGAAACTTAAGTCTCACTGCATTATTTCTGCCTCATGCACCAATTCATGTTGTTACTCCTATGACCAGAGAAAGTGAAATATTCCTCGATATTAAAAAAGACACAAGCCGCTAACAATAACAACGCAAGCTTGTCGAAACACTTTGCTACTCATTCATTGCCGCTGCATTGCTGGTTGTAGCATGAGCGGAAGTAGGGAAAACTCACATTTCATGGTTTATAAAAGTGTTGGATAAAGTGTTGACAGTGCTGAATAAAAACTTTAAAATGAACTTACTCATAAAAACAGCAGTTCCTTGCTGTATTCGTTGAGTCTCTAGCCATGGTTTTAAACGTTTTGAAATCTCACATTATCAACTTTGCTGTGCGTTCGAGGCTTCTTTTTACAGACTACGGTACGAGGAAACTGTACAGACACAGTGATCTGAGCTGTCTGGTTGGCCTGCTGTAGACTTATACGTGCACTTGATTTGCTCTCTGGGACTGCCGGGTAAGCGGAGTTCTAACCTAAGACACATGAAATGGTTCAAAAAAAATCACGATCGACAGGAGTGGTCACCAACCGGTTGATCACTGTGTCTGTACAGTTTCCTCGTACCATAGTCTGTAAAAAGAAGCCTCGAACGCACAGCAAAGTTGATAATGTGAGATTTCAAAACTTTTAAAACCAGTGTCTATGTATGCGGATGACTCAACACTGTACACGTCAGCTATTACAGCAACTGAAATGACTGCAACACTTAACAAAGAGCTGCAATTAGTTTCAGAATGGGTGGCAAGGAATAAGTTTGTCCTAAATATTTCTAAAACTAAAAGCATTGTATTTTTGACAAATAATTCATTAAACCCTAAACCTCACCTAAATATTGTAATTAATAATGTGGAAATTGAGCAAGTTGAGGTGACTAAACTGCTTGGAGCAACCCTGGATTATAAACTGTCATGGTCCAAACATATTGATACTACAGTAGCTAAAATGGGGAGAATCTCACAAAGGTACAGATACATGCAAGCGCGAGCACATGCACTCTACACACACATACATTATAATATTGTTGCATGTTGGTATTATAGATTTTGTATTGTAGCTATGTAGTACTGTAGTAATGTTATTTGATATACTTTTTTATCTTTTGTTTTATATGTAATGTAAGTGCTTTAATGTGTTTGGAGCCCAGGAAGAGTAGCTGTTGCCTTGGTAGCAGCTAATGGGGATCTCTAATAAATTCAAATACAAAAACGAAGCTAGCAAGCTAGCTATCCTAGTTGGTAGGTCTATAAAAACGGCAGCTAACTAGGTCGTTTTTGGCATTCTGCTGGACAACTAAGGTAGTTGGCTAGCTAGCTGGATATTGCACACAACCATCTTCTTGATCCCGGTTCTTTGCGCACTGTCACTATAGCCTTGTTTATACTGTACCTGGTGCTAACATTCGTCCTTTGCCCTGATCTTGCCCACATTCTGTTTGTGCCCACATTTTTTAAAATATGTCTAGGCTGCTGAGGGGAGCTGGCGTCAAATGCATATAAACCATGTGTTTGATGTATTTGATACCATTACATTCATTCCACTCCAGACATTACCATGAGCCTGTCCTCCCCAATTAAGGTGCCACCAACCTCGTGCTACATTTGGTATTAAAATGTGACATTTTGACCACATTCCCTGTATGAAAATGACAGCTAGTCTTTCAAAATTCTATTTATTTATTTATTTATTTTAAGACATATAATAAGAATTTGTTCTTAACCTTGCCTAGTTAATAAAGGTAAAATAAAATAAAAACATATTTATGCCATAAATCAATGGTGCCACCTATCAATGATTTTTAAAGGGGAGATAATGATGGTTTAAATGGTTTCACTGTCCAGATCCGTGTAGACTAACAGTGAAATGCTTACTTACGGGCCCTTCCCAACCATGCAGAATACAATACAAAATAAACAATAATAATAATAATAGGAAGAGAAAAAAATGAACGCTGGGAATAAATAGACATTGAGCAATAATAGGTTGGCTATATATAGTATATGGGGTATCGAGACGATGTGCAGGGGTACGAGGAAATTGAGGTAGATACGGTATGTACATATAGAGGTAGGTGTAAAGTGACTTGGCAAAAGGATAAATAAGACCCGCTACACTACAGTCCAGTCAAAGTGAATGGGGGAGTGTTCGGCCCTCCATTTCATATAGTCCACAATAAGCTCATTTTTCTAGCCCACGTTGAGGGAGAGGTTGTTTTCCTGGCACAACACATCCAGGTCTCTGACCTCCTCCCTATACAGTGCCTTCAGAAAGTATTCACACCCCTGGACTTTTTCCACATTTTGTTGTGTTACAGCCTGAATCGAAAATGGATTACGTTGAGATGCATTTGTCACTGGCTTACACACAATACCTCATAATGTCAAAGTGGAATTATGTTTTTTTAATTGTTTCCTAATTAATAAAAAATGAAAAGCTGAAATGTCTTGAGTTAATAAGTATTCAATGACTTTGTTATGGCAAGCCTAAATCATTTCACGAGTAAACATTTGCTTATAACTCACATAATAAATTGTGGGCAATAATAGTGTTTAACATGATTTTTTAATGACTACCTCATCTCTGTACCACACACATAAAATTATTTGTCGAGCAGTTAATTTCAAATAGATTCAACCACAAAGACCAGGGAGATTTTCCAATGCCTCGCAAAGAAGGACACCTATTAGTAGATGGGTAAAAAAACAGAGACATTGAATATACCTTTCAACATGGTGAAGCTAATAATGATCAATATCAATACACCCAGTCACTACGAAGATACAGGCATCCTTCCTAACTCAGTTGCTGGAAAGGAAGGAAACTGCTCAGGGATTTCACCATGAGGGAAATGGTGACTTTAAAACAGTTACAGAGTTGAAGGGCTGTGGTAGGAAAAAACTGAGAATGAATCAACAACATTGTAGTTACTCCACAATACTAACCTAAATGACAGAGTGAAAATAAGAAAGCCTGTACAGAATACAAATATTCCAAAAGATGCATCCTGTTGGCAAAAAAACACTCAATTAATAATGCAAAAATAATTGGCAAAGCAATTATTTTTTTGTCCTGAATACAAAGTGTATTCTATTGGTCAACTTGTTCTTCTGTGCAATAAATAAATATTCCAAACATACTTTGGGGCAATTGTGGGATGTGATAGATTCCAAATTAATACAACCACTCGCATCAAAAAAACATTTTAAAGCAATGAGGCTGATTGTTTAGCTTAAAATGTTGTTAAACTATTATTCAATTTTTTCACATTATAAGCTCAGCAATGCACATACGGCAGTAGGCTATAAGCGCGAATGTTACAAAATTATCATTTTTTTATTTTTTATTTTACCATTATTTAACTAGGCAAGTCAGTTAAGAACAAATTCTTATTTTCAATGATGGCCTAGGAACAGTGGGTTAACTGCCTTGTTCAGGGGCAGAACGACAGATTTTTACCTTGTCAGCTCAGGGATTTGATTTTGCAACCTTCCGGATACTAGTCCAACGCTCTAAACACTGGGCTACGTGCCACCCTAAAATTCAATCAATTAGCGGGAAAACACTGTTCTCGAAAGTGATGGCAAATGCAATTATGCATGTATTTGCTTTATTATAAAGGTACATTTCTATGGAGAAAACGATCCTCCCCGAACTTGAAACTCACACGCAGCCTATGTATGCCAGTTAGCCTCTACACCGGTTATGAAGTGGATTAATGTGCTTCATTTTAAGAGGTTATTTGGCCACTTTATTTGTGATACAAACCTTATCAACACATATAAACCTATGGGCTAGCATACATGAGGTGTTGCGACTAAGATTTGAAAGAGTAACAAAAAAAAGATATGCGCTATTTCTTGCCTTAATGCGCAAGCTGGGCATCATTCACAAGTGTCTTTACACATACTAAATAATATATGTGTGAAATTGCATTTAGAATGGACCATTATCATGCACCTGTCTCAGGAAGCAGGGTTCTGGGGGGGAAAAAACATCTAATCGTCGCACTTAAATAAAGAATGGAGGACTCTTTTCACATGGTTCATTTTCATGCCAGCCAGGTAGGCTATAAATAGGAAAGTTGACAAATAAAATGTAATAGGCCTAGCCTATAGAAAGCTGATGGGATCCTCCTCTTTTTAATTGAGGCCATCCAAACTCTGTTTTCTCACACAATTGCATAGCCTATAGAAATGTTGCGCAACATGAGGTCATGGTCACTCAGGAGGTGTTTGATTAGATTTTCAATTACATTTACATTGGTGTCAGAGTGATTAGAGGGACAATAGAGTGCTGAGTACCAGGCAGTTAGCGAGTTTGGTAGGCTACTAATGACCATCAGCAGCATCAGAGCTTGGAGAAGCCTAATTACCGTGACTAAACGGTCACGTGGAATTTGACTGCCATCATGACTCGTGACCGCCTGCGTGACAGTAATATGGTCACTGTAACTGCCCTAGTTGTTGCCTACCCTCACCACCCGGGGGTGGCACATCAGGAAGTCCAGGATCCAGTTGCAGAGGGAGGTGTTCAGTCCCAGGGACCTTAGCTTAGTAATGAGCTTGGAGGACACTATAGTGTTGAAAGCTGAGATGTTGTCTATGAACAGCATTCTCACGTAGGTGTTCCTTTTGTCCAGGGGTGGGAAAGGGCAGTGTGGAGTGTAATAGAAATTGCGTCATCTTTGGATCTGTTTGGGCGGTATGCAAATTGGAGTGGGTCCAGGGTTTCTGGGATGATGGTGTTGATGGTATTGATGTGAGCCATGACCAGCCTTTCAAAGCCTTTCATGGCTACAGATGTGAGTGCTACGAGGCGGTAGTCATTTAGACAGGTTACTTTGGCGTTTTGGGGCACAGGGACTATGGTGGTCTGCTTGAAACATGTAAGTATTACAGACTAGTTCAGGGAGAGATTTAAAATGTCAGTGAAGACACTTGCCAGCTGGTCAGTGCGTGCTCTGAGTACACGTCTTGTGAATGTTAAGCTGTTTAAAGGTCTTACTCACATCAGCTATGGAGAGCATGATCACACAGTCAAGAACAGCTTGTGTTCTCACGCATGGTTCAGTGTTAGTTGCCTCAAAGCGAGCATAGAAGGCATTTAGCTTGTCTGGCAGGCTCGAGTCATTGGGAAGCTCTCGGCTGGGTTCCCTTTGTAATCCATGATAGTTTGCAAGCCCTGCCTCATCCAATGAGCGTCAGAGCTGGTGTTGAAGGATTTTATCTTACTCCTGTATTGATGGTTTGCCTGTTTGATGGTTTGTCGGTGGGCGTAACGGGATTTCTAATAAGCATCCGGATTCGTGTCACAATGCGTCTTTTAATCATCTGGACCAATCAGAATGTGGACAAGATCAGGATAAAGGACACATGTTAGCACCAGGTATAAACGGGGCTTCTGACATCCGTGTCAACACAAATTGTCGGCACGTTCGTGGTCCGTGTTATTTTGAGCGCGTTGTGCAGTGCAGATGGGCATATCTTGACACAATGTCTTAATTCCTCGGATAACTAAATAAGTGCACCAATGCATCCCATCCAAAAGTGAAAATGTTCTTCAACCGTGAACCCCTTGTAACATTACGTGATAAAATAAGACGTTGTCTTATGACCATTTTAAGTGCATTTATAAACCATTATTCAACCGCGCTTAATAGGGTCACAATTTGGCAAACACTAAATGACTATCTGACAGTTTTAAAGATGAGATCAGCGATAGGCGAAGCAGCGTCACTGGCCTCCCCAGGTGCATTTGTTATTGTTTTTGTTTTGAGCAAATGAGAATCCAGCATTGTGGTAAAAAAAAAAATCATAGTACATACTGTACTCTGCTGTGTTATCGCCCCTGCAATGATGTACAAAATAAAATAGTTTTTGTTGTTTGAAGTAAGGTCTTTGTTGTTGTAATGTCGCAAACGGACGTGGCAGTTTCACCTCTATGGATTGCAGCTTTAACCATAACTGCTTATTAATGTGTTAATAACATGTATTGATTGATGGTTAAGCCCCGCCAACGTAAGCTACTGTCGCTATGTAGATCAAATGCACCGTTAAATGATTTGACAATTGAAACCATTTTTGTTGATAGTCCTCTGTTTTTGCCGTAGTGCTCATAAGCGTCCATGCATTTCAAACGAAATCTTGATCTGGGCCTGGGCATCAGACTCCAGAGCCTTTAATAGCAGAGTTGTGTCAATGAAGTGGTTGGTTTTCAATTGGCTAACACTTATTACATGGTTTGTGCAGGCGGAACGTTTTTGCATTTGGATGCTATCGGAAACTTGAACATTTGTAACAAGCCCAGTAACAAGCGTTCATTGTTGCACCTTTGTAATTACAGATCACAATTACCACCATTTACTTGTGAAAACAGTGTAACTATGAATTATTACAATTAGTTACAATACTTTTAATCTATTTACACATGTAATTACACTGTAATTACGGACCCCTTAAAATGAAGTATTACCGAATGGACTCTATTCCTCTAACTCAGTTATTTTCCAACTTCCATAAATATTGATTCCTATTTTGGAGTGTTGTAAATTCAGTCTGGCGAGATTAAACATTTAAATCCCAGTGAAGTGGAGAAAAGTTCTGCACATTCAGATTGCTGTCTTTGCCTGGACAAGATACAAATCCCCCAAAAGAAGACTTGGGTTGGAATATAATCTTTTTTCCATTAGAGGGTGATGACCTCCCATCTGTGTCCAGACCTGAGTTCCCTCCGCTCAGAGGATCCCATCACTGCTATGCCAGGTTCTGCTCATGCAGCATTTACCAAATGGCATTTTGAGCTATTTTCTGATTACATGTGCTGTATAGCTATGGGATTGCTGCCTGTCACTTTCTTAGTTTAAAGACTAGCCTACCTTATTATAAATATATTCCTCTGGTTACCACCCATACAATTACATCCATTACAGTACTACTACTTTACTGCCACGACAGCTAGTATATCAGAGTAGTGTTATAATAATATCATCGCAATACTTACATCACCATGAACAACTATATCACTAGGTGTCTAGATATATGATTCATAAATCTATCTGCACAACAGTAGAGGCAAGTCACTCTGTAGAGGAACAGGAGTTGATCAAGCTGTCAACTTACAGATGCTTTTGGCAGAGATGCAAGATTGTTCCCCATCTTTTCAACTCACTTATCGAGGCAGGTATATCTTTTTTTTATTGAGATTGTGGATTCTTAACCCCTTTAATCTCTGAAGTGTTTGTTTTTTAACTCCTGTTGTCGCAAAAACAAACATACTTCATCTCCCACACCTTCCACCAGCTCTGTTTTTTTATAATGCAATCTCTCTTCCTCCAATGTTTGTAATAAGGTGAAACAAAGCTGCTCTAACAATGAATTGCATTTATGATTGAGTCTGTTTTTCTCCGGTACTCAAGCACCTGCTCTGTCTCACTGCCTGGCCTCCTCTCTATAAGTCTACATCTATTTCTCAATCATTTAGAATCAACATCCATCTTTTTCTATTCTCTCCTTTACTCTCTCTCTCTGGAGGGTCACCTCTCTGTCAGCCCCATAGCTCCTTTCTCTCCATCTGTCACCTCATGTCTCTCACTCCTCTCCACGCTATCACTTTCTTCTCTCCCTCTCTCGTGTCTCACTAACTCGTCCTGCCAGTCCTTCACTAGGTACATCTGTGGTTTCAGGTAACCTGTGTATATAGTGGCAATGTACTGCAACAACGTAAACATCATACATATACTGTTTTCTTATTTTTCCTCATTTTTAATCTGCTATTAATATTTATTGCTTCCATCAATGTTCTTCTCACTCTCTCTCTCTTTATTTGATGATGAGGATATGTCTGAGAAACAAAGAGGGGAGGATCTTTGTTTTCCTCCCACTCGTTCTCTCTCTCTCGTGCTGTTGCTTTGATAGAGTCTGTGGGAATTCTCTCTCTCCCTCTCTTCCTCTCTTCTTTTTTGGCTTCTCTCGTCCTCTGGGTGGCCTGACTTATTCAGTGGGCAGCTGTGTTTGGGCTGCAGGCTTTTCTGTGCCTGCCCTGCTTCCAGGAATCCCAACCCTGTCCTTCCTCTGACTTCTACTACAGACAGTAGTGTTGTTGGAGTCAGGGCCTCTACTTCTATCACAGACAGCAGTGTTGTTGGAGTGTCTTGTTTTTCACTACCACCTTGGCTATATAGCTAATCAATACGCATCTCCTCATCTCCTGTTTTTTCTATTCTCTGCACTTTCTGTTGCTTTTATAACTTTCACAACACGTACAGTACCAGTCAAAAGTTTGGACACACCTTCTCATTCAAGGGGTTTTCTTTATTTTTTATTATTTTCTATACTGTAGAATAATAGTGAAAACATCACAACTATGAAATAACACATATGGAATCATCTAGTAACAAAAAAGTGGTAAACAAATCTAAATATTTTTTATATTTGAGATTCTTCAAAGTAGCCACCCTTTGCCTTGATGACAGCTTTGCAAACTCTTGGCATTCTCTCAACCAGCTTCACCTTGAATTCTTTTCCAACAGTCTTGAAGGAGTTCCCACATATGCTGAGCACTTGTTGGCTGCTTTTTACCACATTGTTAGGGATTATAGAGGGTCGCAGAAGGATAAAGGCATGCAAGAAAGAGAGAGAAAGAGAGAGAGAGAGAGAAAGGAGGAGGGAAGATGGGGTATCTCAGCGGTAAAGATGAGCTTTAATCCTCCCTCTTTCCTGCCTGGTTCCCCTAAGCACAAACCGGATGGGATGGTGTATTGCTGCAGAATTCTGTGGTAGCCATGCTGGTTAAGTGTGCCTTGAATTGTAAATAAATCACTGACAGCGTCACCAGCAAAGCACCCCCACACCATCACACCTCCTCCTCCATGCTTCACGGTCGGAACCACACATGCGGAGATCATCTGTTCACCTACTCTGCATTTCACAAAGACACGGCGGTTGGAACCAAAAGTCTCAAATTTGGACTCATCAGACCAAAGGACAGATTTCCACCGGTCGAACATCCATTGGTCGTGTTTCTTGGCCCAAGCAAGTCTCTTCTTCTTATTGGTTTCCTTTAGTAATGGTTTCTTTGCAGCAATTCGACCATGAATGCCTGGATCACGCAGTCTCCTCTGAACAGTTGATGTTGAGATGTGTCTGTTACTTGATTTGGGCTACAATATCTGAGGCTGGTAACTCTAATGAACTTATCCTCTGCAGCAGCGGTAACTCTGGGTCTTCCTTTCCTGTGGCGGTCCTCATGAGAGCCAGCTTCATCATAGCGCTTGAGGTTTTTTGCGACTGCACTTGAAGAAATGTTCAAAGTTCTTGAAAAAATTATTTGTCTTAAAGTAATGATGGACTGTCGTTACTCTTTGCTTATTTGAGCTGTTCTTGCCATAATATGGACTTGGTCTTTTACCAAATCTTCTGTATACCACCCCTACCTTGTCACAATTGGCTCAAACGCATTAAGGAGGAAAGAAATTACACAAATTAACGTTTTCCAAGGCACACCTGTTCATTGAAATGCATTCCAGGTGACTACCTCATGAAGCTGGTTGAGAGAATGCCAAGAGTGTGCAAAGCTGTCATCAAGGCAAAGGGTGGCTACTTTGAAGAATCTCAACAAACAAAAAAATATTTTGACAATTTTTTGGTTACTACATGATTCCATATGTGTTATTTAATAGTTTTGATGTCTTCACTATTATTCTACAATATATAAAATAGTAAAAATAAAGAAAAACCCTGGAATGAGTAGGTGTGTCCAAACCTTTGACTTGTACTGTACGTGCACACAAACAAGCATATACACACACATGCACACACACACACACGTGGTTAACAGATGGGACTGTTATGGTACGGTTAATACGCCAGCGTGTGCCTGAGAACTTGGTTCTGTTGGAATGCGTTTCACGAGCATGACAGTTCCATCTTGTCCCCAAAGATGGCACGCTGTTATACAAAAGTACCATCACACACACACACGTTGCTTCAACTGCTCTGAGGATATGTTGCTACTTTGTTCCACGGTTTTCTACTGTGAAAATGTGTGTAAAACTTGGACCATAAGTGATTTAATCTGTGTGTGACCATTAAGTGCTCTGTGAAGATGGGGTCAGTGGCGAGGCAGGAGGGTGGGGATTTGGCTCTCATGTATGAGGTCTGTACCTTTAAGTCTGCGTCCTGGCTGGGTGAGTGGGGCACAAATGCACATTTTCAGCAGTGAAATGCACTCCATGGAAGTGGCCCTTTTTTTGTTGTTGATTTTTTTTTGCTTTGTGGGTAAATTATGCAACCTAATGGATGCTTCTCAGTGCTTCTCTGTTGAGATGGAGAGAATGCACCACATTGTTAGGGATTATAGAGGGTCGCAGAGGGATAAAGGCATGCAAGAAAGAGAGAGAAAGAGAGAGAGAGAGAGAAAGGAGGAGGGAAGATGGGGTATCTCAGCGGTAAAGATGGAGCCAGGGGCTTTAGAGCTTTAATCCTGCCTCTTTCCTGCCGAGAAGACTGTGTGTGTGTGTGTGTGTGTGTGTGTGTGTGTGTGTGTGTGTGTGTGTGTGTGTGTGTGTGTGTGTGTGTGTGTGTGTGTGTATCTCTCTCACATACATACAGTACATACACACATACACACGCACACATTACACTGTTACACTGCCCATAAGCATCCCGCACGTTCACATGGAGGGGCACAAAAGGATTAGGAGAAGCAGAAAATATGTTCTCAAGTTGATGGTAAAAGAACATAAAGAGTTTTCCTGTGGAGACAATTATCGTGAGAGGAGCTCAGCGCTGGTGTCATTATCTGAGGTCCGATGATCCTATAGCGTCCATCTGAAGTGCCCAGCTACAAAACAGCCCAGTGGACCAGCGATTAGTACCAGCGGTTAGAGCACTGGACCTCTGGCCAGAGAGCTGATGTCCATTATGTAGTTCATTGAGATCCTCCCAGCATGTCTCCAGGACTTCTGTAGATGTGGCCAGGTGCTCCTGGACTAAAAGGGTACATCTCCAGCAATTAGCTATAGCCTTTGTGTCAGAAATAGACAAACATTTAGATTAAACCACTGAAAACAGCTGACAATTAAGGCCCCCAAGAAGAAAAAAAAACCCTGGCACGTTAGATTGGGAATATGCCGCTTTGGGAATTTTCTACCTTCTTGAATCCATACATTCATAATGCTCGTACAGTAGAATGTTACAGAGTTCATACATATTCATAGACGTTGAATGACTAACGGCTGTCATAAAGTGTTGTGGTAGAGACTAATGGCGTTGTGGTAGAGACAGATGGCGTTGTGGTAGAGACTAATGGCGTTGTGGTAGAGACTAATGGCGTTGTGGTAGAGACTAATGGCGTTGTGGTAGAGACTAATGGCGTTGTGGTAGAGACTAATGGCGTTGTGGTAGAGACTAATGGCGTTGTGGTAGAGACTAATGGCGTTGTGGTAGAGACTAATGGCGTTGTGGTAGAGACTAATGGCGTTGTGGTAGAGACTAATGGCGTTGTGGTAGAGACTAATGGCGTTGTGGTAGAGACTAATGGCGTTGTGGTAGAGACAGATGGCGTTGTGGTAGAGACAGATGGCGTTGTGGTAGAGACTAATGGCGTTGTGGTAGAGACTGATGGCGTTGTGGTAGAGACTAATGGCGTTGTGGTAGAGACTAATGGCGTTGTGGTAGAGACTAATGGCGTTGTGGTAGAGACTAATGGCGTTGTGGTAGAGACTAATGGCGTTGTGGTAGAGACTAATGGCGTTGTGGTAGAGACTAATGGCGTTGTGGTAGAGACTAATGGCGTTGTGGTAGAGACTAATGGCGTTGTGGTAGAGACTAATGGCGTTGTGGTAGAGACTAATGGCGTTGTGGTAGAGACTAATGGCGTTGTGGTAGAGACTAATGGCGTTGTGGTAGAGACAGATGGCGTTGTGGTAGAGACTAATGGCGTTGTGGTAGAGACTAATGGCGTTGTGGTAGAGACTAATGGCGTTGTGGTAGAGACTAATGGCGTTGTGGTAGAGACTAATGGCGTTGTGGTAGAGACAGATGGCGTTGTGGTAGAGACTAATGGCGTTGTGGTAGAGACTAATGGCGTTGTGGTAGAGACTAATGGCGTTGTGGTAGAGACTAATGGCGTTGTGGTAGAGACTAATGGCGTTGTGGTAGAGACTAATGGCGTTGTGGTAGAGACTAATGGCGTTGTGGTAGAGACTAATGGCGTTGTGGTAGAGACAGATGGCGTTGTGGTAGAGACTAATGGCGTTGTGGTAGAGACAGATGGCGTTGTGGTAGAGACTAATGGCGTTGTGGTAGAGACTAATGGCGTTGTGGTAGAGACTAATGGCGTTGTGGTAGAGACTAATGGCGTTGTGGTAGAGACAGATGGCGTTGTGGTAGAGACTAATGGCGTTGTGGTAGAGACAGATGGCGTTGTGGTAGAGACTAATGGCGTTGTGGTAGAGACTGATGGCGTTGTGGTAGAGACAGATGGCGTTGTGGTAGAGACAGATGGCGTTGTGGTAGAGACAGATGGCGTTGTGGTAGAGACAGATGGCGTTGTGGTAGAGACAGATGGCGTTGTGGTAGAGACAGATGGCGTTGTGGTAGAGACAGATGGCGTTGTGGTAGAGACAGATGGCGTTGTGGTAGAGACTAATGGCGTTGTGGTAGAGACTAATGGCGTTGTGGTAGAGACTAATGGCGTTGTGGTAGAGACAGATGGCGTTGTGGTAGAGACTAATGGCGTTGTGGTAGAGACTAATGGCGTTGTGGTAGAGACAGATGGCGTTGTGGTAGAGACAGATGGCGTTGTGGTAGAGACTAATGGCGTTGTGGTAGAGACTAATGGCGTTGTGGTAGAGACTAATGGCGTTGTGGTAGAGACTAATGGCGTTGTGGTAGAGACTAATGGCGTTGTGGTAGAGACTAATGGCGTTGTGGTAGAGACTAATGGCGTTGTGGTAGAGACTAATGGCGTTGTGGTAGAGACATATGGCGTTGTGGTAGAGACTAATGGCGTTGTGGTAGAGACTAATGGCGTTGTGGTAGAGACTAATGGCGTTGTGGTAGAGACTAATGGCGTTGTGGTAGAGACTAATGGCGTTGTGGTAGAGACTAATGGCGTTGTGGTAGAGACTAATGGCGTTGTGGTAGAGACTAATGGCGTTGGTGGTAGAGACTAATGGCGTTGTGGTAGAGACTAATGGCGTTGTGGTAGAGACAGATGGCGTTGTGGTAGAGACTAATGGCGTTGTGGTAGAGACTAATGGCGTTGCGGTAGAGACTAATGGCGTTGCGGTAGAGACTAATGGCGTTGTGGTAGAGACTAATGGCGTTGTGGTAGAGACTAATGGCGTTGTGGTAGAGACTAATGGCGTTGTGGTAGAGACTAATGGCGTTGTGGTAGAGACTAATGGCGTTGTGGTAGAGACAGATGGCGTTGTGGTAGAGACAGATGGCGTTGTGGTAGAGACTAATGGCGTTGTGGTAGAGACTAATGGCGTTGTGGTAGAGACTAATGGCGTTGTGGTAGAGACTAATGGCGTTGTGGTAGAGACAGATGGCGTTGTGGTAGAGACTAATGGCGTTGTGGTAGAGACTAATGGCGTTGTGGTAGAGACTAATGGCGTTGTGGTAGAGACAGATGGCGTTGTGGTAGAGACTAATGGCGTTGTGGTAGAGACTAATGGCGTTGTGGTAGAGACTAATGGCGTTGTGGTAGAGACTAATGGCGTTGTGGTAGAGACTAATGGCGTTGTGGTAGAGACAGATGGCGTTGTGGTAGAGACTAATGGCGTTGTGGTAGAGACAGATGGCGTTGTGGTAGAGACTAATGGCGTTGTGGTAGAGACTAATGGCGTTGTGGTAGAGACTAATGGCGTTGTGGTAGAGACTAATGGCGTTGTGGTAGAGACAGATGGCGTTGTGGTAGAGACTAATGGCGTTGTGGTAGAGACAGATGGCGTTGTGGTAGAGACTAATGGCGTTGTGGTAGAGACTAATGGCGTTGTGGTAGAGACAGATGGCGTTGTGGTAGAGACAGATGGCGTTGTGGTAGAGACAGATGGCGTTGTGGTAGAGACAGATGGCGTTGTGGTAGAGACAGATGGCGTTGTGGTAGAGACTAGATGGCGTTGTGGTAGAGACAGATGGCGTTGTGGTAGAGACAGATGGCGTTGTGGTAGAGACAGATGGCGTTGTGGTAGAGACAGATGGCGTTGTGGTAGAGACAGATGGCGTTGTGGTAGAGACAGATGGCGTTGTGGTAGAGACAGATGGCGTTGTGGTAGAGACAAATGGCGTTGTGGTAGAGACAGATGGCGTTGTGGTAGAGACAGATGGCGTTGTGGTAGAGACAGATGGCGTTGTGGTAGAGACAGATGGCGTTGTGGTAGAGACAGATGGCGTTGTGGTAGAGACAGATGGCGTTGTGGTAGAGACAGATGTGCTATGACATGTTACACGACAGCGAGGTGTTACTAGAACACTATCATCATAATAGCTCAGGTAAGGGACGCTCTAATGACCAAACACAGACTGCAGGGCCTAATTGCTCTGAGTGGGTAGATGTTCATAAACAACGTGCCTCCCACGGATATTACTGGAATCGATGGCCGTTTTATTGTAAGACCTGTGGTAAGGAAGTTAAAACCATATAAATGAAAATGATACAAATAATGATGCCTCTTCAATGGACATCTAATTTTCTCTGCCCTGAGAGGTATCGATTCCTGGGGGGATTCTCAAATCTGTTATTCCTTTTAGCTCACATTCAATTTTGATTTTTGTCACCGTCCTTCTCCCTCTCTTAGGTCCCTCTCTATTTAATTCTCTTATCTTTATGGAATCACTTTCATTCATCTGCTGATGGCTTGATCTTGTTCAACTCACATCCATAAAGTCAAGTGTTATATGCAAACACGCACACGGACTCACTCTAACCTCCCGTGTAAAAGAAGATCGGGGACTTTACAACGTCAGTGATATGATGAGTTGTGTTTCATTTGTCTGAATTGAGACAAAAGGGTTGTACCACCTGAGATGAGGATGAGATGAGATCCTCTCCTGTCCCCATCGTCCCTGTCGGGGTAGTGCTGGGAGGCCTTCTGTTTGAGGGATACCAGACTGAAGTAATTGAATCCCTGCCCCAGGTTTGCCCTGTTCGATCACTCCATTACCCAGACAGCACATACACACACAAACTCAAACACACACACACACACAAACGCATATGCACACAGAGACACTCACTCTCAAATGCAACTTTATTAAATATAAACCACACCCCAGGGCTTTTTCAAATTGAATTCTGTGTGAAACGAATGAAGTAACCATTAAACAGTGATAACACGGAGAAACAGCTGTTGCTCATTACCTTTCATCTCCTATAGCCCTGACATAAACAACATGGAGGAAATGACAGAGAGGAGGGGAGAGAGGGGAAGACCTGAGATCATCTCTGCCTCTGACAACAATCCATATGTGTTGTTTGAGGTGGGATCCCGGTGAACGTGCTGTAGGTGAGCGGGCGGTGGTGTTTGGGACAGAGAGCAGGGAAGACTTGGTCCTGGCCTACTAACAAAGGAGAACAAGGCGTGTGGGTGTACCACATCTACAAGCTGCTCACACGGACTGGTTATGTCAATGAGCAATTTCCCCTATGGAAGGTAATTATGAAGATTGAGAGGAGTACGTATTAGCTCTGTGACAGTAGGCCACTGTTGACACAGAGAACCTCGTCTGTTTTATACCTAGTGTTATGCTATGATTGAACATGAGTTTTTTACAGTATACAAATGTGGCCACAGATATCATTGAAAGAGTATTTGAATTCCGTTCTGCCTGATGTTTATGCTGCAGTACATTTCACAGTAGATGGAGGAAGGCCTGCGGGTTTGACAAAGGAGCCAAGGAATAAAAACCACTAAGTTACGAGCTCCTGTCCAGACTGAAGAGAGGTAATAATCATTGCGGCTGGGGTCAGCACCAGTTTATTGTACGCCATTAAGCAACATTACCCCCCTCTCCACCCTGTCGTCCCCCCAGTGTGTCTGTCTCTGGGGTCGGCATGTGTGTATTCTCACCCTTCTGGGCAGATATATCATGACATCATCACAAAGCACCCCACACTCGCTTGCACCCCTGCCCTCTGGCCTGTGAATCTGTATAGAACGTCTCTGTCAGTAATAATATTTGGGTTGGCCCTGGGAGCCTCGGCAGCGACACATGATAAGTGGATAAGAGGTTATTGAATTAGCAAAAGGACAGATTGATACCGCTCATCTCAAAAGAAAGAGGGAGAGTCGGGGGGGGGGGGGGGGTTAAGAAATAGTGGGAAAGGGAGAGGCGACTGGGAGTAAAAAAAAGAATGGGTGAGTGGGAGAGAAAGAAATTGAGGAGGAAAAGGGGGGAAGGGGAGGCAACAGTTTATCTATTCTGCACATTAATCGGAAATAACAATTTTACTAAGAGCATTGCTTCCCACTCTCCATCTCCCCCGCCTCCTCTCCTCCACTTCTCTCATCCTCCTCTTCTCCTCCTCTCCCTCCTGGCTCTTACATTTTATTACCGCCCAAGGGGATGGGTGGGGGGAGGGCAGACGGCTAGTGACTAGTTGCAAGGTGAGCGTGTGTGTGTGTGTGTGTGTGTGTGTGTGTGTGTGTGTGTGTGTGTGTGTGTGTGTGTGTGTATTGCGGGGGGTATCAAAAGCAATTTCTATCCTGTGAAGATGGAGGCACATAAAAACATTTCTCAATTTTTGTTTTCCTCAGAACATCCCTTGGCGTCCCTCTTTCTCTCTATATTTTTCTGTGTCTCTTCATTTTCCACACCTACTCCCTTCCCGTTATCATCTCTTGTCTCCGATATCTGCCCTCATGCAATAAATGCTTGGGCCTGACTGGAGTTCTTTTCTGCTTTGGAATTCCCCACAGCAGTGACATTTCTCTTCTTTATTCATGGTTGCCAGTGCTGTTGTAGTTTTATTAGGATGCGGTTTGCGTAGAGAGCAGAGAGATAAGTCGGGAACACAAAATTCCTCTCTGATGTATGGTGTCATGTTTTTAATAGCTTGCCTCCACTCTAAATTCGCATGCTGCCTGGGTGCCCAAGGCACACAACACTGGCCTGTGGAAGAGTGTGTGTGTGTGTGTGTGTGTGTGTGTGTGTGTGTGTGTGTGTGTGTGTGTGTGTGTGTGTGTGTGTGTGTGTGTGTGTGTGTGTGTGTGTGTGTGTGTGTGTGTGTGTGTGTGTGTGTGTGTGTGTGTGTTATGTACAGACCTTTGTCTGTACAGGTGTGAGATAGAGTGAAAGAAAATGAGTGTGAGAGTGTTTGAGGAAGATTGAAAGAGAACAGTATTACTGTACTGTATAATGTCTATGTCTTAGACTGTGCGGGGGGGGGGGGCGTATGTATCTATGTGTGTATCAATATAAAACGTATAAACTTATAAAACTTGTGTTTATGTTCCCTATTCTGCAACATGAGGGAGATGTGCTGAGTGAGGGGGTTGGAGGAGAAGTGTATTGTATGTGGAAGATTGGGCACTTTCTCAGGTGTGGAGGAGAAACAGTTTTCTCAGGTGTGGAGGAGAAACAGTTTTCTCAGCTGTGGAGGAGAAACAGTTTTATCAGGTGTGGAGGAGAAACAGGGTTCTCAGGTGTGGAGGAGAAACAGTTTTATCAGGTGTGGAGGAGAAACAGTTTTCTCAGGTGTGGAGGAGAAACAGTTTTCTCAGGTGTGGAGGAGAAACAGGGTTCTCAGGTGTGGAGGAGAAACAGTTTTCTCAGGTGTGGAGGAGAAACAGTTTTCTCAGGTGTGGAGGATAAACAGTTTTCTCAGGTGTGGAGGAGAAACAGGGTTCTCAGGTGTGGAGGAGAAACAGTTTTATCAGGTGTGGAGGAGAAACAGTTTTCTCAGGTGTGGAGGAGAAACAGGGTTCTCAGGTGTGGAGGAGAAACAGTTTTCTCAGGTGTGGAGGAGAAACAGTTTTCTCAGGTGTGGAGGAGACACAGTTTTCTCAGGTGTGGAGGAGAAACAGTTTTCTCAGGTGTGGAGGAGAAACAGTTTTCTCAGGTGTGGAGGAGAAACAGTTTTCTCAGGTGTGGAGGAGAAACAGTTTTATCAGGTGTGGAGGAGAAACAGTTTTATCAGGTGTGGAGGAGAAACAGGGTTCTCAGGTGTGGAGGAGAAACAGTTTTCTCAGGTGTGGAGGAGAAACAGTTTTCTCAGGTGTGGAGGAGAAACAGTTTTCTCAGGTGTGGAGGAGAAACAGGGTTCTCAGGTGTGGAGGAGAAACAGTTTTCTCAGGTGTGGAGGAGAAACAGTTTTATCAGGTGTGGAGGAGAAACAGTTTTATCAGGTGTGGAGGAGAAACAGGGTTCTCAGGTGTGGAGGATAAACAGTTTTCTCATGTGTGGAGGAGAAACAGTTTTATCAGGTGTGGAGGAGAAACCGTTTTCTCAGGTGTGGAGGAGAAACAGTTTTATCGGGTGTGGAGGGGAAACAGTTTTCTCAGGTGTGGAGGAGAAACAGTTTTCTCAGGTGTGGAGGAGAAACAGTTTTCTCAGGTGTGGAGGAGAAACAGTTTTCTCAGGTGTGGAGGAGAAACAGTTTTCGATGGAAAATCTAAAACTGCAGAGGAGAGGAGGAGGGTGGAGAGACGGGACTGGCAGAGACAGGTGTGTGTGTGTGTGTGTGTGTGTGTGTGTGTGTGTGTGTGTGTGTGTGTGTGTGTGTGTGTGTGTGTGTGTGTGTGTGTGTGTGTGTGTGTGTGTGTGTGTGTGTGTGTGTGTGTGATAGACAGATACATGATAGAGGAAGTGGGGCGAGATAGAGGGGAGGAGGGGGGCGAGTGCATTGAGCGGTCAAGCTATCTCCTGTTTACTGATTGGATCGACACGCTCACAATGAAGTTGCGATAGAGGAGGGGGAGATAGAGGGAGCTGGAGAGCGAGACGAGTGTGTGCACAGATTAACAGTGGTATTAATTCCGGCCCCTAATCTGCCTGTCTCTGTAATTGAGGTCGCACTCCAGGGGAGGCTGTGTTTGTAGCACAGAGGAGAGCAAACAGCCACACATATGAATGAAGCAGAGGAAGGAGGAGTCCTCCCCAGACATACAGTACAGAATGTATTTACAGGAAAACTGGAGGGAAAGTACTGCAATCCGTACTTACACTTTTGTTGCTTGGTCACATCAGATCAAATCAAATATATTTATATAGCCCTTCTTACATCAGCTGATATATCAAAGTGCTGTACAGAAACCCAGCCTAAAACCCCAAACAGCAAGCAATGCAGGTGTAGAAGCATGGTGGCTAGGAAAAACTCCCTAGAAAGGCCAAAACCTAGGAAGAAACCTAGAGAGGAACCAGGCTATGAGGGGTGGCCAGTCCTCTTCTGGCTGTGCCGGGTGGAGATTATAACAGAACATGGCCAAGATGTTCAAATGTTCATAAATGACCAGCATGGTCAAATAATAGTAATCACAGTGAACAGGTCAGGGTTCCATAGCCGCAGGCAGAACAGTTGAAACTGGAGCAGCAGCACGGCCAGGTGGACTGGGAACAGCAAGGAGTCATCATGCCAGGTAGTCCTGAGGCATGGTCCTAGGGCTCAGGTCCTCCGAGAGAGAGAAAGAAAGAGAGAATTAGAGAAAGCATACTTAAATTCACACAGGACATTGGATAAGACAGGAGAAATACTCCAGATATAACAGACTGACCCTAGATCCCCGACACATACTGTAAGCTACTGCAGCATAAATACTGGAGGCTGAGACAGGAGGGGTCAGAAGACACTGTGGCCCCATCCGATGATACCCCCGGACAGGGCCAAACAGGCAGGACATAACCCCATCCACTTTGCCAAAGCACAGCCCCCACACCACTAGACGGATATCTACAACCACCAACTTACCATCCTGAGACAAGGCCGAGTATAGCCCACAAAGATCTCCCCCACAGCACAACCCAAGGGGGGGCGCCAACCCAGACAGGAAGACCACGTCAGTGACTCAACCCACTCAAGTGACGCACCCCTCCTAGGGACGGCATGGAAGAGCACCAGTAAGCCAGTGACTCAGCCCCTGTAATGGAGAGTGGAGAGAGGGGAACCGGCCAGGCAGAGACAGCAAGGGCGGTTCGTTGCTCCAGTGCCTTTCCGTTCACCTTCACACTCCTGGGCCAGACTACACTCAATCGTAGGACCTACTGAAGAGATGAGTCTTCAATAAAGACTTACAGGTTGAGACCGAGTCTGTGTCTCTCACATGGGTAGGCAGATCATTCCATAAAGATGGAGCTCCATAGGAGAAAGCCCTGCCTCCAGCTGTTTGCTTAGAAATTCTAGGGACAATTAGGAGGCCTGCGTCTTGTGACCGTAGCGTACGTGTAGGTATGTACGGCAGGACCAAATCTGAAAGATAGGTAGGAGCAAGCCCATGCAATGCTTTGTAGGTTAGCAGTAAAACCTTGAAATCAGCCCTTGCCTTAACAGGAAGCCAGTGTAGAGAGGCTAGCACTGGAGTAATATGATCAAATGTTTTGGTTCTAGTCAGGATTCTAGCAGCCGTATTTAGCACCAACTGAAGTTTATGTAGTGCTTTATCCGGGTACCCGGAAAGTAGAGCATTGCAGTAGTCTAACCTAGAAGTAACAAAAGCATGGATACATTTTTCTGCATCATTTTTGGACAGAACATTTCTGATTTTTGCAATGTTACGTAGATGGAAAAAAGCTGTCCTTGAAACAGTCTTGATATGTTCGTCAAAAGAGAGATCAGGGTCCAGAGTAACGCCGAAATCCTTCACAGTTTTATTGGAGACGACTGTACAACCATCAAGATTAATTGTCAGATTCAACAGAAGATCTCTTTGTTTCTTGGGACCTAGAACAAGCATCTCTGTTTTGTCCGAGTTTAAAAGTAGAACGTTTGCAGCCAACCACTTCCTTACGTCTGAAACACAGGCTTCCAGCGAGGGCAATTTTGGGGCTTCACCATGTTTCTTCGAAATGTACAGCTGTGTGTCATCCAGATAACTCACCCTCACAGCCTACCCAAGCCTCACACACTGACTTGTTCCCTTTGTATTCTACCCCCCTTCGATTGTGTGCTTTACTCCCATACCATCTATCCCACTCCCGCTCAGTAATCCTGGCTCCTCCTACCCGCCCAGAACTTCTTCCCTCTCCAGTCACACTCCTCTACACCTCTCACCTTCATCTGCCTGAGATCAATATTTGAATAACTGGAGAGATGAAGGCCTCATCATAATCAATAAGAGCTGCGTATGGCAGGTTGGGGGCAGACAGAGAGAAATCATTCTGGACCACTCTGACACCTCATTTACTGCACTAATGAATAACCCATAAGACGAGCAGAAAGCACATCTCACAGACACCTATCCTCACACTGGACCACTGCTGGGGGGACTGAGGCCAGGCAGCCACTCTAACTGGACTGTTGCCCTGGCATAGAGGGCATTGAGGGCAAGGGCACTGGCTAACTGATTATGGAGACTTTGTGCAGGGACGGGAGACCCATACAAGTCAGGGGTACTTATGTACCAGGACAGGTGCACTCGCGTAGAGGGCACTGAGGTCAGGGGAACTGGTCCACTGGGTATGGAGTCTATGCAGCCAGGGAGCCCCATACAAGAAAGGGTTACTTATGTACCAGGCAGGTCAGATGGAGAGCCACTCTGTCAGTCATCCCCACCGGTCCATATATAGGGCTGACTGACTGTCAATATGACACACTAATGATGCATGGCTCTTGGAAGTCTGGTGCCTGCTAGTTGACTTTAATGCACTTTAACCGCTGGGCCAATTAGGATGTGATGTTTTGAATGTGTCTGCATGTCAGTTAATCAGGCAGGGAGGAGGCGTTGATTAGCGCCATGATCAATGCAAAGGCAATCAGAGCACAGAGACACACACACATGTTTGTTTTACTATCCTTGTGGGGACCAAACAACTGATTCTCTTACCCTAAACCTAACCCCAGTGGTGGAAAAAGTACCCAATTGTCATACTTGAGGAAAAGTAAAGATACCTTAATAGGGAAAGTCTTAATACACACCCCACTCAGAGAGAGAGAGACACAGCTGGATGTGAGCTCTCACATTTTTCAACATGTTTTTTCCAAAAGTATAGATTTGGAGTTAGATAAACTTGGATTCTTCAGCAGATACACATACAGGATGCTACCCTCCACTGCATGGCCTTCGCTCCAGATCAAAACTCCAAACCTGCAACCTAATTTTGACCAAAATTAAGAGGAGAGGTTACTGCTTCCAAGGCATTCTTTTCCCAAGTTATACGGAGGGTGCTCTAGCAAACAAACAGCAGAGACCTGAGGACACCATTCCAACCTGGAACTGAGTGAGTAGTGTTTGGTCTGATGCTATTTCGAAAGCCAAGAAGAAAAAGAAAATGAAAAATGAAAAAAATGAAAAATACAATGACATATTTTACTTTATGGGGACTGAATGCTGAGTTAAGGCTCCCAGGCTTGTAAGGACAGGCCAGATACAAATTCAATTAGCACTAATGTGTGAAGTAAAGACCTTTGGGCCCAATAAGTGGCAGGAGTCTTTGAAGCGTCCTCTGAAGCCCCCTCCTGCTGTTCAAAGACCAGTCACTGGCATTTCCTAAATCAAAATCAAATGTATTTATATAGCCCTTTTTACATCAGCTGATATATCAAAGTGCTGTACAGAAACCCAGCCTAAAACCCCAAACAGCAAGCAATGCAGGTGTAGAAGCACGGTGGCTAGGAAAAACTCCCTAGAAAGGCCAAAACCTAGGAAGACACCTAGAGAGGGACCAGGCTATGAGGGGTGGCCAGTCCTCTTCTGGCTGTGCCGGGTGGAGATTATAACAGAACATGGACAAGATGTTCAAATGTTCAAAAATGACCAGCATGGTCAAATCATAATAATCACAGTAGTTGTCGAGGGTGCAACAAGTCAGCACCTCAGGAGTAAATGTCAGTTGGCTTTTCATAGCCGATCAGCTTCTCCCAAGTAGGTGTGACGCCTACGCCCGTTGCCTGCTGCACTGCTGCTTGGATTCCACCTGGCAATCTGTTCACTGTCTGCCCTGTCCTGTCTCCCCCTGTCTGGTACAGGTACCTCCACCACACTCACCCCTCTCTCCTGAGATTTCGCTCGCCTCCAGCACACATGCATTGTGGGGCGAGTGACTCTGAACTTACAATGGCTAGTCCCAAGTTGTTATATATTTGATTTTTTCTTGTGCATTTTGCTATTTGCCTCATGACTCCTGCATACTTTGTTGATTACAAACTTTCTTTACCTGACCGTGGGACAGCCTATGTTTGTTCCCACACTCGGGACTCTGACTCTCTATTGGTTACACGGACTTTTGGCCTCCCATCCTATTCTAATCACCTCTCGCTGGCTTTGTATTCATGTTACCTGATGAAATTGCTGTTCAATATGATCTTGCTGCCATCTGACATTCAGATGTCATAAATCAGCACTGCAGAGCTCTCCCTGTCCTCTGCCGTGCCTTGATTGTATTACTGTTGATGATATCTGGAAATGTGCACCCTGGCCCATCTACTGTTGCTAGACCCAATTCTGACTTGTGCTCTTAAATCTGCTTCACTGATTTCTGCTCCCGTAAAAGCCTGGGTTTTCTGCACGTTAACACTAGAAGCTCATTACCTAAAATGGATCAATTGAAAGTGTGGGTTCACAGCTCCAATCCAGATGTGATGGTCATTACTGAGACGTGGTTAAGGAAGAGTGTTTTGAATACTGATGTTAACCTTTCTGGTTATAGTCTTTTTCGACAAGACAGATCTTCTTAAGTTGGGGGAGTGGCAATCTTTACCAAGGATCACCTTCAGTGCTCGGTTGTCTCCACCAAGTCTGTCCCCAAACAATTTGATTTGCTGGTTTTAAGCATTAAACTTTCAAATAGCTCTTTGTTGACTGTTGCTGGGTGCTATCGTCCTCCATCAGCACCGGCCTGTACCCTACCTGCCCTACGCTCTCTCCTGGCCCCTTACACTAAATCTGAATTTGTCCTGCTAGGTGACCTAAACTGGGACATGCTTAAATCACCTGACCAAGTCATAAAGCAACGGGACTCCCTAAATCTTTCTCAGATTATTACCAATCCCACAAGGAATGACTCCAAACACCCAGAAAAGGCTACTCTCCACGATGTTATCCTCACAAGTAATCCTGATAGGTATCAGTCTAGTGTTTTCTGTAATGACCTTGATCACTGTTTTACAGCCTGTGATCGTAATGGCTGCTCAGTGAAATTACCTGACCTGATTTGTCATATATGCTTGCTAAAAAACTTTAATGAGCAAGTCTTCATTCATGAACTGGCCTCTGTAAAATGGTAAAGAATCCGCTAGATCCCCTCTGTGTAACGTTCGTCGTATGGAAGAAGAGAGGAGGACCAAGGCGCAGCGTGAAAAGTATCCATTTTAATAGACAAACAAACAAACAAAATAACGATAAACGAGAATAACACGAAATGAAACAGTTCTGTCTGGTGCAGACACACAAAGACTGAAAATAACCACCCACAAACCCCAACACAAAACAGGCTACCTAAATATGGTTCCCAATCAGAGACATTGACTAATACCTGCCTCTGATTGAGAACCATATCAGGCCAAACACAGAAATAGAAAAACATAGATAAACAAACATAGACTGCCCACCCCAACTCACGCTCTGACCATACTAAATAAAGACAAAAACAAAGGAAATAAAGGTCAGAACGTGACACTCTGTCGAAGACGCTTGGACCTTCTTTTGATATTTCCAGTGGTATTGTTAACAAACACGCCCCCATAAAGAAAATGAGAATTAAAAACAGGTTCAGCCCCTGGTTCGACCAAGATCTTGCAGAGTTACTCCACCTCAAGAATTGCATTTGGCGAAAGGCTTGGCACACACATACTCAGGCTGACTGGCTATTGTTCAGGCAAATGAGAAATAAGTGCACTCAGGCTATCCGGAAGGCCAAAGTTAGTTACTTTAAGGAGCAGTTCTCTCTCTGTGGGTCTAACCCCAAGAATTTCTGGGAAATGGTTAAAGACCTGGAGAATAAACCCTCCTCCTCACAGCTGCTCATGTCCCTTAATGTTGATGATGCGGATGTTATTGACAAGAAGCACATGGCTGAGCTCTTAAATCACCACTTCATTAAGTCAGCATTCCTATTTGACTCAATCATGCCTCCTTACTCGTCCAACATTTCCTCATCTCCCACCCCTTCTAATGCGACTATCCCCGATGCTTCTCCCAGTTTTTCCCCTGCCTCGCTACAAAGTTTCTCCCTGCAGGCAGTCACTGAGTCCGAGGCGCTAAAGGAGCTCCTTAATCTTGACCCCAAAAAACAATCTGGGTCAGATGGTTTAAACCCTTTCTTCTTTAAGGTTGCTGCCCCTATCATCGCCAAGCCTATCTCCAACCTTTTTAACCTGTCTCTCCTTTCTGGGGAGGCCTCACATTGCTTGGAAGGCAGCCACAGTTCGTCCTTTATTTAAAGGGGGAGATCAAGCTGATCCTCTGTTATAGGCCTATTTCTATTTTGCCCTGTTTATCAAAAGTGTTGGAAAAAACGTACACTTAATAATCAACTGACTGGCTTTCTTGATGTCTATAGTAGTCTCTCGGGTATGCAATCTGGTTTCCACTCAGGTTATGGATGTGTCACTGCAACCTTAAAGGTCCTCAATGATGTCCCCATTTGTCACGAATCCCGCCGAAGATGGTGCCTCTTCCTGTTCGGGCGGCGCTCGGCGGTCGTCGTCGCCGGCCTACTAGCTGCCACCGATCCCTTTTTCTGTTTCATTTAGTTGTGTCTAATTTGTTGCACCTGTTTCGTGTTTAGGTTTGGTTGTGGGCTATTTAAACCCAGTTGGCCCGCCGTGTCACGCCCTGGCCTTAGTTATCTTTGTTTTCTTTATTATTTTAGTTAGGTCAGGGTGTGACATGGGGGATGTATGTGTTTTGTATTGTCTAGGTTTTTTTGTATGTTTATGGGGTAGTGTCTAGTCTAGGTGTATGTATGTCTATGGTTGCCTAGATTGGTTCTCAATTAGAGACAGCTGTCTCTGATTGGGAACCATATTTAGGAAGCCATATTCATTGGGTAGTTCGTGGGTTATTGTCTATGTCTATGTTGCATGTTAGCACATTGTTTATATAGCTTCACGTTCGTCGGTTTGTTGTTTTGTTTAGTTTGTAAAGTGTTCTTCGTTTCGTGTCATTAAACGAGAAGAATGTATTCTAACCACGCTGCGCTTTGGTCCTCCTCTCTTCCACCATACGACGATCATGACACGCCGGCTTTTGTGCGGGCTTGTTTTTCTGTTTGTGGTGTTCGTTTATTCTTGTGGTGTCTGTTCCTGCTCAGTTTCGTCCTGTTTGTTGGACTGGGACTTTACGCGCCCTTGTGTGTGTGGCGTGACCGTCTCTCTGGTTGTATTTGGAATATTAAAAATCCACATCTTTTGGAACTACCCTGCTCTCTGCGCCTGACTCCTGCACTCACCACTTATTGAAGCCTTGACACCATTTTCCTTGATTCTAAGCAATATTGTGCTGATATTTTTATTGACTTGGCCAAAGCTTTTGATACGGTAGACCATTCCATTCTTGTGGGCCAGCTAAGGAATATTGGCGTCTCTGAGGGGTCTTTGGCCTGGTTTGCTAACTACCTCTCTCAAAGAGTGCAGTGTATAAAGTCAGAAAATCTGCTGTCTCAACCACTGCCTGTCACCAAGGGAGTACCCCAAGGCTTGATCCTAGGCCCCACGCTCTTCTCAATTTACATCAACAACATAGCTCAGGCAGTAAGAAGCTCTCTCATCCATTTATATGCAGATCATACAGTCTTATACTCAGCTGGCCCCTCCCTGGATTTTGTGTTAAATGCTCTACCCTTAACCTTGTTCTGAACACCTCCAAAACAAAGGTCATGTGGTTTGGTAAGAAGAATGCCCCTCCTCCCACAGGTGTTATTACTACTTCCGAGGGTTTAGAGCTTGAGGTAGTCACCTCATACAAGTACTTGGGAGTATGGCTAGACGGTACACTGTCCTTCTCTCAGCACATATCAAAGTTGCAGGCTAAAGTTAAATCTAGATCTGGTTTACTATATTGTAATCGCTCCTCTTTCACCCCAGCTGCCAAACTAACCCTGATTCAAATGACCATCCTACCCATGCTAGATTACGGAGGCAGAATTTATAGATCAGAGGGTAAAGGTGCTCTCGAGCGGCTAGATGTTCTTTACCATTCGGCCATCGGATTTGCCACCAATGCTCCTTATAGGACACATCACATATACTCCTCTGTAAACTGGCCATCTCTGTATACTCGCCGCAAGACCCACTGGTTGACGCTTATTTATAAAACCCTCTTAGGCCTCACTCCTCCCTATCTCAGATATCTACCGCAGCCCTCATCCTCCACATACAACACCCGTTCTGCCAGTCACATTCTGTTAAAGGTCCCCAAAGCACACACATCCCAGGGTCGCTCATCTTTTCAGTTCGCTGCAGCCAGCGACTGGAACGAGCTGCAACAAACACTCAAACTGGACAGTTTTATCTCAATCTCTTCATTCAAAGACTCAATCATGGACACTCTTACTGACAGGTGTGGCTGCTTTGCGTGATGTATTGTTGTCTCTACCTTCGTGCCCTTTGTGCTGTTGTCTGTGCCCAATAATGTTTGTACCATGTTTTGGTCTGCTATCATGTTGTGTTGCTACCATGTTGTTGTCATGTTGTGTTGCTACCATGCTGTGTTGGCATGTGTTGCTGCCTTGCTATGTTGTTGTCTTACGTCTCTCTTTATGTAGTGTTGTGTTGTCTCTCTTGTTGTGATGTGTGTTTTGTCCTATCTTGTATTTTTTATTTTATTTTTAATCCCAGGGCCGCCGTCCTCGCAGGAGGTCTTTTGCCTTTTGGTGGGCCGTCATTGTAAATAAGAATTTGTTCTTAACTGACTTGCCTAGTTAAATAAAGGTTAAATGCATAAAAATAATAGGGAAAGTCTTAATTTTACCTTTATTTAACTAGGCAAGTCAGTTAAGAACAAATTCTTATTTACAATGAGGGCCTAGGAACAGTGGGTTAACTACCTTGTTCAGAGGCAGAGCTACAGATTTTTACTTTTTCAGCTCGGGGATTCAATCTAGCTGTAACGGATTTCCTCCTCCTCTTCATCCGAAGAGGAGGAGCAGGGATTCGACCAAAACGCAGCGTTGTGAAATGACATATTATATTTATTAAAGTAAGACGGAAAAACACGAAAACACTTTAACAAACTACAAAACAACAAACAACGTAGACTGACCTGAACATAAGAACTTACATGACACGAAGAACGCATGAAACAGGAACAGACGACATAAACCGAACGAACAAACGAAACAGTCCCGTGTGGTGCAAACAAACACAGACACAGGAGACAACCACCCACAACCAACAATGTGAAACCACCTACCTTAATATGGCTCTCAATCAGAGGAAACGTAAACCACCTGCCTCTAATTGAGAACCATATCAGGTCACCCATTAACCAACATAGAAACACATAACATAGACTGCCCATCCAAACTCACGCCCTGACCGACTAACACATACAAAATAACAGAAAACAGGTCAGGAACGTGACACTAGCAACTTTTCGGTTATTGGCCCAACGCTCTAACCACTAGGCTACCTGCCACCCGGGGAAAGTCACCCAGTAATAGGGAAAGTAGGGAAAGTCACCCAGTAAAATACTACTTGAGTCTAAAAGTATTTGGTTTTAAATGTGCTTAAGTATCAAAAGTTATTGTAATTGCAAACATTTACTTAAGTATCAAAAGTGAAAGAATAAATCTTTTCAAATTCCTTAAGCAAACCAGATGGTACAATAGTTTTTTTTTATTTTTTATTTTATTTACGGATAGCCAGGGGCACACTCCAACACTCAGACATCATTCTGAAACACAGCATTTGTGTTTAGTGAGTCTGCCAGATCAGAGTCAGTAAGGATGACAATCTTCCTGTCTTGCTAAGCATTCAAAATGTAATGAGCACTTGTGGGTGTCAGGGAAAATGTATGGAGTAAAAAGTACATTATCTTCTTTAGGAATGTAGTGAAGTAAAAGTAAAAGTTGTCAGAAATATACATAGTAAAGTACAGATACCCCCCCAAATGACTTTAGTACTTTAAAGTACTTCACACCACTGCTTAACCCTAACACTAACCCTTAACCTAACCTAAAAAAAAAATGTGCAAACACATTAATGAGCATACTCTCGTAAGCACAAAACTACACACACACAAACATACTAAAGTGCACACAAATTATTTCAATAATGACAGCCAATAACTTTACTTCCCTCATGTATATGGTGTTTGTGACCTCCCCTTCGTCAGAGGTACAGTATATTGCCATGACCAGTTGATCTTTTGCCAAAATAATTGTCACACATTTACCAATTGTGCTGTTCAGGCGAATGAGTGAATGAATACAAAACAACATCCCACGACAATAGCACTCATGCATGACATTTTCATCACCTTCTACCTGCCAACATCAAGGTCTTTCTTCTATGATAAACTGAACTACCACCACTCTCTCTCTCTCTCTCTCTCTCTCTCACACTCAACCTCCATACTTCCTTTCAATATAATAATAAGGAGAACTGCACCAAACTTTTACATGCAGTTTTACAAAAAAAGTTAAAAAAATGAATTAAGTGTACATTATATGCATGCACGCCAGCATCATTCAGGAGGTACAGTAAGAGAGAACAAGTGACAAGATGACGAAGGAGGAGAGGGAGAGAGATTTCTCCTGGCAGTTCAGTATTACTCATTGTGCTTGTAACGCATTATGATTCGGCTGTTGTTAACTCTCTCCATAGTCTCCACTGCATGCAGCCGGTGAGTCTGTTATCAAACCTCTAAGTGAGTGGTTTGTGTCGCAACAAGGAGAGAGAGAGAGAGAGAGAGAGAGAGAGAGAGAGAGAGAGAGAGAGAGAGAGAGAGAGAGAGAGAGAGAGAGAGAGAGAGAGAGAGAGAGAGAGAGAGAGAGAGAGAGAGAGAGAGAGAGAGAGAGAGAGAGAGAGAGAGAGAGAGAGAGAGAGAGAGAGAGAGAGAGAGAGAGAGAGAGAGAGAGAGAGAGAGAGAGAGAGAGAGAGAGAGAGAGAGAGAGAGAAAATTGCAGACAAATAGGGAGGGTGTCAGGCCAGGAGGAGAGATGGGAAGAAGATGTACAAATAATAGAAAGGGGATAGAGCAGACTGATGGGACCATCTCAAGGCAGAGCCAAATGAGAATAAGAAAAAAGAGGGCAAGTAGGTGAGTGAGAGGTGATGAAATAAGAGAGGGATGGAGAGAGGAAAAAAGCTGGGATCGACAGAAAAGAGGGAAAGTGGAAAAAGATTGTTAAAAAAAAAGAGTACCCGGACGCTCCAAGAGATGGAGGGGCAAGATGAGAGAGAGAGACTGAGAGGTTGAGCCAGAGAGAGACAGAGGGAGAGAGGGAAAAAAGAGAGGAATGAGAGAGTGAGCAAGCCCTCAGCAATGAGAACATTACAGTGGGATAATGAAGAGGTTCCGCTCTGTCACACTCGACATTAGCCCAGCGTCAGCCTGACCCCAAAGTGTCAACAAGTTAATAGGCTGGATATCACCCGGCACTGCTTGTCACCGTGAGTCGCCACGGACACCCTGATCACTTACACGGCCTCTGTGAATAAATAAACACTGATACTGGGAATAAATAACGCGGAGAGGTCAAGGCGGACGGCATCAGTACGCACGACGAGGGGGTGAGCAAGATTACAATGGCTTCGTGTTATGGAATGAGAGTATTTGCTTTTGTCAGGAGAGATTTCTAAGGGATTGTGCATGTGTGCATCTGTGTCTGTGTGTTTCAGTGTGTGTTGTAAGGAGACATGTCAGACTGTGTGTGTGTGTGTGTGTGTGTGTGTGTGTGTGTGTGTGTGTGTGTGTGTGTGTGTGTGTGTGTGTGTGTGTGTGTGTGTGTGTGTGTGTGTGTGTGTGTGTGCGTGCGTGCGTGCGTGCGTGCGTGCGGATGATGTCATGTGGGTTGGTACCTCAGTGTTATGTTGCCAGGGCTGAGACAGAAACAACGCTCTCCCTGCTCTGCTCTGTTTAACCTCAACACACTGCAGGCACACTGTACTGTATGCTGTTAGGTTCTAAATGAACCCTATAAAATTCCACGGACGATTAGTGAAGCTCAAACCAAGTTTATTCACCCATTGGGTCATACAGCTGCACAGACAAAGAACATAGTCACACAAGCATTGGTATTTAACCCTTTCTCCTATGCTGAGCCCCTCCTTACACATCTGAACAGCCAATACAATTCTGTTGCTAACCAGAAGATTAGTGACATATGTTCTTCCTCACTTCATCTAACCTGACCTCTGCCCCAAATTGCTCACTGCTCCCCAGCACACGGCTGTCATGGTGACTGGTACCAGACTGTGTCTCTTCTCCTCCCATAGGATCCCTGATGGCTAACATTAACATATCCTGACATAATTGATTGACGTTATACATTCCTCTCTCCCCTCAGTGACACGAACAAGTATAATTAATATCTAAAAGTCAGAACCCATCAAGGCTGACCTGTATACAATGCCAGAGAGGTTAGCTGGACCTTTCAGTTCACGATGGAATAGCAAGGGGGTCAGGGTAGAGGAAAGAGAGATTGAAAAGGTGCTCGGAGTTCTTATCAAAAGTCTATCTTTCTGACCTCTGCTCCACTTCACATTTCTAGATGTGGTATGGCACTGGTTTCTGCAACCTTTCAGAGCGGCGACGAATCGACACCGGATTTCTCTCCCACTCCAGCCCCACCGTCCCAATCGCCCTTTTTACACGCAAACACATGCACACAACCTGCCAACCTTATACCACGCAGTCATAAGCTGTTGCCTCCGCCTACAAGAATTGCCATCTCAAGTCACGACTCGTCATCTCAACACTTGCATTGAACCTGAGAGTCGAGATGAATGAAAGGTACACGCGCGCAGAGAATGCTTTCTGGGTAAATTTAGTGCACTCATGTTGTTACAGGTGTAGGGGAGCAGAGAGGCTGTTGCTGAGATCTGCTTTTAGCCTTCCAATTATGGTCCCTATATCAGGGTGCTAAAATAAATGGAGGGGGCTGCAAGTTTTCTCTTCTACCAGCAGCAGCAATCTCCTATCTACGGCAATTAGGAGGAGACGAGGCTGACAGTAATGGATCATATCAGCTGGAACTGGGGGAGGGGGCCAGATTTAGAGATGGGACAGGGAGGCAGGTAGCAGCAGCACACGCTCCAGTGCAGCAGAGTTAATGCTCCTAATGCACTGTCCGGGAGATAGCGTTCCAGATTAGCCAGGGGACGGTATCTCCGCTAATTCAATCAGCCAGCTCCGCCTGGCCAGTCTTTTATTAGTGCTCTCTTCTTACTAATTCACTCCACTGAGGCAGAAGGGACCCACTGGGCAAAAGCTGATTGAGTCAATGTTGTTTGCACGTCATTTCAACCAAGTTATTCGATGTGATGACGTTGAATCGACGTGGGAAACTGATTGGATTTGCAAAAAAGTCCTCAACGGAAGGGAATTTTGTCTTTTTTTTCAGCCAACTATCACCTCAATCCAATTGCAGGGTGATTGGATTCACGTGAGTTGACAACTCAACCATCAAAACTAGACGTTGAACTGACATTTGAGCCCAGTGGGGGAGGATCCCAGGAAAAGACAAGAGAGGGAGGAGAGTGACACAGACGGAAAAGGCATTTGGCAATCTCCTTAATAACTGCCTGTGGTCGTCCTGAAATATTTTTAAGGATGAAAAATGGATCCTCATATCCATTTGATCAAGGATCGACTCTTTCATGCCGCTTAGGCTGCAGACAAGAGCCACATAAAAAATGGGCCACTGAATTTTACTGGAGCATTTTGACATATTGCACCCTATTCATTTGTCACGTCAGGAGTCTCATAGCTTCATTTGTCACACCAGAAGGTCTCCCAGGATTCTATCACTTCCCATCTCTCCTTCTCCTTTCCGTTTCACCAGCTTGGTTTAAATAGAGGCTTCCACGGCCTTGTGCATTGACCAGGCACAAACACATCCTCTTCAATATCAAACCGACAACTAAAGAGCTTTTGATTTGTGTCCATTGTTGCGCTACATTAGAGACTGTTAATTTGAAAAGCTACTGTTTTCATCTTGATTCCATTTCTCTTGATTTATAATCTCTGATTTAATCTCAACTGAGCTCAATTCTTCTTGCCTCTGTCTCGTTGACAGCAATTGCCAGAATGTATCATTGTCTTCTCTGACGTGTCTGCTGTTATATGACCTGTTTTCATCACTCAGGAACATTTACTTGCTTCTTGATGTTTTTTGCAATCAGCTCCCATTGTGCTCTGTCATAAATGTTTTTGTGGCTATTATGTTGTATGAGGCCACAGTAAATGTGTAGTTATTTATTTTCTCTTTTACAGAAAAACAGCCAACACTTTCAAAAGAGATAATGATGTTTACTTGCAAAGCAAAAACCTCAAAGCTGTCAGAGGATTGTATATAGGCAGTCATCTTTTGAAAGCTTTTCACATGCCTTTGTTTCCCACATTGATCTTAGGACTTTTGTAAATTCGTTTTCCACCGTTACAAACAGCTTGGAAATGTCAGCATTAGTTCATGCTTGTGTAAGATGTGAAGAAAATAGCAGTTGGTTCACTTGATTGAAGCATGACGTTGAAGGGAAATCATATTCCTAAAGGAGGAGCAGTTGAATATCATGTTTATAGGTTTTTATTCAAAATTAAATGTATTTCAAATACATGTAGAATATTTTTCATCATGTAATGCCTGACAATATTCCAGAAAAATCCATGGCTGTGACATCAAGTCTACAGAGTGGCCAAAGTGGTTACTTATTCGGCTTCTTAAATTAATCTTTACATATTGATCAATTGAGATATTTCTTTGGGCCAACAAGCCAAACATTTGGCAGTGATATAATTTCAATTGTGACGGTGGGTAAAAAAAAATCTGTTTGATTTCACCTGATTTTAACATTCGGTCATAAAGAGCACATGTTCAACTTTTTGTAGTTATACTTGTTTATTTTCCATTTACAAAGACAACAACATCAACACAGTGACAACTTTCAAACTTGACAATAAACAATAGAAAAGGGGTGGCCTGGGTCCTAACAGGACACAGGATGCCCAGCGAGCCCTGCCACAGCAAGACAGGCATCCTGTGTGACCTGCCATATGTTCCACTTCATAAAAAAAATATTTCCCCATATCAACAGGTTAAAACAAAAATGACTAGAGTAAGTGCCTCTCTTCAAGTAGTAAATAGTAAATAATGAAGGAAAAAAACAGGCACTAGATCGGGCACTAAGCTGTTTAAAAAATATATATGTTTTTTGTTTTTATCGATTGAATCAATACATTGTATACATCTAGGGAGTTTTTCCTAGCCACCGTGCTTCTACACCTGCATTGCTTGCTGTTTGGGGTTTTAGGCTGGGTTTCTGTACAGCACTTTGAGAAATCCGCTGATGTACGAAGGGCTATATAAATACATTTGATTTGATTTGATTGTACAACACCCCACAATATGTTAAAGTTTAGGTCTAGGTGTTGTGCTTCCAATGATTGGTATGATACGGATCTACAGTGGATGGTTAGCGGTGCAATTAATGGTGCGTTCATTACCAAGTGGGAAGGGGGAATTTACCACATCTAGGAAAAATCCACTTGAACACCCTGCCAACTGGTAATAACTAGTTAATTTAAGGATCGGACCCTTTTTTTCAATTTCAGCCTAAAATGACATACCCAAATCTAACTGTCTGTAGCTCAGGACCTGAAGCAAGGATATGCGTATTCTTGATACCATTTAAAAGGAAACACTTTGAAGTTTGTGGAAATGTAAAATGTATGTAGGAGAATATAACACATTAGACCTGGTAAAAGATAATACAATTGTTAATAATAATATAATTGTTACATCATCTTTGAAATGCAAGAGAAAGGCCATACAATCAGATAGGAGTTTAGCTGTAATACAGATTTTGGCCATCAGATGGCAGCAGTGTGTGTGCAACGTTTCAGACTGATCCAGTGAAGCATTACATTACTACACTATATTTTGTATCAAGTCTGCCAGGAGTTTGCCCAAAAGTGCCGAATTGGTCAATTGATACATTTTCAAGTACATAACTATAGAGAACTTACAAAAATGCTATGGTAATAAAAAATTCACGTTTACACTCATCCAGGAATGTCATACATGATTGATAATTAGCTTCCCTACAGAAAAAACACAGGGTGCGTGTGGGTCCAGAGATAGCAGGGATTCAAACTGTAGAACCCAGTTCCTACATTTGAATAAAAAATGGATTTTATCAAACAAAACTATGCTACATTTAGTCTTTGGGAACCTCAGGATGACAAATCAGAGCAAGATTCCTACATTCAGAGGTGAATGTATCAAACCAGTTGCCGTGATAAAAGTGTTTTGTTGTTGTGCACTCTCCTCAAACAATAGCATGGTATGTTTTCACTGTAACAGCTACTGTAAATTGGACATTGCAGTTAGATTAAGAAGAATTTCAGCTTTCTGCCCATATAAGACATGCCTATGTCCTGGAAAGTTGGCTGTTACTTACAATGTCATTCTAGTCACATTAGCGCACGTTAGCAACAACCGTCCCGGTTTAGGGACACCAAACCCATAGAGGTACACAATGAAATTAAACACAGACTACACTCTGCTAATCAGGAAAGTATTTTGTGGTGGACTGTCATTACAATTGCTTCACAGGAACCTGGTAAAATGAGCTATGTTTGTAGTATCACACTTGCTAAGCCACTGAATGGCTCTGAATTCACTGTGAGCATGCAGTCAAAGCTACCACACCTTTTGGAGCACACAGGGGCTCTCAAATCATATCCTGATGTCAACAGCAAATAGGAGTTTGGCTAATTTAGCTAACTAACATACATTTTCAGAAAACAAGATATATTAAGTAGCTAGCTATTTAGCTAGCATTAGCGATGTTTGGTGGTCAATGAAACTGAGAGCTAGCTAACCACCTGAGCTAGCGAACAACGTAACAAAAGTATATTAAAAATACTCCATCAACAGGTTCTGCATTTCAGGAATCACAGTAGCAAGTACCCTGGTACACTGTTAAATTATTTAGCCAAACAATAAAAACATTTGAGAAAACTCTCAGTTTTTCCCAATGGTCTCATTAGCTTTCTTGTATTTAAAATGTGAGCTTGTTGTTAGTGCAGACTGACATAAATGTTAGTGAGACTGACATAAATGCATGTCATACCAAAGAGCCCACTAAAGTTGAATTGTCAAGACAGTCACTATTTTGTTACAATATGATTTAGCATGTTTTATATTTGCCATACATTTTTATTTAAAAAAAATATTTCTTACAAATACAGTACCAGTAAAAGTTTGGACACACCTACTCATTCAAGGGTTTTTCTTAATTTGTACTATTTTCTACATTGTAGAATAATAGTCATGGAGTGTTGCATCAAATGACCTGGCCTCCACAATCACCTGACCTCAAACCAATTGAGATGGTTTGGGATGAGTTGGACCGCAGAGTTTAATTTTTAAAATGTATTTCACCTTTATTTAACCGGGTAGGCAAGTTGAGAACAAGTTCTCATTTACAATTGCGACCTGGCCAAGATAAAGCAAAGCAGTTCGACACATACAACAACACGGAGTTACACATGGAGTAAAACAAACATACAGTCAATAATACAGTAGAAAAATAAGTCTATATACAATGTGAGCAAATGAGGTGAGATAAGGGAGGTAAAGGCAAAAAAAGGCCATGGTGGCGAAGTAAATACAATGTAGCAAGTAAAACACTGGAATGGTAGATTTGCAGTGGAAGAATGTGCAAAGTAGAAATTTAAATAATGGGGTGCAAAGGAGCAAAATAAATAAATAAATAAATACAGTAGGGGAAGAGGTAGTTGTTTGGGCTAAATTATAGATGGGCTATGTACAGGTGCAGTAATCTGTGAGCTGCTCTGACAGCTGGTGCTTAAAGTTAGTGAGGGAGATAAGTGTTTCCAGTTTCAGAGATTTTTGTAGTTCGTTCCAGTCATTGGCAGCAGAGAACTGGAAGGAGTGGCGGCCAAAGGAGGAATTGGTTTTGGGGGTGACCAGAGAGATAGCGCGTGCTACAGGTGGGTGCTGCTATGGTGACCAGTGAGCTGAGATAAGGGGGGACTTTACCTAGCAGGGTCTGTAGATGACCTGGAGCCAGTGGGTTTGGCGACGAGTATGAAGCGAGGGCCAGCCAACGAGAGCGTACAGGTCACAGTGGTGGGTAGAATATGGGGCTTTGGTGACAAAACGGATGGCACTGTGATAGACTGCATCCAATTTATTGAGTAGGGTATTGGAGGCTATTTTGTAAATGACATCCCCGAAGTCGAGGATCGGTAGGATGGTCAGTTTTACGAGGGTATGTTTGGCAGCATGAGTGAAGGATGCTTTGTTTGCGAAATAGGAAGCCAGGGCAAGCTATGAGGAGGTGTTCTTATTCTCCATGGACTTTACAGTGTCCCAGAACTTTTTTGAGTTTGTGTTGCAGGAAGCAAATTTCTGCTTGAAAAAGCTAGCCTTGGCTTTTCTAACTGCCTGTGTATATTGGTTTCTAACTTCCCTGAAAAGTTGCATATCACGGGGGCTGTTCGATGCTAATGCAGAACACCATAGGATGTTTTTGTGTTGGTTAAGGGCAGTCAGGTCTGGAGAGAACCAAGGGCTACATCTGTTCCTGGTTCTAAATTTCTTGAATGGGGCATGCTTATTTAAGATGGTGAGGAAGGCATTTGAAAAAAATAACCAGGCATACTGACGGGATGAGCAGCACGAGCTCTGAAGATAGATGGGGGGCAATCAGTTCACATATGGTGTCCAGAGCACAGCTGGGGGCAGAGGGTGGTCTATAGCAGGCGGCAACGGTGAGATAATTGTTTTTAGAGAGGTGGATTTTTAAAAGTAGAAGTTCAAATTGTTTGGGTACAGACCTGGAAGAGTGAAGAAAAAGCAGCCAACAAGCATACGTGGGAACTCCTTCAAGACTGTTGGAAAAGCATTCCAGGTGAAGCTGGTTGAGAGAATGCCAAGAGTGTGAAAAGCTGTCATCAAGGCAAAGGGTGGCTACTTCGAAGAATCTCAAATATAAAATATATTTTGATTTGTTTAACACTTTTTTGATTACTACATGATTCCGTATGTGTTATTTCATAGTTTTGATGTCTTCACTACAAATACATTTAAAAAATATGTACCAAATATATTGATGAATATATGTTATATATATTATAAAATATGTCTGAATGTATTTTGAAATACATTTTGCAATGCATTTAACATATATTCTGATGTGCATTATACATATATTTACATCTACATTTTAAATACATTCTGTAATATATGTTGGAATGTATTTAAAATCTATTAAATCGATTGTTTTTAAATACATTATTTTGCAAATGTTTTATATTTCACATGCATCCACATTTTTTTAAACAAAAAATATACAGTGCATTCGGAAAGTATTCAGACCCCTTGATTTTTTCCACATTTTGTTACATTGCAGCCTTATTCTAAAATGTATTACATGATTTTTTCCCCTCATCTGTCTACACACAATACCCCATAATGACAAAGCGACAACAGGTTTTTAGAAATGTTAAAACATTTATTAAAAAGAAAAACAGAAATACCTTATTTACATAAGTATTCAGACCCTTTGCTATGAGACACGAAATTGAGCAGGTGCATCCTGTTTCCATTGATCATTCTTGAGATGTTTCTACAACTTGATTGGAGTCGACATGGGGTAAATTCAACTGATTAGACATGATTTGGAAAGGCACACTGTCTATATAAGGCCCCACAGTTGACAGTGGATGTCAGAGCAAAAACCAAGCCATGAGGTCGAATTAATAGTAGGTAGAACTCAGAGACAGGATTGTGTCGAGGCACATATCTGTGGAAGGGTACTAAAACATTTCTGCAGCATTGAAGGTCCCCAAGAACACACTGCCTCATTCCTAAATGGAAGAAGTTTGGAACCACCAAGACCCTTCCTAGAGCTGGCCGCCCGGGCCAGACTGAGCAATCGGTGGAGAAGGGCCTTGGTCAAGGATGTGACCAAGAACCTGATGGTCACTGACAGAGCTCCAGACTTCCTCTATGGAGATGGAGAACCTTCCAGAAAGACAACCATTTCTGCAGCACTCCACCACTCAGGCCTTTATTGTAGAGTGGCCAGACGGAAGCCATTCCTCAGTAAAAGGCACGTAAAGGACTCTCAGACCATGAAAAACAAGATTCTCTGTTCTGATGAAAGCAAGACTGAACTCTTTGGCCTGAATACCAAGCGTCACGTCTGGAGGAAACCTGGCACCATCCCTACGGTGAAGCATGGTGGTGGCAGCATCATGCTGTGGGGATGTTTATCTGCGGCAGGGACTGAGAGACTAGTCAGGATCAAGGGAAAGATGAAAAAAAAATGAACGTAGAAAAGTACAGAGAGATCCTTGATGAAAACCTGCTCCAGAGCGGTCAGGTTCACCTTCCAACAGGACAACGACCCTAAGCACACAGCTTAGACAACACAGGAGTGGCTTCGGGACAAGTCTCTGAATGTCCTTGAGGGGCCCAGCCAGAGCCCGGACTTGAACCCGATCTAACATCTCTGGAGAGACCTGAAAATAGCTGTGCAGCAACACTCCCCATCCAACCTGACAGAGCTTGAGAGGATCTGCATAGAAGAATGGGAGAAACTCCCCAAATACAGGTGTGCCAAGCTTGTCATACCAAATAAGAGTTGAGGATGTAATCGCTGCCAAAGGTTCTTTAACAAAGTACTCAGTAAAGGGTCTGAATACTTATGTAAATGTAATATTTTAATAAATGTGTAAAAATGTCTAAAAACCTGTTTTTGCTTTGTCATTATGCGATATTGTGTATAGATTGATGAGGATTTTTTTTTGTTTTAATCAATTTTAAAATAAGGCTGTAACATAACAAAATGTGAAAAAAGTAAAGGGGGCTGAATAATTCCGAATGCACCGTATTTTAAATGTATTTTTTCCCGTACGGGCTGTAACTCTTTCTACTGAGCTGTGAATAAGCGGCTCTGCTGGATTTTGGTAATGCTAGGTCAGGGTTCTGTAAATGAGGAGAAATCCCAAGACTTGATTTGCTCCGGAAAACTATTAGTATACATTATGAAAGTTTACACAGCCTTTAGTGTCCTGGATGATTCAACAATCGTTGTGATTCGATAACATGAGCATTGTGTGCCAAACCTCCACCTGTTTCAGTGGAACATACAGACAAGCCTTCCAATAATCTCTTTCTCGCTCTCTTTTTCTCTCTCTCCCCTCAATTTATTTCCTTCTCGCCCCCCCCCCCCCAGATCTATGTTTATGCTGACATTATGGAGGAGGGAACAGATCTAAAGAACGGCAGGACGGGGGGACAGAAGTTCAAGGATGATGACTCCTCTCTCACCCTGCTCTGCTGTGTCTCTCTCTCTCTCTCTCTGCGTTCTCTCTCGCGCTCTCTCTCTCTCTTTCTCTCGCTCGCTCTCTCTCTCTCTTTCTCTCGCTGTGCGGCTTGCCTCCTTGGACTCCTCGGTACACCCGATGAGTTACATCTGTCGGGGAATTAAGTTAAAGTGGGCTGTCCGCACTGCTAGCCTTACACACACTCATACACACAGGACCCAGTGAGTTACGTACAATATGAAATAACCAAAGACTGGGTTTTAATCAAATCTGAGGGGAAAAGTTGGCCTTCTTTCACGTAAATTGTGACGAGCTGACTGATTTAATGTGATGTATAGCCAGGAATGTATTCCTTGGTTCCCTATTTTCACCGCCAGACAACTTCTAAGCTGCACGTCCATCTGGGAGCAGCATTTCCTAACTCCGTACCCAAAACCCACAGTCCTCAACAAGGGACCAAAACAAGGGAGTGTATCACATTACAATAAATAATAACCTTGGGGTCAAACAGGGTGTTGACTGAGCTATTGCGTATGAATGAGATGCAGCTCTTCATATTTACAGGAATGTCAGTGACATACTTCATCGATAGCTAACCCCCATCAGATGCTCATGTTAGGCTTGCCGTTATGATTTCCCCGTTAACTCAGGTTAGCACTCAAACACACTTCTCCTCCAACTCCACCCCCAACTGTCCCAGGGGGCATATTAATCACATGCCCTAAATACAGCCCCCTTCCCTCCCTGGCTGCCTCGATGCCCAGACATTAGACTTCTGTCTCAATCATTATCCACAGCCTGACACCTCTCTGGAAGACATCATACAGCACCTTGTTATAAAGGATCTGTCCACTACCTCTCACCGTGTGTGTGTATGCGTGCGTGCGTGCGCATTTTACTGTACTTGTGAATACCAAAAGTCCTCACAATGATAGTAAACCAACAAATATTCAGAGAAGTTAGGACATTTTGCCATTCCTCACTTGTAAAAAAGGCTATTTTTAGGCATAGGTTTTAGGTTTAGAATTAGGGTGAGGGTTAGAATTAGGGTTAGGAGTTAAGGTTAGGGCTAGGGTAAGGATTAGAGTTGTGTTAGGGATTAGGGAGTAGTATAGTAAGACATGTTTCAGTTGATATCTTAAATGTATGTCGTTCACATTTTTTGTATGCTGAATATAAAATACGATCATAAGTACAGTAGGACCCATCTCTGGGCTGCACTCAGGCAGTCAGTATGCTGGCCAGACTCTGGCTGTGTCTGTGGTGCAGCCAGGGGCTCAGGTGGTGGCTGCTGCCCTAATGAGGCCAAGCTGCTGGTTGCTGTCCTCAATCCAATGTGACGGCATCATCACAACCTCATCACAGAGTCCTGCACTTGGCCTCCAAGTACTGAGGTCTGGCTTAGACGGACATTCACAACGCTCAGAGATGAGGTGGCATGGAATATACTGCATACTTTGTGCCCTCAGCCCACACACACAACCAGAAGAGAAGAAGGGGTGAGGATACAGAGCTGCATTAGATGAAGACAAATTTGATCTGACGTGAAAGAGAATAGGGACGTGTAATGAAAGAGAGTGTGACTGAGAGAGGTGGAGGTGGCAGGGGAGGCTATCTCTGTGTACACAGCTTTGGGTCCCATGGTGTAGTGCTCTGTGGAGCACAGAAATAGAGCCAGGCACACTAGTGGGATATTGTCCCTTTTAATTACGCAGCATTCTCAAAAGTCTCAGAGCAACTTCCTCACGCAGTTCACTGCTCTACCTGCAGGGCACGACTGTGTGTGTGTGTGTGTGTGTGTGTGTGTGTGTGTGTGTGTGTGTGTGTGTGTGTGTGTGTGTGTGTGTGTGTGTGTGTGTGTGTGTGTGTGTGTGTGAGAGATAGAAGCAGAGATAGAGATAGAAATAGAGAAAGAAAGAAAGAGGAGGATGGGGAGCGGGTGTATAACCTGTCTTATTGTGAATCTTTCAACCTGTTCAGTGAGCCATGTGGTTGCACTTGTAAACTCTCTGACAATACTTTATTACCTTGTCAGTCTATTAAAGCGGCTTTTACACTGGAGGAGATATAGGGAAATAGAGAGAGAGAGAGAGAGAGAGAGAGAGAGAGAGAGAGAGAGAGAGAGAGAGAGAGAGAGAGAGAGAGAGAGAGAGAGAGAGAGAGAGAGAGAGAGAGAGAGAGAGAGAGAGAGAGAGAGAGAGAGAGAGAGAGAGGCAACTGAGGGGAGGTGGACTTAGGGGATGCAGGGAAAATAAATTGCCCACGCTGAGGTCTATATAGGTCCGCTAATACAGGACTAGTAAAGGCCCAGTGCACTACTTTTGTGAAAAATATTTAACTAAATGTATTAGAGTGTTTACCGGCATTTGTAAATTGAGTCTGATAATTATCTGTACAAAACAGTTAATCTGATAATACTTGTGGAATATAAAAATGCTTGATACGTTTTCCAGTTTCTTGAAATGCAACGTATCTCTATGTGAAAACTGAAATGGTCTATTCATTCCTTTTTAGTAGACACTTTTATCCAGAACAACTTACTGAGTGAGTGCACACATTTTCATACTGGTCCACAGTGGGAATCAATCCCCCAACTCTAGCATTGCAAGCTCCATGCTCTACCAACTGAGCCACATCATCACATCACATCATCACAAACCACTTGATGTCTCAATGTACTCAGTTACTGTATTAGTCATTGTTTTTCTTCATGGTGATAAAGTCTACAGGTACAAACCTAGATGACCAGCCTATGTACAATACAGTAATGTACATTTACATTAAGTGGTTTTTAAGGATGGTAAATGAATAATGCACAACAAAATGTGGTTGTTTTCCTTGTTATTTGATCAAGAAAAATATTTAATTTGATGTGGATGTTTGTGACTTTTCCCATAACTTTGCACCTTTTGATGTAAATGTTTGAGGACAGGATTTTGTTATTTCTGGATTCCATTCTAATGACAGTCACAGAGAAAGGGACAGGGGCAACAGCTCTTACAATTCCAACTATTGAAACCTGCAAGATTCTGTTCTTAATGATACCAACTACCTTTTTTGCCAAAGTGGAGAGGCGTTGTTGCCTGTGCTACAGAGGTCTATATTGGTCCGCTAATACTAGTAAAGGCCCAGCGCACTATTTTTGTCAAAACATACATTTTTTTAAATAATATATATTATATATATTTTTCTTCTTTTCAGCGCCCCTACTTCCCTCGGCTATGGTTGCAGATATAAATGTTACAAATAGAGCTTACATTCCTTATTCTACATGTCAGAGACGCATGAGAAGCAACATTCTGTTCAGAAAGCAACAAAGGGAAAGATGTTTTGCGCCATGTTTAAACCTAAAATGCATTATGATCTTGCTCTCAACCTGTCAGCCATGTTTGTGAAGGGCCAATTCATGTGTAAAGTTCAGAGGGCACAGCATGAGCAGACACAACAGGGGTGCATTCAGTAAGACAAAACGGTGTGTTCAACATTTCATTCAACGGAAACGGTACTGTACTGAACGACCAGTTGATGAATGCTGTGATTATGGTGGCCCAGAGGGACTTGTGTGCTGCACGAGTTTTGCAATTTCAAAAGGTCACACCCATATTGATGAGGCCACATCTTACCAAACCCATCAAACAGGAGTAAACGGACCTCAATGGTTGTGGAAGAACTGTGCGCACCGTTTTGGGGAAACGTGTCGTTGAAATCGTCACGCAACGTAGCAAACGTTGAATCAAACTGAACGCACCAAAAATTGACCTTGATTGGATTTGAAGCTCACTGTCCTCAATGCAAAAGCCAATCAATGTGCCAGGTACGGGCAAATTGATTGTACCTTGAATTGAGGACAGTAAGTATTAGAGGGGGAATTGGGATTTTGTGATTGCTTGCTTTCTCTCATTTTATCACACGACAGCTAGACACAGTCTAGCTGTCTTTCAAAGCAGCATTCTGTAAAGTTAACTGTGTTCTGTGGTATATGCTCCCACCCCCTGGATAAATTCTGAACTGCATTGTAGTTGATTTATTTACATCTTATTATTTAGGTAGCCTATTCTTAAAATACTTCCACAGATTTCGAAAACTGTTTTAAATTGTTAAAAATAAAAACGATGTAATGAATCACTTCAGATAATAAGCAGAAAAGCTAGAGCTAAAATGTGATTGGTCAAGAACGCTGTCCAATCACAATTTGTGTTTTCATGACGTACCAATCATGGTATGAAAAATGGCGGCCTTGTGTAGTGAGTTTGGTGATTTAGTTCAAATAAAAAAACAACTGATATCTGTAATATCGCTTTGTAAAGAAAGAGGACTTGTACATAGCGTGAAATGGTAAGTAGCGCTCTTCTTGATGTAATTATGATCACTGTTCCTTTCAGTATAGAATAGCTAGATTTGGTGATCTCACAGTTGTTAGCCAGCTAGCCAAAAAGATCCAACATTTTCGTTAATTTATAGCTTGTCTTGTCTTAATTCATCGGAACGGTGCTGTCTGAATGTGGACAGCCAGAGCTGTAAATTATATGGCTGTGAAAACGTACCTCAATCCAGGGAAGGAATGTGTTGTTGTACTCCTAATAATCTTCAAATGATGAAAGGTGAATCGAGAATAACGTTATTGAAATGCTGGTAGATTTGAATTAAATCGCCGTTTTCGTAAGCATATTAGGCTAGTTAATGCTAAGCAACCCAGTGGATTTAACAACACTTCTTCTGGTAGCTACTCACTCCCAACACTACGCGTTGCATTCTCATAGAATCCAATGGGCTGCTCTAGCATTAGCTACCCTAGCATGCTGGTGAAAACGGCAATTTAATTAAAAACGAACAGTATTTCAGTCTTCTCAATTAACTTTTAATAATTTCGGGATGATTATGAGTATAACGACATTCCATCCCTGGATTGAGTTACGTTTTCGCAGCCATATACCACTCCGGGCTCTGTCTGTCCACATTCCGGCATAGCACCATTCCGACAAAAAAAAAGAGAAGGGGAAATAGTCGGATCCTTTTGGCTGACGAGCTAGCTAATGATAGCTTGCAAGTTTAGTCGAATCTATTTTGTTCAGAGTCAGACATGAAGCCTTCATATTTTCTGAATACAGGGGTCACATTGAAGTAGATAACACACAGAATTAACCACGTCAGTGATATCACCGATGTTTGTGTGACATTATTTCAGGGCATCAGAGTTGGCATTTGCCCTGGACCCCCTGCCCAAGAATGAACTACCCCCACCCACATTTTTTACTGAGGTTTGTGTCCAGTAATGGCTAGTTCACGATAATATTGTCCTCACAAATGCATGAACAAGCTGCTGATCACTTTTGAATTGATCGCCATTGAATTGGAGATCATTTGAATGTTTGTTACTGTCTCTCTTTACTCTGTCTGGCTTCCTGGTTGTAGGAGGATGCTCAGGACCTGGATGCTCTCGGCCTGGCCAAGTCCTACTTTGACCTGAAAGAGTATGACCGAGCTGCCTACTTCCTTCGGGGCTGCTGCAGCCAGAAAGCATACTTCCTGTACATGTACTCCCGCTATCTGGTGAGATGAGGTTTCAGCATTCACAGTAACATCGCCTCTAGAAATCTACTTTAAAAAAAAAATGAGAATAGAGATTTTTGCCTGAATCCTTGCAACTCCTCCACGATGGCCATCCTGTGTCAGGCTCTTATTTTTCCTTTGTTTTCCAGTCTGGGGAAAAGAAAAAAGATGATGAGACAGTGGACAGCCTGGGTGAGGAGCTAAGCTTTCTCTGCTGCCTCAATCAAAACTTTGTCTCTAGACAGAGTTCAATGTCTTGATTGGTTCTATTTGTTTTGGTCTGTGATTGACGGCAGGGCCTCTGGAAAAAGGTCAGGTGCGGAACGAGGCTCTGCGGGAGCTGAGGGTGGAGCTGAGTAAGAAACACAGTGCTGGAGAGCTGGACGGATTCGCTCTGTACCTGTAAGCCCCTCCCACAATATCACACACACCCACTCAGTGGACTTGAACATGCCTGACACACATGTCTAGTCAGTCTTTAACCTCTTAAAGCTGTAATGTCTTTGCGCGTGTTTGTGTTTACAGGTATGGGGTGGTGCTGCGGAAGCTGGATCTGCTGAAGGAGGCGGTGGATGTGTTTGTGGAGGCGACCCATGCCTTACCTCTACACTGGGGAGCATGGTTGGAGCTCTGTAACCTCATCACCAACATTGAAATGGTAATGCACACATACTCACAACTTAAACAGATTCTCTTTTGTACCCACTACAATAGTTCCCAGATCTACTAGACTACAAAACATGTCCATGAGCTTCTATGGCATATTCCACTGATATACTTGTGTCTCCTCTCCATTTCGTCAGCTGAAGTCCCTGTCTCTGCCAGACTGTTGGATCAGAGACTTCTTCATGGCCCACATGTACACAGAGCTGCAGATGATCAAAGAGGCGCTGCAGAAATACCAGAGCCTGATAGAGGCAGGTTTCTCCAAGAGCACGTATATCATGTCACAGATCGCTGTGGCCTACCACAACATCAGAGGTGGGTTTATTTCATGCTTTGCTGTATCAATTTAAATGAGCAATATGAAAAAATATATTATTAGCCTTCTCAACCAGGTCTGAAGTATTTTATCCATTTTCCAGTCTGTGCTTTTCTTTGTGATTTAGATATTGACCAGGCTCTGGCTCTGTTCAATGAGTTGCGGAAGCAGGATCCCTTTCGCATTGAGAACATGGACACATTCTCCAACCTGCTCTATGTCAGGGTGAGACCCCACTGCTGCGCCACAGTAATGCCTGTCTCCATCTGGAAGTCTCTCCGTCGTTATTGACCTGTGTCTGTTGTTTCCACAGAGCATGAAGCCAGAGCTCAGCTACCTGGCCCACAACCTGGTGGAGATAGACAAGTATAGGGTAGAGACCTGCTGTGTCATCGGTAAGGGTCCCGCCACCACACAGCGGACCCGAAAGCCACACCTCAACTCCAGACATAAACCCATATCAAAACTCTTACTACGTTCAGTGCAAAACCCAGACCACACAATGAGACTGAAACTAGACCTTCCAACAGTCTTAAGAAGTGTTGTCTCTGACCAGCTCTCAAGTGCTGTCTGTCCTGTGTGTAGGGAACTACTACAGCCTGCGGTCGCAGCACGAAAAGGCAGCACTGTACTTCCAGAGGGCTCTGAAGCTGAACCCTCGCTGCCTGGGGGCCTGGACTCTGATGGGCCACGAGTATATGGAGATGAAGAACACCTCCGCTGCCATCCAGGCCTACAGGTCAGACTGACACTCCACTATGGCATGGCTCATCCTATGGGTCCCGGGGGAGTTGATACTCTTGTTTTTTTTAATAGTTCTGTGTATGTTTTCTTTGTTCAGGCACGCTATAGAAGTGAACAAGCGAGACTACCGTGCCTGGTATGGCCTGGGACAGACTTATGAGATCCTCAAGATGCCCTTCTACTGCCTGTACTACTATCGAAAGGCCCACCAGCTCAGGTGTGCATTTGTGTAAAAAAAACAAAAACAAGGGAGAGGGTTTTTCTTGTTGGTGCTTCTTATCGTGTAGTTAAGTGTATTACCAAACGGTCACATACTGTAGTGTGAATGACGTGTCACTGTGGCCCTCCTCAGGCCCAATGACTCTCGTATGCTGGTTGCTCTGGGAGAGAGCTACGAGAAACTCTCACAGCACGTCGAGGCCAAGAAGGTTAGCAACAGCACCATTGTATTCCCGTCACTAGTTTTCCTTTTCCTGTATATTTCAATGTCATATTTTTGTCACTCCTGTAAGTTGTCATTTAAGTTCTATTCTTCCTTTTTGGCCAGTGTTACTGGAGGGCGTACTCTGTGGGGGACGTGGAGAGGATGGCCCTACTGAAGCTGGCAAAGTAAGGAGATCTTAGCGAGTACTTGTGTGTACCCGCTTAATGATGTGTTTTTGAGACTTGGTGCCGGGATTCAATCCAGTTGCGCTTGGTCTTTTTTTTTTTTTACGGTAATGATTCTGTGTTTGCGGCGACAGCGTTCACTTTGAACGCTGCAGATGTTGGCTCAATCAGATATGATTTTTTAAATGTCAAGCGGACTATAACGTGGATCTACCGCTGATCGGGTTGAATCCCGACCTAACATCCCCTAACATGTTTTTTTTGTTGACAGACTTCACGAGCAGCTTAACGAATCTGACGACGCGGCCCAGTGTTATATCATCTACATCCAAGACATCTTCTCCTGTGGGGTGAGCAACCTAACTGTCCTCTCTGTGTGTGTGTGTGTGTGTGTGTACATATACAGTCAGGTCCATAATTGTTGACACCCTTGATAAAGATGAGAAAAAAAGACTGTATGAAATAAATACAAATACTGAGCAACATTTTATGAATGTTTTTTCCCCTGAAATTATATACTTTTATAGTAATACAATTGCTCATAGAAAGAGATTTTGTTTAACAAGTAACAAAACAAATCTCAAAGATGGGGGGGGGTCAAAATTATTGGCACCCTGTTTTCAGTATAGGGATGGGCAACTTTAATGGGGGTGGGGGCCATAGAAAATCTGAACTCATGAGGGGCTGCAGTTGCTCGTGGGTCTGTGTACCCACATCCACGTTGCGAGCGAAACATTTTAGTGGTCCCCTCTCGACAGCAAAGATAACGTTTTGGAGTTTATTTTGTGAAGCTCTACACATTTTTGCCATGGTTGTAGAGAATATGTTGCAGTTTTAAAGCAAGTATATTCTACTTTGCCAACTCACAACAGTAAATTGAGACCCAGACTTGATTTCCTTTCGAGTTTACCATCCCTGCTATAGCACACTCTCTTTGCGAGGATAACGACACTGCGCCTTTTTCTAAAATGGAAAGAAGGTATACGCAGCCCAGCTTAAACGTAAAGACAGGCTGTTGTAGTACAATACATGCTCAAATGCCCATGTGGGCCTGTTTACATTGGTCAGCCGAAACACGCGCACAAATTAGCAATAGCTGAAGACCACCTCTATCCGCACAAAAATATGGACCATTTGATCGCGTGGCATTACCTTAATGCTAATCATGCCTCTACTTTGAAATTCTGGTGAATTGAGAAAGTTGTTTCAGGGGCACTTTGGATCGACTGCTTAGATTGTGTCGCGCCAAAGTGTCTGTCTGAACAGCTCTCTCATCTTTTTTGTAATTACTTTGTTTATTTCTGTCTTTTTTTGCTATTCAAGTGGAATGTATGTGTAGGAATCTTGAATGATGGTCATACTCTTGCTTGAATAACCTGTGCAGTTGCTACTATTGACATGAGTGGGACAGTCCCCTGCGAGGGTATGTACTCTAGGTGCTTCCTACTTAAAGCTCTGATGAAGGCGATTTCATGCCGAAACGTAAGCCGACTTTTGTTTACATGTCCCGTCAATAAATCTGTCAAATTTACGCTGCAACTGAGTGCATCTTTTTTTCTTTGTTCTCCCGGATAGTCACCAGTTTAAATGTTCTTGTGTAAGGAATATTTTTGGGGATTTCCTTTTTCTAAAATGTTTTGAGATTTGGAGAACACTTTGGGAGGGATCTTGGATTATTCCTCCATACAGAATCTTTCCAGATCCTTGATATCCTTCATCTGATGTTATGGACTGCCCTCTTCAATTCAAACCGCAGGGGTTCAAGTCCGGAGACTGAGATGGCCATTGCAAAATGTAGGTTTTGAGTAGTGCTTGGTGTTGTCTTGCTGGAAGTTCCACTTCCGGACAAGTGTCAGCCTCCTGGCAGAGGCAACCAAGTTTTTGTCTAAAATGTCCTGATACTTGGTAGAGTTCATGATGCCATTGACTTTAACAAGTGCCACCCTATCTTGTAGAGATTACTTGTTTTAATAAAATCTTTCTGAGCAATTGTATTAGTGTAAAATCAATCATGGTTTGCTCATCTTTATCAAGGGTGCCAATAATTGTGGACCTGACTGTATATAGGTATGTTTTGACCATCGAGTCAGTCTCTATGGCAAGGCCCCCCCCCCCCCCTGTGTTTGCACAGTTGGAGTTGGTGTGAAAGAAGTTTGTGCCAACAGGAGCAGCTGGAGCATGCGGAGGTGAGCACGGCCCTGCGTTACCTGGGCCAGTACTACTTCAAAAACAAGCTCTATGACGAGGCGTCACTCTGTGCACAACGCTGCTGTGACTACAACGACGTAAGTGCTCCCTGTACAACCTCACATTGAACCGGTAGTGTTCATTTTTGATTTAGATACACGCATACTGCTTGTCCTGTATAGGTAATGTGTCAGTCTTGTCTGAGGTACGGTGCGTTCTTCCACCAGGCTCGTGAGGAAGGCAAGGCTCTGCTCCGACAGCTCTCCCAGGTCAGAGACCAGACGGAGTCCTCAACCACAGACCTGTTTGGACCGCTCTCCTCCAACAACACTCCCATCAGGAGGGTGTCCCCCCTCGACTTGTCCTCCTTCACCCCCTGACACGATACCTTCTCTACCCCACTGGCTAGCAAAAAGCCCTGCTTCACTTTGACTCCATAAATGGGACAACCTCATCTGTGGATTGTCATAGAGATTGTTTGGAAATGACTACCCCTTTTTGTCTCTAAATGAATGTAAATATTATCTGTGTAAGTTTACGTAGTGAGGTGCAGGAGTTGCCACTTTTGAATATGAGATGAACGGTCTGAAGTGGAAATGGCATGGAGAATAAATTCATTTCTTTCCAAGATTGAGGAACAATCTAGTTAATAATACTGCATCAGTCAACTAATTATTTTGTTGGGGATATAATACAGTTCATCTTTAAGACATTTTAAAAATGGACAAAATGAGATTAACAGTCATACAACTAGAATCTCAAGTTATCCTGCATTGACAAACATTACTCATTTATTCAGATCATAAGTGTTTAATAATCAAACAAGATATTTGAAGACCTCTCCTCGGGGACCCCCAGCTGTTCCATGTATATTAACTATTCTGCGGTTAGCACACCTGCTTCCACTTGTCAACCAATCATTAAGACACTTGAATCAGGTGTGCTAGTTCAGGATTACAATTTTCTTTTTTTACTGTCTAGGGGCCCACAAGAGTTGAAGCATTGCTCTACAAAAACACATTCTATAGGAAGACATCTTCGTGTATTTACAGTAACATTTGGTATAAAATAAAGTGACATATTTGAAACGTGCCATTACAAGTAAACAGTACACATTTACAATTTGGTTTGCATAATGGAATAAGAATATAAATACAGACTCCTGATTTTCAGCTCTCAAGTTAACACTTTGTGACCCTGTACCTGCCAGAGGGGCAGGGACTAGAGGAAGGAGTCAGGTGGGAGTGCAGAATCCGTGAGTGGCGTGTGGTTTGATCCTCACGGCGTCCCTGTTTGTTTCGTGACGGGGTGCGTTGTGGGAAAAAGGAGAGGAAGAAGGGTCTTTTCTCTGGGGGATGGTTCTCAGTGTTGCCTGCTGCTGCCCCACAGCCCCTCTTCTTACAGGAGCCGGGCGTAGCAGAGGTAGAGGGGGGCATCTGCATCTGGGCCAGGCACTCTGCCTTCCTCCTCAGGTCAGCCTTGACCAGCAGCAGGCCGTTCTGCAGCTCCACCAAGGTCTGGTCCTGAGGGAGGGACAGGAGGAGACGGACAGGAGTGGACAGGGTTAGAGAGGATGGCGGGGCGGGTGAGTGGAAGGAGAAACGCCACCTGGTGCAGTTGTGTTAAGTCTTTTTTAGTTTAGTGTTAAACCTGACAGTGGGTTGAGTAAGAGGAAAGAAGAAGATGGGGAGAAACAATGAAAAGGTATTGGTCTAGGGCAGTGTCTACAGATTGAAACATCTCTTCACACTGTGGGAAATCATAGAAATGGTAGGGGAAACTAATGCTGACTCCCACCTGAATAAATAAGTTACTTTTCAGAGTAACAGAAACGTCCGATGCAAAGACACACAAACTAGCAGCAGCCCCGCCCAACCCTAGTTCCCTACCTCAACAAAGTCCAACCCTGGCTCGAGGGAGAATTCTATGCTAGAATAGACGTGTACCTGTTTGGCCAGTGTGCCGTCTGCAGCTGCGAGCGCATGGCGCAGCCTCTCCCCGTCTGTGTTGCGGCAGCATGCCCTCTCGCCAGACTGCAGGTTCAAACCCAGCTTCTGCAGGTCCAGACGCAACTGACGCAGGTTCTGCAGGAGAGGCACAAACATGTTCCAACCCCAGTAACCATACCCGGTTATAGTGTTTCATACAGAATGTGTGAGAGAAGACTAGGCCTCTGGGTACTGACCTTTTGGCCCTCCACCAGCTTGCGGTTGGCAGTGTTGGTCAGGGCGTCTGAGGGCTCTGGTGGTGTGCGCTGCCCCTGGAAACACCTCAGCTCTGGGAGACAAAAAGAGAATACTAGTTAGAAAGACCCAGCTCCAATCAACACGTCAACAGTTTAGACTTCCCTCTTGTTCCCACTCATCATCCTGTCCCTCCCTTTCTTCTAACCTTGTTTTTTCTCCAGCAGCTCAGCCCGCACTCTGCTCAGCTCTCCTGTGGTTGTGGAGGCCAGGCGCTGGGAGCGACGGGGGGCGGGCCCCTCCGAGACTCCTCCCAGGGCCATGGGTGGGAAGAGGGGAAGGGGGGCTGGCTCTGCTAGGGCTACCCCTCCCTTCTCCAAGGCAGCATTCAGAGCCACTATCTGTTCATCACGCTCCTAGGATGGGTGGGAATGTGGGAAATAATCAACCTTCCGTAGCATGAGAACGTCACCATTTTAAAACCAACCGAAGTAGCTGATAACTCATCACCGAAAGACTGTCCTATCCCTCTCACCTCGATTTCCTGGTTGTAGTATCTCTTGAGACTTTTCTGAAGGTTGTTGATCTTGCCCTCAAACCTCTCCTCCAACAGAGCCCTCTCTGTCTCTAGGGTCTGGCTGAAGTCCTTCTCCATACCAGAGATCACCTCCATCATCTCAGAGAACACCTGCTCCCTGATGTTGGCCTCCAGCACCTCCTTCTCCTCCCGCTGCCGCTGCACCTCCCTCTTCAGCACCTCGATGGCCCGCAGCAGAGCCTGAACACAGCACAGACGTGACTCAGTCATGCACACTGGTTGAGCTTACAGGTCTCCACATGCAAACCGGTTGATCATTTCTTCACGGGGGGGGGACGACATACATCTGAATCGAACATGGTGATGTCCCCCTCTTCACCATCACTGTCCTCGTCGTCTTCCATCAGAGTGATGTCATTGGAGTGAGGCTGGGGCTCCCGCAGCAGGGACAGGATGTAGGCCACCCGGGTCTTAGTGGGCGGCCCATGGACCAGCTGAGAGAGGAGACAGACCACACCGACGCAGGGGCCGCATTAGCTTTCAGAAATCGTCACTTTCAAAACGCAGATCTTCAAAACAGCGCACCTATAGTTTTTCCTTCAAACAAAATACATTAGTGCAACACATTTGGCAGGAAATCGTTTTCATCAGATGAAAGAAGTGCAACGCTATTTGACTAGCAGCCACACAAGTAAATTAGATTAAAATGAAAATGCAGGGTACTTTTTTTTGCAAAAAACATGCATGGCCATCATTTCTAATGCTTATCAGAGTAAGAATTTAGCCGGCTACATTTCAAAATGTTTGATTGAAGTTAATCTTGCATTTTAACTTGCTACTGTAGAAAAACTACACTGGAGGGAGGTACCGGAGAAAAGTAGCCTATACATCAGTCAGAGCGCTGTCTGGTGATACAAGAACAAAGATATTTTTATCCAAGAGGAGGCGCAACTGAAGCACAAAACTCAGTCCTTTTCCATTCATGATTTGGAGCCGACCCGACTGAAGCCGAGCCGAATTTACAATAAGAAGCATTTTAGATCTGCGTTTACAAAAACACAGCAAGATATTTTTTTTGCCGTTTTACCTTCCCTTTTCTGCGCGAAAAACGCAAAATCCTGCATTAAACACGACCCCGGCAAACGTCACAACTACACCCACTGGCCGGCTCTCTCTGATGCCAGGGCTGTGTAACTGCAAAGTAAGGCATGGTGAGATGGGTTTGTACCTGTGTGGCGATGGCAGAGAACTTGAGGGCCTGGAGGGTCTCGTCGTAGGTGGAAGCACAGGGGTTGATGTTGACCACCATACTGGAGCGCCCGCGGCCGCAGAAGAAGCCCTGGAGCACTCGGGTCAGTTTACAGTCCCTGAACGGCACCACCTGAGGGGGTCGCGACCTGTAGGGACAGGAGAATGGGTTCATCAAGAGACCATCTGGACAGCACATTTTATACCCCCCCCCCCCCCCCCCCCCTCCGTCTCAGCCTCCAGTATCTATGAAGCAACAGTCGATGTGCCGGGGGGCTAGGCTCAGTCTGTTATATCTGGTGTAATTCTCCTTTCTTGTCCTGTGTGAATGCAAATATGCTCCCTCTAATCTAATTCTCTCCAGGGGGCTGTCGGGCCCTAGGGTCATGCCTCAGGACGACCTGGCCTGATGACTCCTTGCTGTTCCGAGCCGACTTGGTCGTGCTGCTGCTCCAGTTTCAACTGTTCTGCCTGCGGCTATGGAACCCTGACCGGTTCACCAGACGTGCTACCTTGTCCCAGACCTGCTGTTTTCAACCAACTCTCTACCGCACCTGCTGTTGTTTCGACATCTGAATGCCCGGCTATAAAAAGCCAAGTGACATTTACTCCTGATGTACTGACCTGTTGCACCCTCTACAACCACTGTGATTATTATTTGATCCTGCTGGTCATCTATGAACGTTTGAACATCTTGGAGAACAACCTGGCCTTAATGGCCATGCACTGTTATAATCTCCACCCGGCACAGCCAGAAGAGGACTGGCCACTCCTCAGAGCCTGGTTCCTCTCTGGGTTTCTTCCTAGGTTCCTGCCTTTTCTAGGGAGTTTTTCCTAGCCACCGTGCTTCTACATCTGCATTGCTTGCCGTTTGGGGTTTTAGGCTGGGTTTCTGTACAAGCACTTAGTGACATCTGCTGATGTAAAAAAGGCTTTCTAAATTTCATTTGATTGATGTATTTGATGAATTCCTGTTGTTCTGGAATAGAGTGTGTAGCCTACTTGTTGTTCTGGTTGTGCCTCAGAGCAGCGATACAGCGGCCCAGGGTGTGGAGGGAGGTGTTGATATTGTTGGCCTCCTTCATCCGCTCCCCATTGCGCTGGTCTTTACAACGCTCTGAGCCAGCCAGGTCGCAGACAGACAGCCTAGTGGGACAGAATCACTATTACTAAATGCCAGGCCACGGATACTCAGGATAAGACAGTGGGCCGGAGAATGAGAAGCGTGGATGGGACGTACTCGCTGACGAGTGTGGCCTGGCCCTGGTCAGCCTCTGGGTGGACGTGCAGGATCCGGGTGGAGAAGATGCTGTGGCTGCGGCTGGAGTTGTGGTTGAGGTGAGTGCTGGCAAAGCTCTGGTTCCTCCGGCCAGCCCTGAGCACTCTCCAAGCCTCCTCTGCACTGCGGACCTGCACCCAGGTGAGGTCTGCACAACACAAACAGCAGCAAAACTGTCAGTAATGTGAACAAACTACAACAAAAAGCTCTCCAAGATGATCTGCATAATATAATCACGTTTAGAAACCATTCTCTTTGTGAATATAAGTGTGTGTGTTACCTTTCACGTAAGGGTTCCCCTGCTTGTCGTCACTCAGCCGCAGAGTGGCCCTCTTCTTGGGCTGCAGGGAGGGCGGAGCATCCAGCAGGTCGTACAGGAATTCGTTGTAGATCTCATAGAAGGCCACCCACACAGAGAACTGCACTCCCTCCTCCAGGTCCTCCCCTCCACTGTGGGACAGGCTGTCGGGCTCCAGAAACACACTGTTGTCTGAGTCTGCCGGGAGCGAGACAAGGGCATGTTGAGCAGTGGATAGGCAACCACCAGGATTATACAAAAAGGAAAACACTACATATTTCCAATGCCTATATTATAATAATAATAAGCAGCTTTGTAAAGCTGTGTACATATGCCTAACTCTAGACTCTGCTTTAGGGCCCACTGGGCGTCAGAGACCCGAGCAATGTTACATTCAGAACATTACCTTCTAGCTGGGTGGCGATGTGGCTGGTTATGGAGAGTCCACCGATGCCGCTGTCCCAGGTACTGGTGCCGTCACGCATCCGAGAAGTCATGCCACCCTCCTGTGATAGAGGGGGGGGGGGGGGGGGGTAATGCACGTGTCACAACGTGACTTACAGCAACCTGGCCGTAAAATACTTCCACACTTCACTTCCTGACCCGTTCTCCCAGTCTCCCTCACCTCTTTTAGCAGAGAGTCTCTGCGGCTCTCCTCAGCCCGGACCTCACTGGCGTTCAGCTGGCGTACCTCCTGGTAGAGGACAGGCTTGAGGTCCACGGCCCCGTAGAGGCGGCCCTGCAGCTTCCTGAACACAGACACCAGGGCTCTGGGAAGGAGGCCTGCCTCTCGACCCACTCCTACAGGGGGAAAGGTCACGTCAGCGCTCGGTGAGATCTCCACTGTTAATATGGTAATATACTTACCAAACAGATAACCACACTGCAGTAGAAACGTTTGCCTTTCTGTGGTTACATCAACAATCCAATCTCACCCTGAACGGTGTAGGTCTTGCCAGAGTTGGTGACGCCGTATGTGTAGAGGAGACGGCTCTCTCCACGAAGCACGTCTCTCACCATCTCCTTCATTGTGCTCTCGTAGAAATCCTGTTGTGTGGTCTCCGGGCCAAAGATCTGCAGAGGTACATATGAAAAGACGCCAGTGAGCATCGCGAACGTGTATGTTACAACGTATTATGTGCGTCATAGTAAAGTCTTTCGTCTCGCAGGTTGTTTACGAACGGGAATCTGTTACCCGTGAGTAGCTGAATTTGTGCACGCTCTGGGCGACACCCCTCTCTGCACACTTCATGTTCTGGGAGTCTTTGGGGGCTTTGAGCATCAGGCTCTCTTCGTCTTGCACACACACACAGCCCTGAAATGAGAGGGAGGAAAATGACACGCCTTGACGCGGGGAATGTCATAATGAGCGAGACGCAATGATTAAGTGCAGATCGTACCTGTTCCTCTCCTCTTTCCTTCTCTCCCTCGGTCAGAGGGCGGATACGCAGAAACACCCTCACTCTGTCAGTGCTCCCCTCGTCACCGTTGCCTTTTCTGGCCACTCCAGGCTTCACCAACGTTTTCTAAATAATCGGACAGATATGTGCGACAGTACTGTATTTCTGTGATGAGCAATGGAGTTGTATGTATCGTTGAACATTTTCATACTTATAGGCCTATCCCCGATCCCCTTTTGTGTAAATCAGCTACACACTTAGAAAGTATCAATGGAAAGCGGTGTTCGAGGTGCAAAATGCGAATTAATAAATGACAAGAAGAAAAAAAAAAGACAGACAGGATTGATAGGTCAGAATGGCTCTGAGCATTTCTGAGAAAATGGTCACTAAGCAAATGGTTTGACCAAATGGTCTCTCGTTGCTGTGTGACAAGTTGTTGGAGGGCATCACGCCCAATAAATAACTGTCCAGCGTCTACCCTAAAGCCCTTTGCAAAGAAAAGGGACACAGTCTGGGAAAACTCAAACGCTCACAAATAGTCTCCAACTTCACTGACTGATAAACAGCTGTATCAACTGTAGCAGAAGAGTCATTGATAAAAGCGGTCACCGGAAACAGGAAGTCATCACAATGTCATGTTACTTTCGCTGATGTACCAGTAGGCCTGTAATAAAGGAACCGTGGATATCTTTTGAGCGCAGTGTTATTACTTCAGAGTTAAGGCCTTTCACCTCTCTGATGGATGGCCGATGTTCTAGCCCCGGGGAGATGATGGAAAGCTCAGGCAGAGTGACCCCGTTCAGTCGGCCTCCGATGTCAGCTGCCGTGGATTCAAACACAGCCATGCCATCTTCCTCGTTAGACAGGACTCCACACGGAGACGCCATAGATAATGCCATAACAACCTGTTGGATGACTGAATTAAGATTCTGGGATCACAGAGCTGTCACGGGTAAGTGAAATCTACATCAACATGTTTTCCAGGTTTACTTAGTTAGTTGGTGCAAAGGGTCCACTTTCATATATACACACACACACACACAAGGCAATCTGTTAGAAGGGGACCTTACATAAATTGAGGGCCAAAAGTCAAGTTTGCAGGTCTGCAAAAGAACAGACTGGTGTTTATTCTAGAGGGTTGTTATCCCCGTTTGTTTTCCTCTCTCAAAAGTGGTTTAATGTCCAACTAAGTCCCACCTCATCTGTTGTGTAGAGCCAGTTAACGTTATTTTTATGCCTCAATCCAAAATGGAACGACGGCATTATTACTTTTAGACATAAAAGTAGCCACAGGACTGTTGCCGCAGAGCTGAAAACGCAGCCAAGATTTTTGAACCCACATAAAGCAATCCATTGGCTGTCTGTTATTGGCAGGTAACGTCACACGCAAGCAGACTAACTGGTTTGTTTAGCTAGCTAACATTTTAATAGTTAACGGCAGGTAGTTCATCGTTTCTTAATAATAATAAAACTAATTAGCTATGTGTTGAAGATTCTTTTTTTTCTTCATGTCTAGCTAGCGGATTAGCAAAAACAAGATCTCCTAGTAGTTGCTACCGTAGACAGTTACTGTTAACGTATGTTAGCAAAGCTAAGGTCCTTCCCTTCAGGCTTCTTTATCAAGTCAATGCTGAATTATTTACCTCGTCAGTCAAGGGGAAGAGCGGCGTCTGTAAGTTATCCTCGTAAATGCCAAAAATCGAACTTTTGAAACCGAAACAACTTACTCGATCTAGCCATGAAACTCCACCTGGCAAATGTCCCCTTGTTAGCCTTCGCGCACAGCCACTTCCCCCAACGCGACTACTGATTCAACCAATTCAAACATCGCGCTTCATGTGCACAACCAATCACAGGAAAAAGGTTACACAAATGCTGACCAATACGAAGTTCGTGGCTACAGACATAGTATTCTATTGGTCAACTAAAATGACTAAAGAATGCGAATTTAGAAAGTGTTTCTTTTATCATTTGAATGTTTTTGTTATTTGTGGGTTATCTTATATATACAAATGTTCTAATACTGTCTGTTATCTAGGAAAATGCCATTGCATGGACCCTTGTCCTGGATAAAAGATCATCCGGACCGGTTGTAGTCCAAGACTATGACTAGGTTTAGTCTATCAAATCTAAGGGGAACTGCTGAATGAGGGAAAGGGTGATTTTGTGGTTAGAGAGCAAAAACACTATATGCTGTGAGTACAGGGATGGGATTTATGTCACCAATGTAGCAATGAGGGTTTGAAAAGAAAACTTGAACCAGGCAGCATCGCCGACCTCTTCCATACGGAGAGGAATAACCATTTTAAAAATTAACTGTACACAGGCCAGGGTATCTATCTTATTAAGATGCGACATCAATACAAGGTGGGCATTTTTTAATTCACAAAAAAATTGGAGGATGCGGGCATCGATCCCGCTACCTCTCGCATGCTAAGCGAGCGCTCTACCATTTGAGCTAATCCCCCGATGTGTCAGTACGGGACCACATGAGTTTATAAACGAATAGTTATCAAACACATCACTATGGTGCTGTAAATTGTTCAGTTAATGTACTTATTACTTCTACACAGCGGCAGCCACAGTGAGTCTGCGCAAAATTAACATTTCCCTTTTTCATATGAACGATCTAATTTGGCTTATACTGTACTGAGTCATATTGGGTGGGTGGAGTAATTGTATGACCAGAAGATGGCGAGCGGGGTTGGAAGTGAGTAAACGAGACTGCTGTCAAATTAGATACTGTATATGCTTTTTTAATGCATGGCATCCAAGTGTTCATGAACCGTTTGCACACGATAGTCATGTAATTGATCTAAAGTTAGACGGCATTGCAGATCGGTCAATTCTTACTAGCCTACCCCTGCTAGCACGAGCTTTGAATGAATGGCTCACTCTTCTCTTCGTTAGCTGACCAGTTAGCAGAAGCTCGCTAGTTAGCTATAGTAAGTCACCAGCAAAACATTGCTAGTATGTGCTTGTGCGTATTTGTGCGGAAGTTAGTAGTTTCATATGTCCGCTTAGAAAGGTGTTGATATGGGTGCTTCATGACTTTTGAAATATTCGTAGGGCATTTCGTAACACTGCTCTCAAGGTGGTAGCTAGCTCTAGCTAGCGCAACATTTATTTTCACCAGTCCGTACATATTCAGTGTGGCCTAACCTTCTTAGTTATTTATCTGAGGTCTTCTTTCATAATTGTTAGTTAACACAATGGGATTTGTTTTGCAGGATCTTGGGACATCCTGAGCTGTAAAATATAATGTGATTACCATAAATGTGTCAACAACAAAAAATATATTACCTGTATTACCTGTCCTGACTAATAAGTGGGCGTCCCTCCCTATCCTTATCTGCAGAACACAAGTTGCTTGCCATGGGGCCAACGGAGCCATGGTCGGTGAGGGAGAAGCTGTGCTTGGCCACCTCTGTCATGAAGAGTGGGGACCAGAACTGGTAATGCAGCACGCTTGTCGACCTACATCATGTTACTGTAATTATTTTTTTGGACAGACCAGTCGAATCTTAGCCAGCCACCAACTTTCACTGAGTAAGACTTCCATTAATGGAAACAAGCAATAGGGTAATTGTCAGGCAATTGATTATGTGAGGAAAGATTTTCGAATAGAACTGGTCAGTCGAATAGGAATTGTGATGATGCAATTATAGGATATCCATACCCACAGGGTGTCTGTCAGTCGAGCCATCAAACCATTTGCAGAGCCAGGACGACCCCCTGACTGGTTCTCACAAAAGGTAGGCTATGCTTCAATAGATGAACACCATGAACAAACAAGAACCTGATGATAGCATCTAAAATATATTAGCCTTGGTGACCACAATGCAGTAACCTTATGGACTCTTGCCGAAATGGTTGATTGAGTGAGATAGGTGGCATGCGTCCTTCAACGTTTCGCCTATATGCATTTAACAACAGCACACCGCTGTATTCATAAAAAAAAAAAAAAAACTTGATAATAATTTTTGGGATGGTTACATGTTTTTAGTGTAAAGTTGAACAACTAATACCAGATATAAAGTATGTAGAAAATGTAATTGACCAATATGTTTTTAAACAAGATCATCTTTGAGAACTAACAATTATCAAAATAAAAACGAGACAGTTGAGGAGAATCTAAAATGAAAGAGATGCCATGGCATGGGACCCCCATTGATTTAATTATAATGTTTGAGTCACTCAGATAGCATAAGAACATGGCATAAGCCATGGAAGAATATGTAGAATTGCAGGAAATGAGCTTTAAAACAGCAACATTTTGTCTCTGCTGCCAAGAGGAGGGCCTCTAAAACGGTGCTGATGGTCACACCCACAGCCCCGCCCCCCTCACACTAACTTTGCCACTGCTGCTGAAAAAAATCCTTGGGAAAACACTGGTACTTTGCATGAACTACTTTCCCGAGCCCTGTTCATTTTCCTCTTCCACTGCCCTGGACTGTCAATAAACTGAGTGTACAAAACATTATGAACACCTGTTCTTTTCATGACATAGACTGACCAGGTGAAAGCTATGATCCCTTATTAATGTCACTTGTTAAATCCACTTCAATCAGTGTAGATAAAGGAGCGGAGACAGGTTAAAGAAGGATTTTTAAGCCCAAAGGCAATTGAGACATGGATTGTGTATGTGTGCCTTTCAGAGGGTGAATGGGCAAGACAAAATATTTAAGTGCCTTTGAACGGGGTATGGTAGTAGGTGCCAGGCGCACCAGTTTGTGTCAAGAACTGCAACGCTGCTGGGTGTTTCACTCTCAACAGTTTCCCGTGTGCATCAAGAATGGTCCACCACCCAAAGGACATCTAGCCAACTTGACACAACTGTGGGAAGCATTGTCAATATGGGCCAGCATCCCTGTGGAACGCTTTCGACACCTTGTATAGTCCATGCCCCGACAAATTAAGTCTGTTCTGAGGGCAAAAGGGGATGGTGCAACTCAATATTAGGAAGGTGTTCTTAATGTTTTGTACACTCAGTGTATATGCAGCCTGTTGAATTCAAGGAAATAACTGCCTTATTCTTCTCTCTCCCTATCGCTCTCTTTTTCATCTAGCACTGTGCCTCCCAGTACTCAGAACTCCTGGAGACGACAGAGACCCCAAAGTGAGCACAGCAGTAACTCTTATGTTGATGTCTTTTCCTGTGTGCGACTGGATCTGTGATGGTCCTGCCGGTGCATTTCCTATGACCAGAGGCGGTTGGAGAACATGGATAGTGTGGCTAGCGTGTTAGTCTGAAGGAGGCAGGCAATGGTTTATGGATGACATGATCTTGTCTGGATGGGTTCATGTTCATGACACGGGTATCTCTCGCCAGACGGAAGCGTGGCGAGAAAGGTGAGGTGGTGGGGACGGTGGAGGACGTGATCGTCCGCAGGCTCACGGCAGAGAGGATTGAGGAGCTGAAGCGCTTGATCAAAGACACACAGGAGAAGCACAGGTACACAGGCTTTGTGCTATCTCTGATAGAGGTGGGACTATCTATTCAAGAGATCTTTGCTGCTACTTTATTGACCCAACACTGATGTCAACTGTTGGTCTGCTGCATTCACAGGAAGCTGAAGAAAGAGGCAGAGCTGATCCAAGCCGGACACCTGGACTCCAAACTTGAGGAGCTATCGGGAGAGATTGTGCAGTATGAGACTTTCTGTTACTATTTCTGTATCTAATTACCTGTATCTATTTGTGTTTTTCTGGGGGGAAAAACGACTTTCTGTTCCTGTCAGGAAGAAGAAACAGGAAGAGGAGGAGGCAGACGTGAAAAGAAAGGCCATAGATACAGCCTATCTAGGTAAAAGATAACCCACTTCATGCACACCACCAGCTGCTTTTGCCTGTAGCTTTTCTTTATCTGCTCAGTAAATATAACAGTATTTCCTGCTATTGCTCCTTGGTCACCCCTTTATATCAGTCTTATTCCAGACCTTGTAGAACTCAATATACCAGGCAGTATACAGGTTGATTCAGATGCGTTTTATGTTTCTTGAATGATTCAATAAACTCACAGGGGATGTTGAAATAAAAATCATGCCACGGGGTTTGGATGAGGAGCTCTATCAGAAAGTATGTCTCGGGCTGAGATAGATGTGTACACAGCCACAAACGCTGGTCAAAGTAATTAGTGGATCAACTGTAGTGTGATTGGTCAAACTAAGAACAGTCTCACCCCGACGCCCCACCCCCCTTCCAGCCAGACAGGCGGTGAAGAACACCCCTAAAAGAGTGCCCAGTGTGACCGTGCGCTCTCCCCCGGGGTGCGGCTCGCCAAGCCTCGAGTTCTGCCAAGGGGACACACCCCAGAGCACACCCGAGGACCCCAGCACCTCAGTGACTGTGAGTCCCTGTCAGCTACAGGGGAACGGGGCAGGGGCAGGGGCAGGTAGAGAGATGAATGATTGGAGTTCAGTAAAAACATTCTGTCATTGTCAATTTGATGTGCTGCCACATGCTACACAAAATGCCTTTTCTTCGGTCTGCCTGCCCTACTCCCTTGCATGTTATATCCCTCCTTTTCCCGTTTCCCAACTTAATTTCCCCCCTCCTCTCCGTAGGCCCCAGAAGCAGCAGGGTTCATGCACCTGACTGAGGCCTGTGGGCTGGTTGGTGCAGAGTCAGGCCTGGGCACTCTTCTGGATGACTCCCCACAAAAGAAGCTCTTGGGCCAGAAAGCCACGCCACCACCATCCCCTCTCCTCTCTGAGCTACTGAAGAAAGGCAGTTTCATACCTACAAGCCCCAGACTGGTATGTCCGAGAGGAAACACTATATTATGCCATAGGGATTGTTCACTTCCATTCTATTTAAAAACATCCACATGTAACGACCCATAGCCGTTTCAACATCTCAGACTCGTCGTCAGATGATTCCTGTTGCAGTTACAGAGTGATGTGTTTGTCTTATAGGTTGGAGATGGTGACCTGCCTGGTAATATGACAATAGCACATGACCTACAGCTCACAGGCTCCATTCTCCCTGGCTGTCTAGCAACAGGTACACACACACACACACACACACACACACACACACACACATACACATACACACACACACACACACACACACACACACACACACACACACACACACACACACACACACACACACACACACACACACACACACACACACACACACACACACACACACACACACACACTCACACTTGTGCTTTTGCATAAACACCCAGCAGAAAGCTTGCTTCTAGAATGTTTGCAGATGTGTACCTGTCCATGTATGCGTTTGCTAAACTTAGGTAGTCAAATAGTAAAAATGTTGTATTGCTTAGCGTGGCATTTGTGATTATAGATCAAGGATCTGTGCGCTGTGCGTGTGTGTGTGTGTGTCCGTGTGAGCTAGGTGCCCCTACACTCTCTCGTCTGCTGGAGGCTGGGCCTCAGTTCTCAGCTCCGCTGGGCTCCTTGGCCAGCAGCACAGACTCCTCCAGTGCCCTTCTCGCTGCTGCTGCACCCCCCACTATGGACTCCCCCGCCTCACTACACACAGGTCTCTCCCGTTCCCTCCCTCCCTCCCTCTGCTTTTACAGATCCTCTTCCTTCTTTTCTCGTCACTTCCTCCCCAGCATCTTTTCTGTGTCTTTTCATCTGACCGTCACACTACTGTACATGGCATCTCATTCCATCTCATCTCCTCCGACATGAACGTGAAGCCTGTCACCATGATCATGTCCTCCATCTGTTGTCTTTACGCAGAGATTGAATATGAATCATATTATAAGGCTGTTAATACTACCTATATATATATATGTGTGTGTCTGTATATAGGCAGGGATGAGGTGGAGGCCTCGCAGCCTGGCCCAGGGGAGGGGACAGAAGAGGGCCTAGTGACGGTGCCCTACATGGGAGATGAATTGGACCTGGAGACAGTTGGGGACATCATCGCCATCATTGAGGATAAGGTGCTCGTCCTCCGCCTCACGCACCTAAAAACGTTGATGGATACCTGTTCTGCCTATAAAGCCATAGTTATATCAGCCTTCTCTCTAATAATAACTACATAATAGGTCTTTCTGAGGTGTTCTGAAGTTGTGCTGGTAGCCTAGCGTTTTAAGTGCATTGGGTCAGAAACCGAAAGGTCGCCGGTTCGAATCCCAGAGCAGACTTGGTGAAAAATCTGTTTATGTTCCCTTGAGCAAAGCACTTAAACCGAATTGCTCCTGCTAAATGACAAAAAAATGTCAAAATGAAGTGACAGGCTCTAACCTCTCACCCTATAGGGTGATGAGAATGCAGAGGCTCTGGATGCGGCTGCAGTGGAGGCCGCTCTGTCCCTGTGTGAGGAGACTGGCCACGCCCTGTCTGGCCCCCCCTGGGAGCCCGGGCCCTTCAAGCCCCCTGAGTCTAACCCTGCCGCCCCCACACGGGCCCCACAAGCCTCCTCCTACTCCTCCTCCCTCCACGGCTGTCTGGAGGTGAAGAGGGAGAGCCTGGAGATACGGGGTGGGGCCTCTGCATGTGACAGCCAGGACATCTGTACCTCAGGGTACACACACCCCCTGGGCGTCAGTGGCCTTCCTCCCTCCTGCTCGTCTATGATGCTGGAGCACAGCCAGCCTATTGGCACTCGTCTGCAGCATGGGGTCATGGGCGGGGCCGATGGGGAGGGAAGCCCTGTCTCTCCCCATGCCACCATCAAGTGTGAGAGTGAAGAGTGGACACAGCAAGGAGCTGACACACCACACGCAGGTATACACACACTCATAGCCCCGGAACATCAAACTGACAGCCATACAAGATGCCAAAATCAACCTGTTACGTTCTTAGCATGACTGCCTGTTTCTCTCTCTCTCTCTTTTCACTTTTCCCCTCAGACTCTGAGGGTGGCCCCATGACAAGAGGACACTCCAAGGTACACGTCCCACTGAAGAGAGAACAGACTTGTGCTGAGACCTGTTTTCCATTTTGTTAGAACAGGGCTCTTCAACCTTTTCTTGCCAAGGGACCCCCGCCCAGGCGACCCAGGGAACCCCATCATAAGTTAACAAAAAAAAGTCCTGTCTTATTATCAGTCACATTCATTTATAAAGCCCTTTTTACATCAGCAGATGCCACTAAGTGCTTATACAGAAACCCAGCCTAAAACCCCAAACAGCAAGCAATGCAGATGTAGAAGCATGGTGGCTAGGAAAATCTCCCTAGAAAGGCAGGAACCTAGGAAGAAATCTAGAGCGGAACCAGGCTCTGAGGGGTGGTCAGTCCTCTTCTGGCTGTGCCAGGTGGAGATTATAACAGTACATGGCCATTAAGGCTAGATTGTTCTTCAAGATGTTCAAACGTTCATAGATGACCAGCAGGGTCAAATAATAATCACAGTGGTTGTAGAGGGTGCAACAGGTCAGTACATCAGGAGTAAAAGGTGAATTATCAGGTGAATGGTAATGACAAGAAGAAGTAATCAACATTTTCAAATGAATTGATTTGGTAGATAGTTTTTCGTTAATTTGACCTCCCACACATTATAATTGGAAGAGGAAGTATGAACTCGTAAGACTAGCAGGTCCTTTTTCAAAGCCTGTGTGAGATACTCCGATGAGTGGAATTTGCTCAATATTAGGAGGACAAAGAATCCTCCTCTTTTCTACTGTAGGTATCTAACACAGTCCCTCTCCCCATCTCTCTGTACCCGTGTTGCGTGTGAAGGAGGAAGAGGAGGGGGTGAGCGACGGAGAGGAGAGGAGTGCCTCAGAGACTAAAGAGGGCCTGGATGGGGGCGATGAGGAGGCCTACCTGTCTGAGGCAGAAGGGGAGACGGAGCTGGAGCCCCCAGCCAGTGAGAGTGAGGACAGCTATAGTCTGCACACAGCCTCCTCCTCTCTGCAGCTGCACACCACCGCAGACTCTATCCCCAGCAGCCCTGCCTCCTCCCAGTTGTGAGTCTCAGACACACACACACACACACACACACACACACACACACACACACACACACCACCAAGCATGTCTATATCATGTCAAAACGCCTTCTTCCTTTTCTTGGTCTATGCAGTTCGATGTGCAGTGAGGACCAGGAGGCCATGCAGGCTCAGAAGATCTGGAGGAAAGCCATCATGCTGGTATGGCGAGCAGCCGCCAATCACAGGTAACAAGCTCGCTCATGGAACCCAGGTCTACAGCAGGACCATGCACCATGCAGCCTGCCTCTCATTTTAGCTTTTGAAAGTGATGCCCTTGCTGTTTTCCTGGCGCAGGTATGCTAATGTGTTCCTGCAGCCTGTGACTGATGACATTGCCCCGGGGTATCACAGTATTGTGCACAGGTAAGCACTGACCACTGACACAGGGGACAGGCGCTTTCTCTGCTGGCTTGGTCGCCCCACTTAGTGGATCTGTTGGACACTCTGACCCCCTCCGTTCTCCTCCGCCCCAGGCCCATGGACCTGTCCACCATTAAGAAGAACATTGAGACCGGTCTGATCCGCACCACGGCAGAGTTCCAGCGGGACATCATGCTGATGTTCCAGAACGCGGTGATGTACAACAGCTGTGACCACGACGTGTTCCACATGGCTCTGGAGATGCAGAGGGACGTCCTGGAACAGATCCAGCAGTTCCTGGCCACACAGCTCATCATGCAGACCTCCGAGTCGGGCGTCAGCGCCAAGAGCCTGAGGGGCCGAGAGAGCACTCGCAAGCAGGACCCCTCGGACAAGGTGCTCCTCTGTGGGACCACACGGGATGGAGGGTCTTTAGATGGGAATAGGAGGAGAGAGTATTGGGAATGGAGAGTCGAGGAGAGGAAAGGAAAGTGAGGATTTGGGGATGCAAGAAGAGCCAGGTTAGGGATCTGTTTAACTGCAGAGGAAAGGAGAGGACACAAGTCTCTTACCTTTTGGAAGGCAGCTGAACACATTCCTAGATTTTATAGGAGGGCGCCATGTATGTCAGTCATGGTGTTTTCCTAATGCATGATCATGTGCTTCGGTGTTCATTTTATCCATTTGCCCACTGACATCCTTCTCTCGTCTCCATTCTGAGTTGCCATCGATGGTGCCCATACTGTGGGTGTGCTTCATGGGCTTAGATGGTGATAAACTCATGAAAGTAGATAGGAACCTGACTCCCTCTGATAATACTGCTAATGCTGTTGAATTGCATTACAGACAAGAACACAAAATAGTCCGACGCATGCACTGCACCCATACCTGTGCAGATATAGGGACAACGCGAGACAGAGATCCCTGCGAGTCCACGCAGTTGAAATCAAATCAAAGTTGATTTGTCACGTGCACAGGATACAGCAGGTGTTAACAGGGGAGTGAAATGCTTGTTTTGCAAGCTCTTCCTCAACATGCAGTTGAGAGTCATATAAGTCATATAAAATAAATACACACCAGAAAATACACTGTATACAAGATCAGAACCAGTACATTACCAATCAATGTCAGGGATACTGGTGAAAGTTTAGGTAAGGCTATATATATGTAATCTGGTTAAATTTCTCTCAACTCTCTCAACTGTCAATCTGATACACACACACACACACTGATATTTTCTTTCTCATCCTTCATCCTTCATCTTTTCACTGCCTCTGTGTCTACGCTTGTGTGTGTGTTAGCTTTTTGTTAGCTTCATTGATCTGTGTTTGTATCTGTGTCGTGTGTGTGTGTGTGTTTTTCATGCGTGTGTGTGTCTGTCGTGTGTGTGCGGTGTGTGTGTACCCCACTTCAGTGCATCAATGTGTGTAAAGACATAGCCATGGCAGCGCTCCGACCTTGTGTTCCTCTCCAGTGTCTCTGGCTGGTAGATAGTCTCAAAGCAGGAGAGAGGGTCAAGGTTTAGGGAGGTGGGGGGTTAGAATTAGTTATTTTGGATTTAGTGGGGCAAATCCAATTTTGTATTATAGTATTTTTTTAAATATATTTTTTAGGGGTGGATCAGCTTTAATATTGTGGCTTCTATCAGTGTAATTGTCTGCATCATTTCCAATCCCCTTTATGTTAAAAAAAAAATACAGTACCAGTCAAAAGTTTGGACACACCTACTCATTCAAAGGTTTTTCTTTATTTTCAATAAAGAATAATAGTGAAGACATCAAAACTATGAAATGAGACATATGGAATCATGTAGTAACCGAAAAAGTGTTAAACTATTTTTTTAAATTTATATTCGAGATTCTTCGAAGTAGACACCCTTTGCCTTGATGACAGCTTTGCACACTATTGGCATTCTCTCAACCAGCTTCACCTGGAATGCTTTTCCAACAGTCTTGAAGGAGTTCCCACATATGCTGAGCACTTGTTGGCTGCCTTTCCTTCACTCTGCGGTCCAACTCATCCCAAACCATCTCAATTGGGTTGAGGTCAGGTGGTTGTGGAGGCCAGGTAATCTGATGCAGCACTCCATCACTCTCCTTGGTCAAATAGCCCTTTCACAGCCTGGAGGTGTGTTTTGGGTCATTGTCCTGTTGAGAAACAAATTATAGTTCCACTAAGCGCAAACCAGATGGGATGGCGTATCGCTGCAGAATGCTGTGGTAGCCATGCTGGTTAAGTGTGCCTTGAATTCTAAATAAATCACAGACAGTGTCACCAGCAAAGCGCCCCCACACCATAACACCTCCTCATCCATGCTTCACGGTGGGAACCACACATGCGGAGATCATCCGTTCACCTACTCGGCGTCTCACAAAGACACGGCGGTTGGAACCAAGAATCTCAAATTTGGTAACTCAAATGAACGTATCCTCTGCAGCAGAGGTAACTCGGGGTCTTCCTTTCCTGTGGCTGTCCTCATGAGAGCCAGTTTCATCATAGAGCTTGATGGTTTTTACAAATACACTTGAAGAAACTTTCAAAGTTCTTGAAATGTTCCACATTGACTGGCCTTCATGTCTTAAAATAATGATGGACTGTTGTTTCTCTTTGCTTATTAGAGCTGTTCTTGGTCTTAGTCTTAGTCTTATGGACTTGGTCTTAGACCTATTTGGTAAATCTTCTATATGCCAACCCTACCTTGTCACAACACAACTGATTGGTTCAAACGCATAAAGAAGGAAAGAAATTCCCCAAATAAACTTTTAACAAGGCACACCTGTTAATTGAAATGCATTCCAGGTGACTACCTCATGAATCTGGTTGGTTGAGAGAATGCCAAGAGTGTACAAAGTTGTCATCAAGGCAAAGGTTGGCTACTTTGGAGAATCGCAAATATAACATATATTTAGATTTGTTTAACACTTTTTTGGTTACATGATTCCATATGTGTTATATATTGATTTTTTTTCTATATACCACCCCTCCCCTAATTGGAGTAAACTAATGGATAACAATACTTAGGCTTCTACTTCCAGTTCATACAGACAGTAGATTTTACAATAGTTATCTTTTGTTTGTTTTTAGGCCCATCCTTCAGCTACCCCCAACCCCTCCCATCTATCTCTGTCTCATCCAGTTTTGAATTCTAGCTGCCACATATTTTTCCACTGATGTTTCACAAAAGTCCTGAACCTTTCTATTCTCGTAGTTTCTACAGATTGTAAATGAAAGATACATATTTTTGCTAAGAGTATTATAGTATTTGAAACTATAACTATATAAGTATCTGCAATGCTACAGAATTTCATATTCGGCCAAAAGTCACATGGTACATGTTGTTGCATTTTGGAGCTCAAGTTTTAAGATGGAACGCTTATATTTAGTTAATCACAAAAAAGGCTCCAACGATATGGTCACAATCCAAGTGTTTGGTTACCCACCTGCGTTTAAGTAAAGGAGTTGGGTCAGTTCTTGGACCACTCCTGTGAGAAGATGGGTCCTGCTTCAGTATGCGTTCCCACAGGTTTATATTCGATACAGTATTTATAATGTCCATGAGTAGTGGTGTTCACTTATTTTATACCCTCCATGTTTTTCTGTATATGATGCACCTCATTTCTCCATCTTTTTGGAGGGGGGTCTATCTTCTTTTTTTTAATGCAGTTCTCTTTTCTTTTGGAGTGTGTCGTCAGCGTGTCGTCAGCGTGTCGTCACTGTGTGTGCTCCACTACTCCTCTTCTTTCCTTGTTCTGTGTGTCTTTGTTCCCTCTCTCTGACTATCCTCTGTCCTCTCACAGGACAGTGTCCCCATGGCCTCTCCTGCCTTCCTTCTCTCTCTCTTTGTAAGTACCCAGTCTGCAGGTTATGAGCTGCAAGACTACAGCTGGGGTATTTGCATTCTGGCCCCAAGTCAGATTGAATACTTGCCTGACGACTCATCCTGAATTTGATTCCGTTGCTCTATCGATCGCTCCATGCGGAACCTGCTATCCTGGAAGTTGTTTGTGCTGTCGTCAAAAATGACGTGATTCGTGTAGGCCAGCTCTGGCCCAGCCCCATCGGTTTCTGGGGACCAATCAGAGCGGTCAGAATGTGTTTGCATTCGAGAAGCAAATCCAGACTCATCATGGAGAAGAAACGTTAGTGGGAGTGGCGTTTGGCCGGAGCGATGCGGATGGGTAGACAGGCAAATTGAATACCCCTGCTCTATAGTATTCTCTTAAATGTCCTCTCTTTCTCTCCCTCTTTCTCTCTCTCACACACATACGCTCCTAAAAACACATGCAGGCAAAGAAACACAAATTGGATCGCTAACTTTCATGCACACAAGCTAATTGACACATGCGTTTGCAAGTTGCATTGAATCAAAATGTTGAGCCATGTTTCCTATCATGTTCAAACAAACACTAAATATGAGGGCCAGTCTGTCCGGTGTTGTCTAGGTTGATGGCTTTGGACCAGAGTTAACCCGTCTCCTCTCTGTGCTTCTACAGGATGGGGGCACCAGGGGGCGCCGTTGTGCCATAGAAGCTGACCTGAAGATGAAGAAATGAGTCGCAGGGAGCACCTGCAGATGACTCTGGATGGAGTACAACTGATTGGTATCCTCTATCCATGGTCATGTCCCAGTTGATGAAGGTAACGAAGGACACCACAGTCTGCGTCAATGTCGTTTCATGTCCTCTCACTTCAACTGGACATGGTATGTCTGGCTGAGAGAGCAATGCAGTTCCTGAATTGCAGCTTAGAGTAAATGCAACCCCAACACTGAGAAAAACATACTCCAACTCCTGAATCGAGTCCCCTCTTAAACTGAGCAAGGCATTGTGACGTAGATAAACAGAGTGAGGAACAGTTGACTGAATGAGATGACTAGGGTCGTACTGTATGTGTCGGTCAACACAACTGAAATACCTTGCATTGTGTATGTGTTTCATGAGTTTAAGTCCTTTGTATAGTATTGTACAGGCATGTCCCTTTGTGTACATATGGTGCCTTTTTTAAAGGCAATGAATGTTTCAAAATAATAAATATTTGTTGCAAGATTGTGGTCCCCCAATTTAGCAAACCAGGTAATGTGTGATTTTTTGTTTTAAAGAAAACCAACAAAAGGGACTAAGGCTTGGACTCTAAGGCAATCCGTCTGAGCATTGTCGACAATGCGCTGTTTAAAGGCAATGTTCCCAAGTTCGTGGAGACGGCATTTATGGTAAATGCTGCATGTCGGCTCAATCGAAAATGGGCACATTGTCGACAGCGTGTGATTTTAACCAAATCCCGCCATAAGCTCGGGTGTAACACCAGTATATACAGTGCATTCGTAAACTATTCAGACCCCAGAGTCGCTGCACAGCTATTTTCAGGTCTCCAGAGATGTTCGATCGAGTTTAAGTCCGGGCTCTGGCTGGGCCACTCAAGGTCATTCAGAGACTTGTCCTAATGCCACTCGAGCATTATCTTGGCTGTGTGCTTAGGGTCGTTATCCTGTTGGAATGTGAACCTTCGCCTCAGTCTGAGGTCCTAAGCGCTCTGGAGCAGGTTTTCATCAAGACTCTCTCTGTACTTTTCTTCGTTCATCTTTCCCTCGATCCTGACTAGCCTCCCAGTCCCTGCCGCTGAAAAACACCCCAACAGCATGATGCTGCCACCACCATGCTTCACCGTAGGGATGGTGCCTGGTTTCCTCCATACGTGACGCTTGACATTCAGGCCAAAGAGTTCAATCTTGGTTTCATCAGACCAGAGAATCTTGTTCTCATGGTCTGAGAGTCCTTTAGGTGCCTTTTGGCAAACTCCAACTGGGCTGTCATGTGCCTTTTAATGAGGAGTAGCTTCCATCTGGCCACTCTCATCATAAAGGCCTGGTTGGTGGAGTGCTGCATAGATGGTTGTCCTTCTGGAAGGTTCTCCCATCTCCCCAGAGGAACTCTGGAGCTCTGTCGGAGTGACCATTGGGTTCTTGGTCACCTCCCTGACCAACGCCCTTCTTCCCCGATTGCTCAGTTTGGCCAGGCTGGCCAGCTCTAGGAAGAGGCTTGGTGGTTCCAAACTTCTTCCATTTAAGAATGATGGAGGCCTCTGTGTTCTTGGGGACCTTCAATGCTGCAGACATGTGTTGGTACCCTTCCCCAGATCTGTGTCTTGACACAATCCTCTCTTGGAGCTCTATGGACAATTTCTTCGACCTCATGGCTTGGTTGTTGCTCTGACTTGCACTGTCAACTGTGGGACATTTTATATAGTCTAATCAATTGAATTTACCACAGGTGGACTCCAAGTTGTAGAAACATCTTAAGGATGATCAATGGAAACAGGATGCACCTGAGCTCAATTTTGAGTCTCATAGGAAAGGGTAAGTAAGGTATTTGTTTTTTATTTTTAATACATTTGCCAACATTTCTAAAAACCTGTTTTCGCTTTGTCATTATGGGGTATTGTGGCTAGTTTAATACATTTTAGAATAAGTTTGTAACGTAACATTTGTTTAAAGGCAAGGGGGTCTGAATATTTTCCAAATGGACTGTGTGTATGTATGTGTGTATATATATATATATATATATATATAACTCAGCAAAACCAGAAACGTCCCTTTTTCAGGACCCTGTCAAAGATAATTAGTAAAAATCCAAATAACTTCACAGATCTTCATTGCAAAGGGTTTAAACACTGTTTCCCATGCTTGTTCAATGAACCATAAACAATTAATGAACATGCACCTGTGCAACGGTCGTTAAGACACGAACAACTTACAGACGGTAGGCAATTAAGGTCACAGTTATGAAAACTTAGGACACTAAAGAGGCCTTTAAACTGACTCTGAAAAACACCAAAAGAAAGATGCCCAGGGTCCCTGTGTGAACGTGCCTTATGCATGATGCAAGGAGGCAATGTCCGTACTGCTGTCATTAAGGCAAAGGGTGGCTACTTTGATGAATCTCGAATATAAATATATTTTGATTTGTTTAATACTTTTTTGGTTACTACATGATTCCATATGTGTTATTTCATAGTGTTGATGCCTTCACTATTATTCTACAATGTAGAAAATATTAAAAATAAAGAAAAACCCTTGAACGAGTAGGCGTGTCTGTACTTTTGACTGGTACTAACTCAAAAAAAGAAATGTCCTCTCACTGTCAACTGTGTTTATTTTCACAGTAGTAAAAATATTAAAAAATAAAGAAAAACCATAGAATGAGTAGGTGGCCAAACTTTTGACTGTTACACTAATATATATTAGTGGGCGGCAGGTAGCCGAGTGGTTAGAGCGTTGGGCCAGTAACCGAAAGGTTGCTAGATCGAATCCCCGAGCTGACAAGGTAAAAATCTGTCGTTTTGCCCCTGAGTAAGGGAGTTAACCCACTGTTCCTAGACTGTTGTTGTAAATAAGAATTTGTTCTTAACTGACTTGCCTAATCAAAAATAAAGGTAAATATATATATAATTAAGAGACCACTGCAAACACATACTATTTATAGGTATGTGTTTGGGTAAAATGAACATTTTTGTTTTATTCTATAAACTGACATTTCTCTCATTCCAAATAAAATATTGTAATTTAGAGCATTTATTTGCATAAAATAACTGGTCAAAATAACAAAAAAGATGGTGTTGTCAGACCTCGAATAATGCAAAGAAAATAAGTTCATATTCATTTTTAAACAACACAATATTTATACTTAGGAAGAGTTCAGAAATCATTATTTGGTGGAATAACCCTGATTTTCAATCACAGCTTTCATGCGTCTTAGCATGCTCTCCACCAGTCTTTCACATTGATGTTGTGTGACTTTATGCCACTCCTGGCGCAAAAAGCAGCTTGGCTTTGTTTGATGGCTTGTGACAATCCATCTTCCTCTTGAAAACCTCTGGAATGTGATCAATGGGGTTCCGGTCTGGAGATCGGACTGGCCATGACAGGGTCTTGATCTGGTGGTCCTCCATTCACACCTTGTGACCTTAATTGCCTACCGTCTGTAAGCTGTTAGTGTCTTAACGACCGTTCCACAGGTGCATGTTCATTTAATTGTTTATGGTTCATTGAACATGCATGGGAAACAGTGTTTGAACCCTTTACAATGAAGATCTGTGAAGTTATTTGGATTTTTACGAATTATCTTTGAAAGACAGGGTCCTTAAAAAGGGATGTTTCTTTTTTTGCTGAGTGTGTGTGTGTGTGTGTATATAAGATCTTACTTTTTGGAGAAATGTCCTCTGGTCTGATGAAACAAAAATAACGATGGCCATAATGACCATCGTTATGTTTGGAGGAAAAAGGGGGAGGCTTGCAAGCCGAAGAACACCATCCCAACCATGAAGCACGGGGGTGGCAGTGTCATGTTGTGGGGGTGCTTTGCTGCAGGAGGGACTGGTGCACTTCACAAAATAGATGGGAGTCGGACTTGAGGAAGCTTAATTATGTGGATATATTGAAGCAACATCGCAAGACATCAGTCAGGAAGTTAAAGCTTGGTCGCAAATGAGTCTTCCAAATGGACAATGACCCAAAGCATACTTCCAAAGTTGTGGCAAAATGGCTTAAGGACAACAAAGTCAAGGTATTGGAGTGGCCATCACAAAGCCCTGACCTCAATCCTATAGAAAATTTGTGGGCAGAACTGAAAAAGCGTGTGCGAGCAAGGAGGTCTACAAACCTGGGGGCCAAAATTCACCCAACTTATTGTGCTAAGCTTGTGGAAGGCTACCCAAAACGTTTGACCCAAGTTAAACAATTTAAAGGCAATGCTACCAAATACTAATTGAGTGTATGTAAACTTCTGACCCACTGGGAATGTGATGAAAGAAATAAAAGCTGAAATAAATCACTCAACTATTATTCTGACATTTCACATTCTTAAAATAAAGTGGTGATCCCAACTGACCTAAAACAGGGAATTTTTACTAGGATTAAATGTCAGGAATTGTGAAAAACTGAGTTTAAATGTATTTGGCTAAGGTGTATGTAAACTTCCGACTTCAACTGTATATGAGAGAGAGAGAGTTGTATTTCTATTTTATTTCACTAGTTTCACTATTTCACTGCATGTTGAAGCTCAAAGCCAAAGATTTTCACTGTACCCTGCAATCACACCTGTAACCCTGTACATGTGACTATTAAACATTCTGAATCTGAATCAGTTGGGGAAAATGGGAGTATAGCATCAGGAAACAAAACAAAAGCTCCCCAGAGACACCAATAGATTGTTTAAGATTTTATTCAACCAGCTTGAAAACCTGCTCTGGCATCACAAATCAACAGGACACCAGAGTTTAGCCAAGAGGCCAATGGGTCTCCAGTTAGCATCAGGTCTAATCTGTAATCCATTACCGCCCCCAACCCCATCCTGTCGGTCTGCCACTAGTGTGGCCGTTAACCCTCCGTCTGCTGGATTTATGATCTGACTAAAAGGAAAGGTCAAGCATTAGAAGATTGAAACTATCACTGAAACAACTGTTCCTTTGGAGAAACCAAACCTAAAGCATGTTTAAAAGCTCTTTAGTAAAGTAAGTCGATTACATGAAATGGGCGGATTGATGTGGATTGCTCTTAATAGTCCTTCACAGAGAGTTGCGGTGTAGTGGCTGACTGAGCACCTGATGTGTAACACAAAGACCTGGATCAACTATGCATGCATCAGGGAATAGGGACGTAGGGCTCAGAATAAAACGGCATCAAAAATGTGCTCGAAGGAACCAAAATGACCAAATAATGGACAATAAATACAACTACAGCAACGCTGTCTGGCAAAGTCTTAATGCACGGCAAATCAAAAGGAGAAAAAAAAATGGGATCAATGCATCTGTCTTCACATAAAACAGAGATCCGCAGTTAAATTGTAAGTGGATCTAATATGCTAGAGATATATATAGCTCTTGCCTTGCTTTGTTTCTCTAACGAGCAGGCGTGACAAATCTACACATTTTCCTTCACAGTTTAAGACCATATAGATCTGTCTTTTCAAATAGAATCTCTCACGTCGTTTGCCTCTGTATCTGAACCTTTTCTAGAACTTACTGGCTTTCAGGTCCTTGCCTTTCGTCGCAATTAAAACGTTCTTCCCAATTCAAAACTAAACTCACGACTCTAGCTATGCTCTTTCCCAATACCTACTCAATATACTCCAATGTAACCCACGCCATAGAAACCAAGATAAAAATGAGTAACCCACCAGTACTAAACATGCTTCAAACAGGTGACTAACAGAAAGTGTACGTATGAACAGAACCATATTCTCAAACCTTGTAAGCAAGCCCATATTCCTTAATGTAAGGAAGAAGAAACAAGGCTCCTGTACATCAATACAACAATCCCAGAGCCAGCCAGGCAGGGCTTCATGTTATCTACAAAGAGCCAGGCTTGGCAGCTTACAGTACATGCTCCTCCACTTTCTTCCACCCGAGAGGAGAGAAGGCACAATGTTTCAATTCAAAATGGCTTTGGCTGCCACGGTGCTCTAACCAGAGAGAAGAGACGATTCTTCTTCTTAAAAAAAAAAAAAAAAAAAGTGACCCGATTTGAATAAATAAAATAAAATAAATTAAACGAGTAGTGTCGAATTCCCAGCTGCAAAGAGATGCCTCCCTCTCCTCCTGTCTAAGCCCCTCATTCTCCTCTCTGTCGGCCCACAAAGCGGTACAGCTTGTCACAGTTGTCCAGCTTCAGAGACTCAGCCTTCGCCTTCAGCCTGTCATCACGATACAGTTGGGCAAGGTTCGCCAAGTCCGACTCTGAACGAGGATGGAGAGAAAAACATATCAGCTTATATATGGATAAAATTCATACTCTGCAACATGAATAAACCATGCGTGGCTGCCTCAGTCAACATGTCTCCAAATGGGGACAGCGCCAAGCTGCCAGGATCTGACTGCAGCTGGACTTACTCTGCTGTTTCTCCTTCCAGCAGCTGCTCTGCAGGTGTTCAATGTAGTCACTCTCTATGGTCTTCTCCAGCTCCTCCAGGGACTCCCCACTGTACTCCTTCTGGAAGCCCTTGTCCACGTAGTAGGGCACACCCATATTCTGGGTCTCCCGGGAGACCACCAGGCCCATGGCCCTGAAAGACAAATATACAGTCAGTCCCACTACAGGCAGACTTAGAGGGTAATACACGTCACACCTCACCCGCTTACGCAGGGGTGGGCAATTCCAGTCCTCGAGGTCCTGATTGGTGTCACAGTTTTGCCCCAGCTCCAGCTAACACACTTGACTCCAATCACCTAATCATGATCTTCAGTTTAGAATGCAATTTGATTAAATCAGCTGTGTTTGCGAGGGATGGAGAAAAAGTGTGACATCAATCAGGCCCTCGAGGACTAGAGTTGCCCACCCCTGCTCTTAAAAGGGTCCTCGTGCACTCTGCACCCAGCCGTTACCATGGAACTAGTCTGAATGAGGTTCATACGCAGTCTACTTTAGAGACAAACGTGTCATTAAGAAGCTTGGTTGATGTGGTTGACTCACGGTTTGTAGAAGAGACTGTAGGGAGGGTTGTTGGCCATCAGTTGGGTCACAACAGATATGAGGATCAGCACCAGCACAGGAAGAAGCTGCAGGAAGGCCGTGAAAGTGTTCTGCTGAGGAAAGGCAAAGCCAGAAAGAAATGCTAAAGCAAAAGTTTATAACAAACCATATACCTGTAAATATATTTAAAAATCAAATCTGCAGTAATGTTTCTAGGACTCTATTGCAAAAAAAAAGAGCTTGTTTACTCATTTTCACAGCGGGTCCATTTCATTGGTCAACCTTTAACCCCTACTGTAACTGACCCTCCTGGAGCAGCATACGGTTCTCATTTTTATTGTCTATTGTAGCACTGTATAAAGGGAAATAATATCTAAAATGGCAGAGACAGGATCAAAAACCAAACCTTAAAGAGTGGTGGCTCTAAATGTAAGGCCCAGCATTAATTGTGAACACATAGGAAATACATACGCTGTAGCCATGTGAGTTCAACTGTACGCCCATAGAACAATCCGCTGTAGCTCTGTTGGTTAATCACACAGCTACAGAACATCTATGATGTGAACTGGTGGGAGTTTCTAGGAGATTCCTCCTCATGTGGGCACTGACTGACCGGACTGCGGTTCTCCTCCACTTCCTCATCGCGCCTCTCATATGCACGTCGCCGACGAGGCTGGTAGAAGTTAGAGTAGGTGGCGCCTCTGTTTGTGTACACATGGATGTTGCCTGAGGGAGCAGAACATACTCGTAACTACTACGCAACAACCGGCAAGGTGACTAATCCAAAATGAAAGGAACAAGAGAAAACGCACACGCCATCTCTTTCAGACACATACATGCACACAGGTTATCGTTTTTATTTCTATTCATTTTTTCAATGTTTATTTAAAATGTGTGTTTAAGTTTGTTTTCCGACTTGATTTACTAGTTTTAGTTTTCATATTATTTAGTTTCAGTTCTAATGTTAAGGACAAAGTAGAGTAGGCGTGGGAGGCTAAGAGACATTTCAGTTTTGTAGGCCTATAATTTTGGGGGATGTGACTTCTTGCCACAGAGCAGTAATACATAAATTGATAGGTTTAAGTTGTAAAGTCAACTTCATTGTGACTTGGATTTAAAACAATTAGTGCCTAGACTGGTTGCAGAAATATGGGAGAAAACGTGCCCATTTTTACACTAATATTTTTAAAGCTTTTTCAGCTTTTGTAGTACATGTAAGAAACAAGTACCTATATCTGAAAAAGAGGGAAAAAAACAACAAATTAAGTCATGGCACATTTGTTAGCTAGTGATAGTGATGCACTAGTCTCGGAAATCCCAGACCTAGGCAACAGCAGCGCTAGGTCGGTCTTCTTAAGACACACAACTCTCTACAATTCATGAGTTTGGATAGTTGGGCCAGAACATCACGATTAGAAACTAAAGTTTGCAGGCAAAGCCTTTGCACTGGTTTTAGTGAAGGTAGATGCAAACTAGCCACTGGCGAAAAGCACTCATTACAAATAACCATTCTCCATCTTGCTAACTAGATACTACGTTGTGTCCGGCGGGAATGTTTTACACTTGGGCAACAAGCAGAGACGGCGGTGACACGCATCCCATTTCTGACTCCTCTCTGTCCCAACGGACGCAGACACTTCTACAGACGTGTATGCAGGAACAGCGGTACATTGTGGGAGGCAACCTGTCAAGTCTTGAGAGACTAGTGATGCACAAGCTAGGCTTATTTGAAACATGGTCATCTCCATTTACCTGCCAGATTCAGCAAGCTTGAAAACCCCATGGGGGAAAAAAGCCTGAAAACCCCATGGGGGAAAAAAAAAAAACTTGAAAACCCCATTTAATTTTTGCCCAAAGTTTAGAAGAAAACAAACTAAAACAGAACATAATTTGATGTTTTTCATATTTGAGTTAGTTTCAGTTTTTCAAATGGGTTTCTTCATTTTATTTCAGTTTACAAAAGTCTTCATGATTTGTTTTAGGGCTCCATTCAATCTACCGCTGAAGCGTTACAGATTACGGAATAGAAATGTAAAGGTCATTTCTGATTGAGCCAAACATATGCAGCGTTTCCCGCGAATGTTTCCTTTCAATTTCAATCACGCTGTAGCCTTTTCAGTTTCCTCTAATAACCCCGACTTCCCCACACGCGCAAATCTTACCTGTGGGAAATCTTCCTCCGAAGAAGATATTGAAAAGCTCTTCAGGGGAGATGTCGGCCTCAAAGTCCCTGTTGAAGTTGCGGTAGTGTCCGTGGCGAGCTTGGGCTGAGGGGTGGGTGGTGCTCTCAGAGGGAGCCTGCTCTCCGTACTGGTCATACTTCTGACGCTGCTCAGCATTGCTCAGCACTGCATACGCATTGCCTATGGCTGTAGATGGAAAAAAAACACTTATCAGGCCTATGATTGATGCTCTTAGTGTGACGTTGTCTGACTCGATGCACATACAGGGCCACAATAGCTAAGGAGCTAATTATCTGCACCAGCGGTCCCACAAAATACAGAGGCTCTATTTATTCATCTATTTTGTTGTTAGAAATTTTTTTTTAGCTCACAGAGAAAGATGTGAATCAGATGAGTCCTGGATCAGGTTACCTTTAAATGCATCGGTGGCTCCCGGGGCACAGTTCTTGTCAGGGTGGAACTTCAGTGCCAGCTTCCTGTATGCCTTCTTCAGATCTTCATCGCTAGAGTCTTTAGGAACGCCCAGGATCTCATAGAAGTCCTTGCATTTCTTTATCCTGCAATGGATCAAACCCCACAAAGATTAGTGCAAAATCTGATACCACAACAGGGCAACGTGCATTTGCCCTTTCACTGGGCGGATATCTTGACAAATGTAGCGATGGTCTGTAAGTGCTCAAAATGAACGTAGGCCTATCCATCAGGTACCTGAGAACACCCTGACGCTGATCCTCTGTGTAGGTCTTCTTCTCCTCGTTGGCCCCTTTGCGCGCTTCCTCTCGATCCCCGTCCTCTTCATTGGATCGAAAGCCACGCGGTGGGGGTATGTGGGGCTCCTCTGGAGCTGCAGAGCTCCCATTCCTCACTATGGCATCAATCAGCACTGATGGAGAGATCAGGAATGGGGACAAATATTAATAGAAGAAACAGCCAGTCTGGCCAGGGCTAACTTTTGGTGTGTAAGTAACATTATGTACCTGAAACATGTATTCCCCTAACCTAGTCCCTTCTTGTCTTCAGAAGATTAGTTACTTACACTGTGTGTACAAAACATTAGGAACACCTTCCTAATATTGAGTTGCACCCACTTTTGCCCTTAGAACAGCATCAATTTGTCGGGGCATGGACTCTACAAGGTGTCAAAAGCGTTCCACTGGGATGCTAGCCCATGTTGACTCTCGCAGTTGTGTCAAGTTAGCTGAATGTCCTTTGGGTGGTGGAACAGTCTTGATACACACGGGAAGCAGTTGAGCATGAAAAACCCTGCAGCGTTGTAGTTTTTGACACACTCACACCGGTGTACCTACTACCATACCCCATTCAAAGGCCATTCGTCTTGCCCATTCACCCTCTGAATGGCACACATACACCATCATTGTCTCAAGGCTTAAAAATATTTATTTAACCCGTCTCCTCCCCTTCATCTACACCAGTGGTCACCAACTGGTCGATCTCTAAGGGATTCCTAGTCGATCACCAAACATTTCTGTAAAAACCCAACGATAAAGCCTTGCGCTCCTATTTTTTTTTTTTTTTCGCGCTGTTGGCGGTAGGTGTACTTGATTCAGCAGCCCTAGCGCCGGGAAGGCAAAGTGTTAATGTTAACTAGGCAAGACAGTTAAGAACAAATTCTTATTTTACAATGACGGCCTACCGGGGAACAGTGGGTTAACTGCCTTGTTCAGGGGCAGAAAAACAGATGTTTTACCTTGTCAGCTCGGGGATTTGATCCTGCAACCTTTCGGTTACTGGCCCAACTAGGCTACCTGCCGCCCCGGTGTTCCAAATGTCTTGTACACTCCGTGTATATTAACAATAACAAACAATTTGGCTGGCTGAAAGCTGCACCTCCAGGTTGACTAATAACACGGCAAGTAAGTCAAATAAAAATTACTAGTTACAGTAGCTATACATTGTAGTGTGGCCTACAGGTTAGAAAAAGTAAATCCACTTAAAAGGCACAAACATGCTATCAAAAAATATTGTTTATTATAAGCCTGACCATGTAAATATTCAGATGACATGCATAACACATTCGCTGATTCGAGCATACATTATGCAATTCACAAGATACAGACGTTGCACTTTCTATTTTAACATTCAAGTTGGCAAGCAAGGCTAACAAGACGGCCATTACGGGACACTTACCTCTGGCCCGAGTACTGGGAAATATTTTCTGGGCTTCATACAACAGTTGAACGGCCTTTTCTCTCCGCCCTGACCGCAAGCACAGCTTTGCTTTCTCTACCAACCGATCTGATTCCGCTTTATCCATTTTGACAGCTGTTCGATAGCTAACTACAGTAGCTAGCTTGTTACCGTTAGCTTATTCTCACAGAGGCTGCAAACCAAATTAGCTACAGTACGCTCGCTACACAAATGCGGTTGACTGCCTGAAATTTTAATATTTTAGCTAAGCTAGCTATCTTATGTTCAGAAGTACCTGGACGTTGTATGTCAACTCAATTAACGGTAACTAACTAGCTTTGTTTACATCCAGATAACAAGCTAACGTTAGCTAAGCTAGCCAGCAATCGGTTAGCTACGAGATTTCGCCGTAACTATCAGGTATCATAGCGATGATGGCGACTGCCACAAGTCAGACACGAACACGGGTGCTATTGCGCCTATTCAAGTCAACATACAAAACTGAAGCAGTAAAAATACATGCATGACTGAGAGAAATGTAATACCGACATTATTGAACTGGTGTGGTTTGTTTCAGGTTACCACAGCCCTAACCAATCACTTCCGGGGTACGGATTTTTTTACCGTTCTAAATAAACCCCCCAAGGTAATAGTAAAAAAGTACCAATAACCTGTATTTAATAATTGTCTAAACAGTCATTCATATTTGTTCATATGTAAGTGAAATTTACTGGGGGAGGGGGAGACTGGTCCAACTCAACATATCATTAAAAAAATGCATCCCCCCCAACGTAAAACCTACTGTATAAACACAAATAATTTAAAAAGTGGTCGGGATTCCGCAATAAAGCTGGGTACTTATTTCCATTGTGGTCCCTACATTTGCTGCAGCATATGCTACAGTAATATAAGGACTGAATGCACGTTTAACTTACACATCTCCACCTGGCCTTCCAGGGTCGTCTTGTTTTTTTAACATAGCTACATCTTTGGGGTTTTCTGTCGTACGAAATGTGCGGTAGCCTATAACATAGGCTATGTTTTGGATAAGGGCACAATCATTATTTTTTTGGGACTTGGGCTCATAAAATGTATTTAATGTATAGCTCGTCAGGCTCAGGTAGCATCAGACTTGAATTGTCATGCCGATCAAAGCTAATCAAATGAAGACATATGCTTTAGAATTACACTTCCGGTTTGAGCGGGGGAAACATGGTTACCGTGGAGAAAAGTGATTATTCTCCAAATGAAAATACTGTTAAAACATTCAAACCTAGTCTGTAGTTTATTCTTTAGATGTTTGGGGCTGCTGGTGAACCATGATTTGCAGGCATAATCAAAGTGACACTGGACTAGCGCATTTATAGTCTTTAGTGTGTCTATAGGTTTCCATGCAATTGTCGACCGATTTTCATGCGAATATTCTAAAATATGCATAAAAACAATAGACACATACATTTAAGGGTTTCCTTCAGGAAGATTTGACGCTGGACAACGTGACCGGGAATATTTTAATTTACCAGACATTTGGTAAACGAGGGATATTGGCCAAATGAACCACATTTACGTGTCCTTAAAAACGGACTATAACACATAAAAAAACACTATTCCTTGTGTTTCGATGTGTAGCATATGCAAAACTTTATAGCCTATTTTTTGGTTCAGCTGTCGGATATTTGAGCGCTAAATGCATGAGTGAATTGCATGCATAGGCATATAGGCTTAGATGTCCACTGTATGATATTAATATTTACAAAAAATATAGTCTCTATTTTTTTATTTCACCTTTATTTAACCAGGTAGGCAAATTGAGAACACGTTGTCATTTACAATTGCGACCTGGCCAAGATAAAGCAAAGCAGTTCGACACATACAACAAAACATAGTTACACATGGAGTAAAACAAACATACAGTCAATAATACAGTGAAAAATAAGTCTATATACAATGTGAGCAAGTGAGGTGAGATAAGGGAGGTGAAGGCAAACAAAATATATATATAAATAAATAAAAATATAAAAAGGCCATGGTGGCGAAGTAAATACAATATAGCAAGTAAAAAATAAAATAAAAACACTGGAATGGTTGGTTTGCAGTGGAAGAAATTGTAAAGTAGAGATAGAAATAATGGGGTGCAAAGGAGCAAAATAAATAAATAAATACAGTAGGTAAAGAGGTAGTTGTTTGGGCTAAATTATAGATGGGCTATGTACAGGTGCAGTAATCTATGAGCTGCTCTGACAGCTGGTGCTTAAAGCTAGTGAGGGAGATAAGTGTTTCCAGTTTCAGAGATTTTTGTAGTTCGTTCCAGTCATTGGCAGCAGAGAACTGGAAGGAGAGGCGGCCAAAGGAAGAATTGGTTTTGGGGGTGACCAGAGAGATATACCTGCTGGAGCGCGTGCTACAGGTAGGTGCTGCTATGGTGACCAGCGAGCTGAGATAAGGGGGGACTTTACCTAGCAGGGTCTTGTAGATGAACTGGAGCCAGTGGGTTTGGCGACGAGTATGAAGCGAGGGCCAGCCAACGAGAGTGTACAGGTCGCAGTGGTGGGTAGTATATGGGGCTTTGGTGACAAAACGGATGGCACTGTGATAGACTGCATCCAATTTATTGAGTAGGGTTTTGGAGGCTATTTTGTAAATGACATCACCGAAGTCGAGGATTGGTAGGATGGTCAGTTTTACAAGGGTATGTTTGGCAGCATGAGTGAAGGATGCTTTGTTGCGGAATAGGAAGCCAATTCTAGATTTAACTTTGGATTGGAGATGTTTGATGTGAGTCTGGAAGGAGAGTTTACATTCTAACCAGACACCTAGGTATTTGTAGTTGTCCACATATTCTAAGTCAGAGCCGTCCAGAGTAGTGATGTTGGACAGGCGGGCAGGTGCAGGCAGCGATCGGTTGAAGAGCATGCATTTAGTTTTACTTGTATTTAAGAGCAATTGGAGGCCACGGAAGGAGAGTTGTATGGCATTGAAGCTCGCCTGGAGGGTTGTTAACACAGTGTCAAAAGAAGGGCCAGAAGTATACAGAATAGTGTCGTCTGCGTAGAGGTGGATCAGAGAATCACCAGCAGCAAGAGCGACATCATTGATGTATACAGAGAAGAGAGTCGGTCCAAGAATTGAACCCTGTGGCACCCCCATAGACACTGCCAGAGGCCCGGACAACAGGCCCTCCGATTTGACACACTGAACTCTATCAGAGAAGTAGTTGGTGAACCAGGCGAGGCAATCATTTGAGAAACCAAGGCTATCGAGTCTGCCGATGAGGATGTGGTGATTGACAGAGTCGAAAGCCTTGGCCAGGTCAATGAATACGGCTGCACAGTATTGTTTCTTATCGATGGCGGTTAAGATATCGTTTAGGACCTTGAGCGTGGCTGAGGTGCACCCATGACCAGCTCTGAAACCAGATTGCATAGCGGAGAAGGTGCGGTGGGATTCGAAATGGTCGGTAATCTGTTTGTTGACTTGGCTTTCGAAGACCTTAGAAAGGCAGGGTAGGATAGATATAGGTCTGTAGCAGTTTGGGTCAAGAGTGTTCCCCCCTTTGAAGAGGGGGATGACCGCAGCTGCTTTCCAATCTTTGGGAATCTAAGACGAAACGAAAGAGAGGTTGAACAGGCTAGTAATAGGGGTTGCAACAATTTTGGCAGATCATTTTAGAAAGAAAGGGTCCAGATTGTCTAGCCCAGCTGATTTGTAGGGGTCCAGATTTTGCAGCTCTTTCAGAACATCAGCTGACTGGATTTGGGAGAAGGAGAAATGGGGAAGGCTTGGGCGAGTTGCTGTGGGGGGTGCAGTGCTGTTGACCGGGGTAGGGGTAGCCAGGTGGAAAGCATGGCCAGCCGTAGAAAAATGCTTATTGAAATTCTCAATTATAGTGGATTTATCGGTGGTGACAGTTTCCTATCCTCAGTGCAGTGGGCAGCTGGGAGGAGGTGTTCATATTCTCCATGGACTTTACAGTGTCCCAGAACTTTCTGGGACACTGAGTCTGTGTTGCAGGAAGCAAATTTCTGCTTGAAAAAGCTAGCCTTGGCTTTTCTAACTGCCTGTGTATATTGGTTTCTAACTTCCCTGAAAAGTTGCATATCACGGGGGCTGTTCGATGCTAATGCAGAACGCCATAGGATGTTTTTGTGTTGGTTAAGGGCAGTCAGGTCTGGAGAGAACCAAGGGCTATATCTGTTCCTGGTTCTAAATTTCTTGAATGGGGCATGCTTATTAAAATGGTGAGGAAGGCATTTAAAAAAAAATAAAAACAGGTATCCTCTACTGACGGGATGAGGTCAATATCCTTCCAGGATACCCGGGCCAGGTCGATTAGAAAGGCCTGCTCGCTGAAGTGTTTCAGGGAGCGTATGACAGTGATGATTGGAGGTCGTTTGACCGCTGTCCCATTACGGATGCAGGCAATGAGGCAGTGATCGCTGAGATCTTGGTTGAAAACAGCAGAGGTGTATTTAGAGGGCAAGTTGGTTAGGATGATATCTATGAGGGTGCCCGTGTTTACGGCTTTGGGGTGGTACCTGGTAGGTTCATTGATAATTTGTGTGAGATTGAGGGCTTCAACCTTAGATTGTAGGATGGCTGGGGTGTTAAGCATGTCCCAGTTTAGATCACCTAGCAGCACGAGCTCTGAAGATAGATGGGGGGAAATCAGTTCACATATGGTGTCCAGAGCACAGCTGGGGGCAGATGGTGGTCTATAGCAGGCGGCAACGGTGAGAGACTTGTTTTTAGAGGTGGATTTTTAAAAGCAGAAGTTGAAATATGCGCAGCAGACACACACACTTCATCACGCAGAGCATGCTGTTTAGGCTTCGCATAAATTGTGAAAAGGCATCCTATTTACATCATGTTGCACACATTTCCTATCTATTGATAAGAAACTGGAAGCCACACTATTGGGTCATGCATATTTTATTCAAGAGTAAAAAATGTGATTTGTCCCATAGGGCATGCTTACAATATGTGTATCGTTTAGGAATTCAAATGCCAAAAATTAGTTCCAGAGAAAATTACAAGAAAAATTGTCACAAGTTAAAATCCATGAAATTCCTTCTTTGAAATAAACCATGTCTAGACCAATCAAGGGTCAGAAAACAGTGGAAGGGGGGAAAAAAACTGTAAGCTTAATCGTTAGAATCATAAGAATATCATCAAGAACTATAATGAGAATATATATTTTTTCCTTTTAAAAGAAAGTGAGACACAGGATTTTCATTATGTCCAATTTGTTTACATTTGAACAAACCATGCGAGCATGCTTTGGTAGCCTGAATGTTGCTTATCACGGAGTAATATGTTCATTCAAACGATTGAATAACTTCTGTACACCAACAGAACAGAAAAAAAACAAGGCTTCACACCTTAAAAAGAGAGCATCTGTGCCTGTAGAGCGAAACAATATAAAAATACAAAACAGTAATAAAATTAAAAATAATATTGATGAAAAAATGTACAAAAACAAATCAAAAGGAACCAAGAATGAAAAATGATATATAAAAAATAAAAAAATATCGTTGAAGAGGGAAATAATTCAAGTCTACTCTATTGAAACACATCACAATAAAAATTGTACATATCAATAAGGAACTTAATTGCATGCATTGATGCGTTCCATAACGTAGATGCTGTTAAAAATCATTATCTTTGTTATTGTCCATCTTTATAATGAATTATATATATAGATATAAGATTTTTTTTTTTACTGCGACAGCAGATTTGACATACCATATGCATTCTCTCTCTTTAGTTACAGGCAAGTGAAAAACAATCAGGTAGAAGGTAGGTAGAAGGTAGCTGGAACTGCAGCCCCTAAACATGACAGACTGTGGCTTTGGTTGGTGGAGCGGCCACAGTCAAGCCCACGTTCCACCCCTACCCTCTGCAGGCTCATGGCGTCTTACCACAAAATAAATCAAGAAAGAAAAGTTCTCAGGTAAGATTGCATTGCAAGTAGTAAAATGTACATATTTTTCTTCTCAAATGCCCTTTCTTACAAATAACATTTTGTCTTTTTGTATTTGTTTTTATTACTACTAGTAGCAAAACATGTTGAGTAGCGAGATTATTTCTGTATGAGATGAGTTCATGAGTGAAACTCTTAATCAAAATAGTAAAATGTGTGTGTGGCATGGGTACTGTACATGAGTGTCTCGTATCAGACCCTTTGAGGATGTAGCGGACATGGGAGAGAGTTCGGGACTCTAAACCCTGCCTACTCGGTCTGCGATTGGACTGAGAAAGGGAACAGCAGACACACCCACAGGACCATACCCCCTGGCCTTCATCCCAACAAGTTCCCCTGCATCCCGCCCCGCTCGCCTCTTCTCCATGTCCCTTCCCTAATCTCTGACCCCACTACCCCCTCCCAATCCACAGACCACAGAGCGGGAAAACCTCCCCTTCTGAGCTCAGTTCCCCCATGTGGTGACCTGGCGTCAAAAAATATACCACCTTACCCATTTGTACAAGAGACTTTAACATTTGATTCGTTTCTCTAATTGGATGTAGGCGCAGCAGCGGTAGATGCAGATGTGTTGTGTCTGTGTTTTGTTGTATCTTTATTCTGAGTTCTGATATCACGATTTTGGCGATGTCTTGTCGCACGGCGCAGCAGTAGCATGAGCTCTGGGGCGGGCCTCAGCATCACTGGACATTGCCATTGTCGTTGTCGTCGGTGCCGTTGGCCTCGGACATGTTCATCTTCCCCATGGACTGTCCCACGTGGTTGACCCCGACTCTGCGGGGTGGCATGCGCTCGTTGATACGGTCTAGCCCCTTAGCTTCCGCGAAGCTGGCGATCTTATGCTGGGGAGAGAACCCACGGATGGCTGAGGGGAGGGACAGGTGGGAGGAGAGAGGGGACACACAGGGGATCAGAATCACTGTCTCATGACAGCATTCATAAATAATAAGCCTGGATTTGAAATCCTTTGAAATTCCTCTTGGTGCACGCTCATATGATACAAATATTATTGGGAAGTACCACACTGGGCCTGAACATAATAGAACATTACAGTATTTCAGTCCCTTAAACATAGCGTTCTCGTGTCACACAGCAGTACAAGCTAGCATTGTGATTTCAAACATCATTTGACACGCGTCTAGAGAGAACGTCTGAACACAGCTTTGAGTAAGACGAAGACGATTTGAATAAGATTTAATTGTGGACAGAGTGATATCAGAACCCGTGGGGTGTTCACAGGCTCTTCTAAGAGAAACATCTGAGATAATGAGTCAACGACTCACCCAGCCACTCAGAGAAACAACCATGGCTATAATAGCACCCTCGTGTCCTGTACTAGAATGACACCCTTGTTTACTACAATAGCACCCAGCACCCTCCTTTACTCAAATGGCACCCTCGTTTACTAGAATAGCACATTAGTTTATTAGAATGGCACCCTCCTTTACTAAAATGGGAGCCTTGTTTACCACAATAGCACCCTCCTTTACCTGAAGGGCACCCTTCTTTTACGGTTGTTATTATTATGCATCATGAAGCCAACGTGACATTACAGTACCAGCTACATGGCATAAGCATGTCATACTACATACCAGTGGAGGCTGGTGAGGGGAGGACGGCCCATAATAATGTCTGGAATGGAGTCAATGGAATAGTATCAATCACATCAAAGACTTGGTTTCCATGTGGTTGATACCACTCCATTGACTCCATTCTACACATTATTATGAGCCATCCTCCCCTCAGCAGCCTCCGCTGCTACATACGTAGTCCTGATAGTGTGTTAGTTCATCACAACCCTGTCGTGATGCAGGCAGTTGTTTAACTGCAGCTGTCAAATGGGTACTAAGTGTCCAGGGACTCGATGGTTCACACAGATAGCATCACGCTCATGATATCATTCGGTTGACATCATGATGGATACTGTATTTCACCTTAGCGCTCTCACCTGTGTCCTGTTCTCCCTGCATGCGATGCATCTTTCAACCAGATGGGGGCGGGAGATAAGCCAAATCCCCAAAATAAAAGAAGGAATCATGCCTGAGCATAAAAAGGCACCCGAAACCATCATGCATCTCTTGGTAGCACCTCACTTTGCATGGCTTAAATTACTTCCATACAAATCCATGTGTTTATATGTACCGGTATATTTGTTAATATATGTGCATTTGTATTTTTATGGAAGGTATCAAAGTTGTGAAAAAGCGTTGTTTTTCATGAGCACACCATGTAATTATTGTTATATATCCTGACCCTTATATCATAACTGATATAGTTGACATATCTGGTAATCAAGGTACTGCAAAGTTCCGTGCTACCCACTCTAAACCAACTGTCCCCCTGAGATGTTCGACGCAGGCTGAATATGAACGGCTATTGTCACTGATGGGTAGTTGACCCAGTGCATGTCCTGCTGAAAGGGGTGGGGTGGGGGACGCAGCTTTACCTTCTCCGTCCTCAGTTTCTGTGTCGATGGCTTCGATGGCCTCGGTGGTGGCTGGGGGGAGGGGGAAAGGAGGGTAGCGAGTTACTTCTGACAAAGCCATGCAAATGTAGAATGCAGCCCCCCGGCGGTAGGTAGGCAGCTGGCCAGAGACCAGCGAGACACACATGTAACCCAGCAACACAGCCAGGCAGGCTGGATCAGCAGCCCACTCCAGTCTCTGTAGAACACAACAGACTGAGTGACCAAAGGACTGGGGAACACCCCAGGGCTGGGCTAGAGTGACTCTGGAGGCCCACAGACACCTCACCCAGCTTTTCAAAGAGCAACTCGATGGGAGTGAATACAGGTGAGATGACTGTCTCTCTCTCTCTAGTGTCGAGCTATAGCTAAAGAGGGCAGAATCTGCAGTCCTCCAGAGTCACGGGTGGCTGCACAAACCTGGGTCAGAAACAAAGGGACCAGAGGACGGATACGAAGACAAAGACCCAGGGAGAGATGGAGAGCGACGGAGACTGTGACAGAAAGAGAGTAAGAGTCACAGTGATAGAAAGAGGAACGGATAGACAGGGTGGGAGACGAGGAGAGGGCAGGCGGGACGGGGGGAGGGAGGATAGAAAAGCCATGGCCTGGCTTGGGCCTGGTCCTCACCACTCTGCAGAGTCTGTTTTCCCCCAGAGAGCACCCCACTGGGCAGCATGCCAGTAGGCGTCAGGCCCTTCAGCGTCAACACGTTCTCACTCTCCTCCCTGCAGGACGACACACACATCACCACACACAGGTCAGAGGGCATCCACAAAGAGCATCCATATTCCGCATTAGAGATGTGTACCAGCTCATGTGAAGTGAGGTGAAGAACATTCTCACCGAAGCACTTTGAACATCGTGGCCATTTTCCCGATGGCGCGGATCTTGTTCCTGATGACCTCCTTCCGAGCTGCAGCTGCGTTGGCTAGAAAGAGAGAACACTCATTTTCAGATCTCAGGAGTGAGTCTATGGGCCACATTGAAGTGATCCATTTCTATTCTTTACAGGTAATTCAAAGAGCCCCTCATAACAAACAAATACCCAGAAGCCATTTAATATACTGTACACATACATTGTATTTAAATTGTTTATCAGGATCTATGCCAGGGAGGGGAATGTGATACACTACAGCACGAATGGATTCTTAAAGGCCTAGTGCAGTCAAAAACTTGATTTGTCCTGTGTATTATATACTCTATCGTTCAAAAGTTTGGGATCACTTAAAAATGTCCTTGTTTTTGAAAGAAAAGCACATTTTTTTTGGTCCATTAAAATAACGTCAAATTGATCAGAAATACAGTGTAGACATTGCTAATGTTGTAAATGACTATTGTAGCTGGAAACGGCTGATTTTAAATGGAATACATAGGCGTACAGAGGCCCATTATCAGCAACCATCACTCCTGTGTTTCAATGGCATGTTGTGTTAGCTAATCCACGTTTATAATTTTAAAAGGATAATTGATCATTAGAAAACCCTTTTGCAATTATGTTAGCACAGCTGACAACTGTTGTGTTGATTAAAGAAGCAATAAAACTGGCCTGCTTTAGACTAGTTGCGTATCTGGAGCATCAGCATTTGGGTTCGATTACAGGCTCAAAATGGCTATAAACAAAGACCTTTCTTCTGAACTCGTCAGTCTATTCTTGTTGTGAGAAATGAAGGCTATTCCATGTGAGAAATTGCCAAGAAACTGAAGATCTCGTACAACGCTGTATACTACTCCCTTCACAGAAAAGCGCAAACTGTCTCTAACCAGAATAGAAAGTGGATTGGGAGACCCCGGGGAACAACTGAGCAAGAGGACAAGTGCATTAGAGTGTCTAGTTTGAGAAACAGACGCCTCACAAGTCCTCAACTAGCAGCTTCATTAAATAGTACCCGCAAAACACCAGTCTCAATGTCAACAGTGAAGAGGCGACTCCGGGATGCTGGCCTTCTTGGCAGAGTTCCTCTGTCCAATGTCTGTGTTCTTTTGCCCATCTTAATCTTTTCTTTTTACTATCCAGTCTGAGATATGGCTTTTTCTTTGCAACTCTGCCTAGAAGGCCAGCATCCCGGAGTCGCCTCTTCACTGTTGACGTTGAGACTGGTGTTTTGCAGGTACTATTTAATGAAGCTGCCAGTTGAGGACTTGTGAGGCGTCTGTTTCTCAAACTAGACACTCTAATGTACTTGTCCTCTAGCTCAGTTGTGCACCGGGGCCTCCCACTCCTCTTTCTATTTCGATTAGAGACAGTTTGAGCTGTTCTGTGAAGGGAGTAGTACACAGCGTTGTACGAGATCTTCAGTTTCTTGGCAATTTCTCACATTTAATAGCCTTAATTTCTCAGAACAAGAATAGACTGACTAGTTTCAGAAGAAAGGTCTTTGTTTCTGGCCATTTTGAGCCTGTAATCGAACCTACAAACGCTGATGCTCCAGATACTCAACTAGTCTAAAGAAGGCCAGTTTTATTGATTCTTTAATCAGCACAACAGTTTTCAGCTGTGCTAACATAATCGCAAAAGGATTTTCTAGTGATCAATTAGCCTTTTAAAATGATAAACTTGGATTAGCTAACACAACGTGCCATTGGATCACAGGAGTGATGGTTGCTGATAATGGGCCTCTGTACGCCTATGTAGATATTCTATTAAAAAAAGAAATGAGCCATTTACAGGTACAATAGTCATTTACAACATTAACAATGTCTACACTGTATTTCTGATCAATATGATATTTTAATGGACAAAAAAATTGCTTTTCTTTCAAAAACAAGGACATTTCTTAGTGACCAAACATTTGAACGGTAGTGTATATATTTCCACACTCTGAGGTTGGATAATAATACTGTGAAAATTATGACAATGCCCTTTCAGTGTAAGAGCTGTATGAAAAGACCACCTGAATTCAATTAAATTCATTAATAGACCAATAAGAAAGAGTTCCAAACCTCTCTGCCAATAACAGCTAGTTCTCAGTTTTCCCCTCCCCACTCAGACCACTCCGACAGTCCTAGCAAAAGTATTGCTTGAGAAATTGCTCTTTGCTAAGAAGCATTTTTTGTTTCTTTTTGACCAGTAAGGTACTTCATTGTTACCCAGAAATGCTTTGATATTGATATTTTTTTTTTTTAATGGCTGCATTGGACTCTTAACAGTACAGTATATGAGTGACTCACCATCAAGGATCTCTTGGTCGTCTCCGTCATTCATGAGTTCGTCGTCAGAGCAGATGCTCAACACGTTCACCAGCATCTCTGTGACTGGACAAGGGTCAAAGGTTCTCAGATGAGGGTGCTGCCGTACATATTTGTTTATGATCAAATGTAGTAAGAGGGTCAATAGAGGAAGGACACAGTCATTGCATATCGTAGCAGTCTAAGAGCCTGCATATGTTGCGCTGAATGTTAGTCTATACAAACATAGTCTATACTATCAAATTAAGATGATTTTTAACACAAACTTGGCGTCAGGAAAATAAATAAAACATTTCCAAAAGTGATCCCCTGCATTTTTTTGTGTGTCAATTTGGGGTTGTGTGCAGAAAAGGTTTGGGAACCCCTAACTTAGCGCAGTGTGATGAACCAGTATTAAAACACCACTGTACTCATTAGTCATTACACAGATAAATGCGCTACTCATGAATAAGAGCGGGTGGTGGTGGTACCTTTCTCCCCCACAAAGGGCAGGGACCAGGTGAACACGTCCATGAAGTTGGGCAGCCAGTAGGGATGAGGAGAGCAGTTGAACTGCCTGATGTTCATCACGTTGTTCTCATACTTCAGCACTGCAGCTGTGGAGGGAGAACAACTGAGGGGGTCACGGTAACATAAACATTTCTACATGGACACACACATACTACACAAAACATAGATGTACAGAAACAATACAGTACAAATGACCATCAGTGTGTTGAGTGATACATTATTAAAGCCCTGTATGTCTTCCAGCTCACGGTTCAATATCACATTCTCCATTTGGAGCCCCCTCCTATGTCAATGACGCAGCATGGTTTATTTTGCTGCGAGCGTATGCATGGAAATGCGTTCGAAATCCTGTCAAGTCCCAAGACGCCATGGTTTTTTCACCCCTCTCACACCAACGTTTAATGCCTTCAGTTGCAGACAGAACACAAAGCATCTGATGTGCTTCTTCCCCAGGGATATTCACAGAGATTGATTTTTTGATGTTTTGTTGTTGTTGCATGTATTTGAAACAGCAGCAGCGGCTGATGCTAGCTAGCACTAGGATAATTATGACAATGCTACTCCCACTATATACTGTATAAGCTTGATATAGGAGTTTCGTCTCTTGACAAATATATGCTTTAGGAAGGATCCTTTTTACAAAAAATTGTAACACAATCCATGACATCGAAAAACACACGTTCTTTGAATGACTGTATAAAACACCACCACAATGAAAGACATCTAATAATCAAAAAATGAAACCAAGAGTAGAGCTCGTATAACACACTGGCTCTTCAGAGTGGCAAGGAGATACTAGGAGCAACATTCTTAGTCTTATGGGGGTGCACATCTTGATATGTGTTTGCGTGTGAGAGAGAGACGGACACAGACACTCAGGGACAGACAGACACAGAAACACAGAGACACAGAGACACAGAGGCAGAGACAGACAGAGGCAGAGTGAGAGGGAAACAGAGGCAGAGAGACACAGAAACAGACAAAGACAGACACAGAAAGAGACAGTGAGAGGGAAACAGAGGCAGACAGAGACCCATAGAGAGAGATGAGATGAGATCAACCACTAGGTGCCCCTCTTGAGCCCCAAAAATGCCGTGTAGCAACATTCTTAGTCTTATGGGGGTGCACATCTTGATATGTGTTTGCGTGTGAGAGAGAGACAGACACAGAAACACAGAGACAGAGTGAGAGAGAAACAGAGGCACAGGAAGAAAGAGACAGGCAGAGACCCATAGAGAGAGATGAGATGCGATGATCAACCACTAGGTGCCCCTCTTGAGCCCCAGAAATGCCGTTACAGTTCCATCAGGAGAGATAAAGCCACATGGAGACAGTCAGTCATACCGACAGTCCCTCCCACGCTCTCCCCATGTCCCACTATCCATCTCCACCAGCCACACATTGAACACCACCCACCAGCCAACACTTGCTCCAGCATACATTCCCTACAAATATTTACTGGTTCACAGAGATTCGTAAAGTAGCACCACAAATACATGGAGCAGATAGACTGACCTTTGTTGTTGTAAACATCAAGGTAGTTTGGCGCTGAGAAGATGGTGATGAGGGAAGGGAAGCCGGTGGTTTGGCTCTTTCGGTACATCCGGTAGCTATTGGACACCACAGAGAGAGTGGGAGGTGTTTCCAGGTTAATAATCTGGATGAATCATCAATTGTATAAAAGCTACTGAAAAGTGTGTGTGTGAGAGAGAGAGAGGTGTGTGTGGGTACTTACCCAGCATCTTGTGCTTCATGTGCTCGGATGACTGATAATAAGTTATTGTTCTGTAGGAACTCACATACAGCTGGATAACTGCAAGGCAGAAACGAGAGAGATAGAGGGTTTAGGGATGTCATATATACATTCACACTGTTTGACACACATCGCAGTGCAACACAGCCTGACCTATGGAATTGAACAGCGTGCCGAATGCAGAAGTATTGTGTGACAGAGCATACACATTACATTCAACTGAATACAAAACATTATTTTCTGCATATTACATTCACGAAACGAGCATGACACGAGCATGACACCCCTGGTCCAGCCACAGAGTAGAACATCGACATTGTCCTAAAAGAAAATAGAGCAGAGCATCAGCAGTCGTCAGTGTGCTGTTATCAGATCACTGCTCAGCATGATGCGAGATGTAACAGCCCATCCCAGCCCAGCACATGGCTCACAGGTCGCCCAAAGCAACTTAATGCCACTCACTGGGCCTTAAAAAACACAACAAACCATCATGTCAGCTCTCATTTGACGGCTAACTGGCTGTCAGTTCTACCCGACAGGAAGTCGTGAGGATTAGGACATTTTCCACCATCCTTTAGGCGTACTGTTAACGAGACGGCCTGCTTGACAGCATTGGTCCTCCGCCTCTCTCCCTCTTCACAGATCACTCCTTCCCTTGTAGCTCTCCCTCTTCCTATCACTCGCTCCGGTTTGGGCTGGAGGAGTGAGTTGTCATAGCAACAGCTCATTGCAGAGCCCCAGGGGGATTGTGGGATAGACGGCAGTGTTGAGTTGATACTGGCCCTTCTTTTATTCCACGCTCGACTCCGCCTCACCCACGGTGCATTTCAACCGCCTGGTGTGGAGTAGGAGATCCCCGTGTACTCGCCTACTCCCCCTCTCATCTCCTCTACATTCCTCTCCTTTAACCTCACAACAGCAGTTGCTAGTGGAGTTGATTCCCCACTAGCAGTATCTAATATATCCACCCCCCTCTGTATCTCACCCCATCCTGCTGATCCAGACAGACCGAGATGCTGATAGAGATTCAGCTCCATTCCATTCCAGTTCCTGAAGCTCCAATTTTACCTCTCAATCTATGAGCTTAACAGACGTTAAGAAGCCAGGATGTGTATATGGTTAAAAATCATAGTGTGTGTCGGTGTGTTTCTTCTGCAGGCATATTCACAGGGATTGAAAGGACCAACGAAGGTGGCAATTTTGGAAACAACAGTGGTGGATGTTAGCAGGGCAAGATTAACGTAGGGGCTTACTGGGGCTGATGAAGGAACGATATACAGTATATATTATATACAGTGCCATCAGAAAGTATTCAGACCCCTTGGCTTTTTCCACATTTTGTTACGTTACAGCCTTATTCTAAAACTTATCAGATGCATTTTTCCCTCGTCAATCTACACACAATACCCCATAATGACAAAGCAAAAACCGGTTTACCTTTTGCAGATTTCAAAATACAAATCAGGAAAAACGTCAAGTTTGGAAAGCAAATGCCTACTGCTGAAAAGAGAAGACTAATCTGTCTGTAGAACCAATATAACTTATTTTGTAGCTAACAGCAACACTGTTTTTCAAAGTAGCTCATCTTGAGATTGGCTATTGCCACAACGAGCACTTAGGCCCATCACCGTGAATAGCCTATATCTTCATCATAGGTTATTTAAATGTTATTTATTTAACCAGGCAAGTCAGTTAAGAACACATTATTTACAATGATGGCCAAACACCGGACCAATTGTACGCCGCCCTATGGCACTCCCAATCAAGGCCGGATATGATACAGCCTGGATTCGAACCAGGGTCTGTAGTGAGGCCTCTTGCACTGAGATGCAGTGCCTTGCAGTGACCGCTACGCCACTTGGGAGTCAGCGTACAACTGGAATTTTGATTTAGTAGCCAATATATACTGTATATACAGTATATATTGCCTCCTAATATTGTACATTCTGTGTGTCGCTTCATTGGCCTGGGCTATTGTTTGTTAAATTCAAGACCATATTGATCTCAGTCTGTCAGTGTCAGTGTAGCCAGTTATTTCGGTCATATGTGTGGTATTAGAAAAGATTTCGCTAATGTCTTCTGTCATGTACATTACTTAGAACTGCATGAAATGCGTTTATAAAAGGCAGATTTTTTTGGGGGGGGGGGGATCCTAAATATGCCTCTGCTCAACTGTAACCTATCTGTGTCATGGCAGTTAGCCTAGTGGGTTGGGCGTTGGGCCAGTAACCAAAAGGTTGCCAGATCAAATCCCTGAGCTGACAAGGTGAAAAATCTGTTGTTCTGCCCCTTAACAAGGCAGTTAACCCACTGTTCATAGGCTGTCATTGTAAGTAAGAATTTGTTCTTAACTGACTTGCCTAGTTAAAAAATAAAAAAAACAATTATGGTTTTATTATAACGTTTTTTTTCTTCTCTTCAACAGTAAATTTACCACGCATCCAATTGCATCTTGGCGCAGGGATTTGTTTACAGAAAATGATGGTGGGCCGGTTAGGGTGGAAAGGTTATAAAAAAAAAACAAAGCCCCAGGGCCTATGATTTCTTAATCTGCCCCTGGTTGCTAGCTAGCTCTCGGACTAATTATGACAGTGCTTCCCTATGCTACTTTCACTATATACAATGAGATCATGAACATAAAAAAAGAGAGACTACAATCAGCATGAATAGAACCTGCAAATTGCTGTGGTAAATGATAGAAACATCTGAAAATAACAGGAGATTACTTTCACCATGGTTATAAACAATGTTTATGCACATACTGATGACTCAAGCCTGCATATTGATTGTGCATTTGTACCCAAATGTGCTGCAGTTTTTTAAATCCATGGCTCAGTTGGTCAGAGAAGGTCGGTCTCTCGTGTCTGTGTCAGATTTGGCTCCTGAGGCGTTTCTCTGGACCACTGTAGTGCTGAAACCTTCAGGTGCTGAAGGCGTCGGGTTACAGAGTGACAGATGAGAAGCACTACTGAACTGTTCCCCCAGAGACACTATTGTAACTCCTCACTGACAAACCAGACCGTAGGTCTTTCACCTCATCATATCAAAAGCACAGTCCACCACCTAACAACAAGGATGCCGGGTGGGACTACATACAGTGTTATGTGGCTGTCTGATAGTTCCCTTAATGTATTGCTGTGGTCAGTCAGAATGATACAGTCCACAAAAGGACACAAAGCCTTTACAATATGGACATAAGCCAGCTGAGATTCACCAATAACACCTACTAATCCCCAGGGATCCCATATGCCCCCTCTCAAACTGACTGACCAATGACCTGAGGTGTGCACTTGCTTATGTGTGTAAAAAAAAAAGCCTCTTATGAGGATGTGTTCACCTACCACAGCCATGTATTGTACCAAAATCTCCATCCATCCCATCCTACCACCACCATCCCCTCTACCCCTCCCTACAGCCACGCCCCATCTAAGTTGTCATCGGCGTGTGAAATATTTAAGTGTTCAAAGATTTTGGGCAGGAAAGAAAAGAAACGAATAACGGCCGTGCTCTGAGCACCTACTGAGAGCCTACCGAATGCAGCCCCTATACATCCCAGGCTTTCCGCCCAAATACCCTCGGCACACAGAATGTAGGTCAGTGCAGCGGCTGCATCTCACACAGACATGACATACAAACGGCACACACTATGGCTGACAGGATACAGAACCACGGCAACACAGATGCACATCGGGGCTGTGTATGTGCTGTATTTCCCCGTGTGTGTACAATTTGAGATAGGATCCGTGCTGTTTGGTTTGGAGGTAATTGTTTGGTCGACAGATCCAGAGTGGGATAATTGACATCTCAAAAACACGAGGACTAGTTATGAAAGAAAGAAAGTGTTGAGGTGGAGCGAGAGAGAGCTGACCTGTAGAAGTAGGAGCAGCCTCGGACTGTGTTGTGGCTGAAGTACTCCTGGGTTTTCTCATTGCCAAAGTCCTCCAGAGGGTCAGACCACAGTAGGTCACACATGGGCCCAAACGCTGGAGGCTCCTTGAACCGGTCTATCTACAGCAGAGAAAAACATACTGAATTCAAACCGGAGCAAATACGCAAATATTCAAACACAAAAACAACACTCTCGCACGTACACAGGTACTCACGCATGCACTCACACACAAAATACATACACAAAATGCACGAGTGCTGTACTGAAGTATGCAAAGACGTGAAACACAGTTAACTTGATATTCCTATGCATGGCTTGTCAGTGCCACGGTGGTAGTTCAATACCTTCTTTATGTCATCTAAGTTGTGTATTTCTGGTGAGAGTCCTCCATGGACACACAGGAACTGCTGGTTCATGAGGGCAGCCAGGGGAAGGCAGTCAAAAGCGTCCATGCATGAGTCATACACCTGCTCCGAGTACTTGATTTTACCTGTCCACCACAGAGAGCGACAGACAGAGACAACTGGATCAGTGCAACGATACAGACAGGGACCACGCAAGTCATCCATCGAGGTGGAATCCTGATGTGAGATACGGGCTAATAACTTTGACTGTTACATAAGCTGTCCATTGACATTAATGCATGATTCACGCTCAAGAGAGATTTCAGCCTGGAATAGACAGTCCGAGTAAGAGCAGACACAATATCTCACAGTCAAAAGCATTTACGTTTGAGTCATTTAGCAGGCACTCTTAGCCAGAGCAACTTACAGTAGTGAGTGCATACGTTTTTTTTGTAATAACATCCAACCATCCTCTCTCAAGAAGAGATACTGTATTGTGTGATCCGACAGAGCAGAGAAGAACAAGATGACTCCCGTCATGCACTTCTCCATGGATGTTAGAGGCCCAGAGAACTATAAAAATAAAGAGTCGCACACTTCATATATAAACTCCCAGTAATTTATTGGGTAAATCACCTAAGACCCAGAGAACCTCTCTACCTTCTGTCATATTCCTTCCCAGCTAAGGGATCTCGGATATTCATCACAACACCTTCTCACACTTCTCCCCAGGCTCGCCCGATTTCATCTTTGTTTGTGTGTGTCTGTATGCCATGGCAGTCTTTTTTCATTAACTTCTAATCCCCAACCTTTCACAGCATCGGTAACCACGGTGATCTGCCACCGGAGAAGATACGGAAATAGGTTCCAGGTCTACCTGTACTTGTAGCCTCCTGCCTGCTTCTCCTCATGGGATACCTCCGCTCGAACCATCCATCCACTACTTCTCTCTAATGTTGCACGCGTTCATTTTCAAGAATCCTTTCATAGCCTCTCAGGGAACAATGCACGAGATGACAGAGAAATAGAACATCTCTGGAGAGTACTCACATTCTTGTTTGAAGGTGAAGTATTCTGTCAAATGTCTACATTCGTGGTTTCCTCGCAGTAAATATAGCGTCTTTGGGTAGAGGATTTTCAGCGACCAAAGGTACAAAACACACTGTCAAGAGAGTAGATAAAGGGTTATTAGATCAGTTTACATACACACAAAAAAACGGAATGATATGATACACTGTTCGGGACCTAAGAAAAAAGGCCTGCATCAGGCTGCAGCTTGGCCATAACAACGTCAACGTTATATAACATGACATTGGATATATAAAATCAGACCGTATCACGATCAATGACTGCCTTGAGCTCAAACCAGAAAGGGCCTGAAAATTGACCTTTATTTAAAATATATAAAACGCAACAAGCAACAAATTCAACGATTTTACTGAGTTACAGTTCATATAAGTAAACCAGTCAATTGAAATACAATTCATTAGGCCCTAATCTATTGATTTCACATGACTAGGCAGGGGCGCAGCCATGGGTGGGCATGGGAGGGCATAGGCCCACCCACTTGGAGCCAACCCAACCCACTGGGGAGCCAGGCCTAGCCAATCAGAATGAGTTTTTCCCCACAAAAGGGCTTTATTACAGACAGAAATACTCCTCAGATTTATCGGCTGTCTGGTCTCAGACGATCCCCTAATTGAAAAAGCCGGATGTGGAGGTCCTGGGCTGGTGTGGTTAGACATGATCTGTGGGTTGTGAGGCCGGTTCGGCGTACTGCCAAATTCTCTAAAATGACGTTGGAGGCGGCTTATGGTAGATTAATGAACATTAAATTCTCTGCCAACAGCTCTGGTGGACATTCCTGCTATCAACATGCCAATTGCACGCTCCCTCAAAACTTGAGACATCTGTGGCATTGCGTGACAAAACTGCACATTTTAGAGTAGCCTTTTATTGTCCCCAGCACAAGGTGCACCTGTGTAATGATCATGCTGTTTAATCAGCTTCTTGCTATGCCACACCTGTCAGGTGAATGGATTATCTTGGCAAAGGAGAAATGCTCACTAACAGCGATGTAAACATGTGCGTATGGAACATTTCTTGGATCTTTTATTTCAGCTCATGAAACATGGGATCAACACTTTACATGTTAGGTTTATATTTTTGTTCAGTGTATATCAGATGAGGACTCCCAGCCATTGATTTGCTTACAGCTGATAAAGATAGTGTGCTAATCATGAGAATTGGTGGAGCCAGTCTGTTTGCGGATAATCAACCCCTCAGGCCAGCGGGAGAGCCTTCCTTTATGCAAATGCAACTTGTCAGCATCGATTGCATGTGATTGGATGATTCCTCCTTCCTCCTCACGGAAGATTCCGGGGGAAGCTGGCCGCTTGACATCGAGTGCAGCTCTGGTGTTTTTGCGGTGCTTCAGTGCACTATAGCTCCTCCACTATAGCAGCGCGGGCTGCAGCATAGCACACGGAGTGGCACAGGGAGGGAGGCAGCAGGACAGAGATGCCATTTGTCTCTCATTCCATGTGGAAACGACAGGAATGCCTCCCAGTCTAAAGGTCTCTTACCTCGATACTGAAGTATCCCCGGTCCACATAGTCTCCCAGGAAGAGGTAACGCGTCGTGGCCGGCGAGCCACCCACCTCAAACAGCTTCATAAGGTCAAAGAACTGCCCATGGATGTCCCCGCACACTGCAAAACATCAAATCCCACAGCATGAGAAAAGATGAGCACATTATTACTGGATCTGTTAGCACTACATACAGTACACAGCGGGCATTTTATATACAGTTGAAGTCGGAAGTTTACATGCACTTAGGTTGGAGTCATTAAAACTCGTTTTTCAACCACTCCACAAATTTCTTGTTAACAAACTATAGTTTTGGCAAGTCGGTTAGGACATCTACTTTGTGCATGACAGAAGTAATTTTTCCCAACAATTGTTTACAGACAGATTATTTCATCTATAATTCACTGTATCACAATTCCAGTGGGTCAGAAGTTTGCATACACTAAATTGACTGTGCCTTTAACAGCTTGGAAAATTCTAGAAAATGTCATGGCTTTAGAAGCTTCTGATAGGCTAATTGACATCATTTGAGTCAATTGGAGGTGTACCTGTGGATGTATTTCAAGGGCTACCTTCAAACTCAGTGCCTCTTTGCTTGACATCATGGGAAAATCTAAATAAATCAGCCAAGACCTCAGAAAACAAATTGTAGACCTCCACAAGTCTGGTTCATCCTTGGGAGCAATTTCCAAATGCCTGAAGGTACCACGTTCATTTGTACAAACAATAGTACACAAGTATAAACACCATGGGACCACGCAGCTGTCATACCGCTCAGGAACAGCAACGGACCTTGTGAAGATGCTGGAGGAAACAGGTACAAAAGTATCTATATCCACAGTAAAACGAGTCCTATATCGGCATCACCTGAAAAGCCGCTCTGCAAGGAAGAAGCCACTGCTCCAAAACCGCCATAAAAAAGCCAGACTACAGTTTGCAACTGCACATGGGGACAAAGGTCGTACTTTTTGGAGAAATGTCCTGTGGTCTGATGAAACAAAAATAGAACTGTTTGGCCATAATGACCATCGTTATGTTTGGAGTAAAAAGGGGGATGCTTGCAAGACGAAGAACACCATTCCAACCGTGAAGCACAGGAGTAGCAGCATCATGTTGTGGGGGTACTTTGCTGCAGGAGGGACTGGTGCACTTCACAAAATAGATGGCATCATGAGGAAGCTAAATTTTGTGGATATATTGAAGCAACATCTCAAGACATCAGTCAGGAGGTTGAAGCTTGGTCGCAAATGGGTCTTTCAAATGGACAATGACCCAAGCATACTTCCAAAGTTGTGGCAAAATGGCTTAAGGACAACAAAGTCAAGGTATTGGAGTGGCCATCACAAAGCCCTGACCTCAATCCCATAGAAAATGTGTGGGCAGAACTGAAAAAGCATGTGCGAGCAAGGAGGCCTACAAACCTGACTCAGTTACACCAGCTCTGTCAGGAGGAATGGGCCAAAACTCACCCAACTTATTGTGGTAGCTTGTGGAAGGCTAACCGAAATGTTTGACCCAAGTTAAACAATTTAAAGACAATGCTACCAAATACTAATTGAGTGTATGTAAACTTCTGACCCACTGGTAATGTGATGAAAGAAATAAAAGCTAAAATAAATCATTCTCTCTACTATTATTCTGACATTTCACATTCTTAAAATAAAGTGGTGATCCTAACTGACCTAAGACAGGGAATTTTTACCTGGATGAAATGTCAGGAATTGTGAAAAACTGAGTTTAAATGTATTTGGTTAAGGTGTATGCAAACTTCCGACTTCAATTGTATGATAAAGTGTGTGTGTATGTATGTATGTGTGTGTGTGTGCGTGTGTCTGCATTCTTGTAAGTCTGCGTGTGTGGTACTGAGAAAAAGAGAGTGCCTGTGTGATGCATGCTTTTCCTGTGTAAATTAGACTGTAGAAGATTCATGCTGTTTCTCAGCTCAGTGATTTTCTCAGAGTGTGAGAGAGAGAGAGGGTGTGTGAGAGCGAGAGATGAGAGAAGTTGCAAACTCCTGTTGCCATGGTGATATGATTTTTATGAGAATAAATAATGAAATAAATGGGAGTTTTTATTTATCTCGCCCTCGCATGGTGTTGGCATGGAGATGCTGCCTGGGTGTTTGCCCCCAGAGGCCTTTCTCTTTCTACCCCCAGTAGGAGGTGGGTGTGGCTCAGGGACCCTGGGCCTGGGTAGGGAGCCTGGGAGGCTGGGACTGTGGGAGGCTGGGACTCCAATCCCCTGGAGACAATAACAACTGGACTCTGGGTACTCAACACTGTGGCTTTACAGCCTAAACCTCCATCTCATTTCGTCATCTTTCCCCGTCTCCTCTCTTTCATCATCACCACTCTCTCACTCCCACTCACCCTCCCTCTCCTCCTTCTGTCTGCCTCGGTCTCCCTCTATCAGCTCCACTGTGGCCTTTTGTCCACTCAAAGCTGGAAGCCTCTGCTTGTGTGAGTAAAGCAATCAACACACGCACACATGCTTGCACGCACACGCACAAATAGCATATGCACACCGCACATACAGTAGTACATGAATGCATAAATACACACACACACAAACGTAAGACTAAGCACAGACATCCAAAGACAGTGCTAGCAACAGCAAGAATACAGTCGTCTTACATAGAGATCCACACTTGCAACTCTATTCTTAAGAATGTCTTTGCACTGATACACACATCATCCAAATTTCATGCTCAACAAATGAAGCATATGACCCTCATGTTTGTGGCGCTTGTTCACCAGAGGGTCGAAGGACTACCCCTGTACTGTAACTAAGGTATCCCGTCTCCATTTACCATCTCCCACCAATCAATCACTCAGTGCCAGGGGAGGAGCCATCTGTACATTGGGCTATGTCTATTCATCATGTTCACAACTCCTAGTATACCTTGGTAACACATGCTGCACAATGGTAACCAATGCCTTTTTCAGAGCAGGAATGAAATGAAAATGGGTACTAATACCAAATGAAATAACTAGAATTAGAAGAACCTATGGCCCCTAATGTCGGTGACACACAGTGTGCCTATTTTTAACTCAATTATAGCACACGAACAAGGACAGGCAGGCACCCCCGTACAAATAGATTTCTAATCTCAATGTAATCACCTGTATAAACACAGGATAAATAGGCAGTTATCTGACAAAGCAAATGGGTCGGGACTCACATTACAGCCCAGTCTAAGTGGACACCAGCTGCTGATGTAATACGGTACACTGTGAGTTCCTGTGTCCTCTACTGCCTCACTCCAGCCTTCCTCTCCCTCCATGGCCATAGTATGACGGGGGATTCAGACATGGGGGAAGAGTAGAAAAGGCTGATGTGTACAGAAGATAACCTCGTCTCTCTCTCTCGCTGAGGAAGTATTATGTAAGTTAGTCTGCATCTAGCATCCCATGAATGCTGGTCTTAATGACAGAGGCCAGACTAAATCCGATATGGATGTGTATATGAGTGAACCAGCAATGTCCAATGAGTGTGAGTGTGCTTTTGCTGTGCTGTTGTGTTTGCAGGTTTGTGTATGCGTGCGTGCGTGAGACTCGTGCATATGGGAGTGTTTGTACAGTAAGCGGCTTTGTGTGCTGGTTGTTTTTGTGCACGTGTTGTGAGTTAGTATAACCCTATCTGTTCATAATGACTTGGTAAGATAAGCCAAAACGAAGATGAATAAAGTATGCGTGAAAATGGTCTATTATTAATGTCAAGTCCGTATCAAATAAACAAGTAGCTTTGAGAATGCTTATGGTAGATAGGTCTACCTGCTATGTGATTAGACGTAATGATAAATAGGTCTACTTGCTATGTGATTATATGTAATGGTAAATAGGTCTACTTGCTATGTGATTAGACGTAATGGTAAATAGGTCTACTTGCTATGTGATTAGATGTAATGGTAAATAGGTCTACTTGCTATGTCATTAGATGTAATGGTAAATAGGTCTACTTGCTATGTGATTAGATGTAATGGTAAATAGGTCTACTTGCTATGTGATTAGACGTAATGTTAAATAGGTCTACTTGCTATGTGATTAGATGTAATGGTAAATAGGTCTACCTGCTATGTGATTAGAAGTCATGGTAAATAGGTATACATTATATGCTATGTGATTAGATGTAATGGTAAATAGGTCTACCTGCTATGTGATTAGAAGTAATGGTAAATAGGTATACATTATATGCTATGTGATTAGATGTAATGGTAAATAGGTCTACCTGCTATGTGATTAGACGTAATGGTAAATAGGTATACCTGCTATGTGATTAGAAGTAATGGTAAATAGGTATACATTATATGCTATGTGATTAGAAGTAATGGTAAATAGGTATACATTATATGCTATGTGATTAGATGTAATGGTAAATAGGTCTACCTGCTATGTGATTAGATGTAATGGTAAATAGGTCTACATTATATGCTATGTGATTAGACGTAATGGTAAATAGGTATACATTATATGCTGTGTGATTAGATGTAATGGTAAATAGGTATACATTATATGCTATGTGATTAGATGTAATGGTAAATAGGTATACAATATATGCTATGTGATTAGATGTAATGGTAAATAGGTATACATTATATGCTATGTGATTAGATGTAATGGTAAATAGGTCTACATTATATGCTATGTGATTATATGTAATGGTAAATAGGTATACATTATATGCTATGTGATTAGATGTAATGGTAAAGAGGTCTACATTATATGTTATGTGATTAGATGTAATGGTAAATAGGTCTACCTGCTATGTGGTTAGAAGTAATGGTAAATAGGTATACATTATATGCTATGTGATTAGATGTCATGGTAAAGCCAACTGACATTTACTACTGAGGTGCTGACTTGCTGCACCCTCGACAACTACTGTGATTATTATTATTTGACCATGCTGGTCATTTATGAACATTTGAACATCTTGGCCATGTTCTGTTATAATCTCCACCCGGCACAGCCAGAAGAGGACTGGCCCACCCCTCATAGCCTGGTTCCTCTCTAGGTTTCTTCCTAGGTTTTGGCCTTTCTAGGGAGTTTTTCCTAGCCTCCGTGCTTCTACACCTGCATTGCTTGCTGTTTGGGGTTTTAGGCTGGGTTTCTGTACAGCACTTTGAGATATCAGCTGATGTACGAAGGGCTATATAAATAAATTTGATTTGATGGTAAATAGGTCTACTTGATATGTGATTAGACGTAATGGTAAATAGGTCTACCTGCTATGTGATTAGACGTAATTGTAATTAGGTATACATTATATGCTATGTGATTAGACGTAATGGTAAATAGGTATACATTATATGCTATGTGATTAGATGTAATGGTAAATAGGTCTACCTGCTATGTGATTAGATGTAATGGTAAATAGGTATACATTATATGCTATGTGATTAGACGTAATGGTAAATAGGTATACATTATATACTATGTGATTAGATGTAATGGTAAATAGGTATACATTATATGCTATGTGATTAGATGTAATGGTAAATAGGTCTACCTGCTATGTGATTAGATGTAATGGTAAATAGGTATACATTATATGCTATGTGATTAGACGTAATGGTAAATAGGTATACATTATATGCTATGTGATTAGATGTAATGGTAAATAGGTCTACATTATATGCTATGTGATTAGATGTAATGGTAAATAGGTCGACCTGCTATGTGATTAGACGTAATGGTAAATAGGTATACATTATATGCTATGTGATTAGACGTAATGGTCAATACTATTACTTGTATTATTGTTCTCCAGTACTACCAGAAAGCTATTTCACATATCTATCTACAACAAACACAGGCATGCACACTCACGTAAACGCTCTCCGTCTCTCGCAATTGCTTCTCATATTTACAATATCCAAAAGGTGCCTAGTGTTTTGAAAGGGTATCTTAGTCCATTTGAACCACCTGGGTGCTCTAGCAGCCAAGCAGCTTTCGCTGGGATGTGCTCATGCTCAGTGCTGTGGATTTGTCTGGACTGTCCAGCTCTACCATCGCTGTGGGCTGAGTGGAGTCACTGTACAAGAGAATGAACACTTATGAATATAACTATTGTTCCCTGAAGGAGGGAACGAGGTATAACATACTATGGAAAAACAACGACCAATCATTTTCACCTGAAGAAAACTGAAATCACGCCCAACGGACCAATGGATGCTGAGCCCGCCCTCGGAAGCCCCGCCTTCCTGTCTATAATACTGGGGCTGCCGTTCATTTCCTCAATTCAGTGACCCCAAATATGTTGGACCAACATATGTTATACCTCGTTCCCTCCTTCAGGGAACAGTAATTATATTCATAACCGTACGTTCCCTTTCAATCGGTCACTCGGAATAACATACTAAGGGATATACAATCACGCCACAAGCCGGCTCAGATGGTACCAAACTAGGAGGCCCATGGCAGCCCAAGCACACACACGTTTCACCAACTCCAAAAAGGGGTTACGGAAGCCACCCTTTTCCCTAATACTTACCGGAGAAGCCTGAACTGTCAGAGCCTGATGAGGACTGAACTGTCAGAGCCCCATATAGGGAACAAGAACCTGCTGCAACTTGGCTATGTGTACTGACACGCTGCCACTACAGCCTAAGTCCACAGACCCCACGGTTCCAAGAACAATACTTACCTTGTGAGCCTGAAATGTCAGAACTCGTACAAGGAATCGCAAGTCCCAAAAAAACAGAACACCTGTCGTGACTCGGTATAGCGCACACGTGCTCTGCCTAGCATCGACCAGAGCCGATGAACCACGGCAGCTGGAGGCTCAAGCCCACAGGAAACCTGCAGTAACTTGTATACTCGCGCACTGCCACGGCAGCTCAAGGCGCAATCCCAAAGGAAACTGTGGTAACCCTGATAATGCGCAATTTACACGCTGCCGCTCCCACAGGCAGCCCAAGGCTCAAACACATAGGAAACTGTGGTAACCCAGAGAAATGCACAACCTGCGCGCTGCCTAACACCCACTCCCAGACCCAGCCATAAGAACACTATGATCCACACTAGGAGCAGTTACATCCAAGTGATAAAACCTCACAAAAGGTATGTGGGGAACCCCAACTTGCTGCAGCACAGGTATCACCAATTGTCATGCTCCTGAACAATGCCCAAGGAGCTGTCAGTGAGTATGCATATCGCTAGGCAACCATTATTCTTTGGTGTCATATGCCAGGGACATAGCCTCCACGATGCAATGAGAGAGACGCGGCTTAGAAAGCGCCCTACACCGAGCTGGATTAGAAAAAAAGAAATACAAAAGCTGCTCACAATGCAGATATCCTTGGTCCTATCCGTATACACTATATATACACAACAGTATGTGGACACCCCCTTCAAATGAGTGGATTCGGCTATTTCAGTCACACCCGTTGCTGACAGGTGTATACAGCCATGCAATCTCCATAGACAAACATTGGCAGTAGAATGGCCTTACTGAAGAGCTCAGTGACTTTCAACGTGGAACAGTTATAAGATGCCACCTTTCCAACAAGTCAGTTCGTCAAAGTTCTGCCCTGCTAGAGCTACCCCGGTCAACTGAAAGTGCTGTTATTGTGAAGTGGAAACGTCTAGGAGCAACAATGGTTCAGCCGCATAGTCGTAGGCAACACAAGCTCACAGAACGGACCGCTGAGTGCTCAAGTGCGTAGAGCCTAAAAATGGTCTGTTCTCGGTTGCAACACTCACTACCGATTTCCAAACTGCCTCTGGAAGCAATGTCTTTATGAAATGGGTTTCCATGGCCGAGCAACCGCACACAAGCCTAAGATCACCATGTGCAATGCCAAGCGTCGGCTGGAGTGGTGTAAAGCTCGCCGCCATTGGACTCTGGATCAGTAGAAACGCGTTCTCTGGAGTGATGAATCACGCTTCACCACCTGGCAGTCCGACAGATGAATCTGGGTTTGGTGGATGCCAGGAGAACGCTACCTGCCCGAATGCATAGTGCATACTGTAAAGTTTGGTGGAGGAGGAATAATGATCTGGGGCTGTTTTTCATGGTTCGGGCTTGGCCCCTTAGTTCCAGTGAAGGGAAATCGTAACGCTACAGCATACAATGACATTCTAGACGATTCTATGCTTCCAACGTTGTGGCAACAGTTTGGGGAAGGCCCTTTCCTCTTTTAGCATGACAATGCCCCCCGGAACGTATATCTGCATCCATGTTGAGAGACCTGGGAAGATACGTCAACCTGAGAGATAGGAAATGCGCACTGCTCCATGCGAGCAGATAATGGGCCAGGTTTAGGAGAGAGAGATACCAGTTAGAGGTCTTCACGGGTCTAAAAAGATGGAAATGGATCCCCCATATGCATAGATTAAAAAAATAAAATAAAACATAGACACGTTCCAAATAGACCCCAGGACAGTCAGCCCCGTTCCAACAAGGACCGTGGAAAACAGACCCAAACAGACCCGTTTGGGTCTGGTTCAGATCCGAGAGGAGAAAAACAACAACTGTAAAACTACAACTGGGCCCTGCCAGCGCCATCAATTAACAAGCGATATTGGCCAAATGATCCACAGTTACGTGTCCTTAAAAACAAAAACAAATGATCAAAAAATGTTTTGTGTGCCGGTGCGCACTGCCTTTGGAACTTAATTTAGCCAAGAAAAATGTCTCAACAAAATCAAACAAAACACTTTTTGCACAGGCTATTTAAATAACTGGTTTAGATGATTAAATAGGCCTACAATAATAATTACAATGATAATAATGACTAAAGAATTGATAACAAATACGAAAATAAGTAGAAAATTGCTTCCAACCTCAATAGTGAGTTGCACACAGTCCATTTGGCCGCTCCAACGTTCTTCTCATCTTTGTCCACTACAATATAAAAACATTCTCCTACTCGGCATCTTTTCACTATACTCTTTCTCCTCTAACTTCTGTTTAACTTCAACAAAAAAGGACTCCATCTTCACAATCAACAGTAGCCTAGACCAAGGCTCTTTTTACACACCTTCTCTCTCGCTCTATCTCTTCAGCAGCAGGCGTAAGTGAGATGAGCAGCCGGAACCAGTTTCAGCTGGACATAAGCTATACGTTTTATTGAGTTTCAATTGGCTGACACAGATAACACATTTGCGCAGTTCTCAACACACAAAATTAACAGAGGACAGTTCCAATCGGGTCCAGTCGGTAAATCAATATTAATTGCACATGCCCGAGACTCAGACCTGACCCAGATCCGAGACAAAAGTCTGAATATAGGACCCGGATCCCAGGTCAGATCTCTGAATTTCGCGTCTGTGGAAAACGTGAAGACCTTAGACCGCATCCGTCCCTACCTGTTGATGCACGCCACCACCAACACGGGTCCTTCCAAGGAGTCAACACCCTTAGACAAGACAGGGATACGTTGAGCAGCCGATGGCTCTGTCGAGATGCATAGCAATCACCCAGCGCTGACACAGACGCATCAACAGCTGTCCCAGAGGCACCACAGCTATCATACTGGCCATCAGACCCAATAATCACTGGCACAAGTGAAAAGCCCCAGCTGAAACCGTGCCAGATAGAGCCAGTATGCAACTCTCCTCTGTTGGGACAAAAACACATGATTCAGAACCGAGTCCAGAATGAGACCCAGAAACTGAAAGTGCTGAGCCAGAGTCTAACAACTTTTCTCTTGATTCGCTATGAACCTCTGAGACTTAATTTGGGAAATCACCGCAGCAGTGTGGAGCTCCAGATAGGCCAATACGCTGATCCCCTGTCACCGCACCGGTGTCAAAGCCACCTCCACTACCATAGAAAAGGTGCGGGGTGATAGGGAGAGCCCGAAAGCCAGGACCAGAAACTCGTTGGCCACACCTTTGAAATGAAACCCCCGAAACTTTCTGTGGGGAGGATGTATAGCCACATGAAAATACGCATCCTTCAGATCTATGAACGTGAAACAATCTCTGGTGTGCACCGACTGCAATAGCAGCGAAAGTGTGAGCAAAGCGAAGAGCTGAAAGCTAATGTAATGCTAGGTAGCCAGCTGGCTAACAGCTGAGAGTGACAGCTGTCTATCGCCGCATCTGGATGACTAAGCCAGTGGTTAGCCTAAATTTGTTTGCTTTTTAATAATCACTAGGACCCATTTCTCAATACTTAGGTCACTTTTTCAAAACTCTTCACACAGTGAGTACAACAGCAGTCTATGTGGGCTAAACTGTCGATCGTTGTTCATTGCTTTGGCACAAAATGCATTCAATGACTACATCTTTCAAATTTCATGAATTATTTTCTCCCTCACGAGCACCACCAAAACTCTATGTACCTACAGGCCAATTTGCACATTTTTACATACTCTTTTCAAAACTGTTAAACTTAAGTTCAAAACCTAACATAACACAACATTGAATAAGACAGCAATTTGCTACATTTCTACATTTCTATTTCTATATTTCAATACTGTATTGAAATATATTCCACATATAAAAAATGAAATACTATAAAATCAATTAGACCAACCACAGCTGATTCCCATTGTAGCTGAACACCTACACAGGTGTTTGTCTTTCAATTTCATTACCATCTAGACAAAAGGGAACATGTTAGGAATAATGCTGTACTGTAATGTAAACATGGACCCAGCCGGGGATAGAGAAGTGGCTGACAGAGGAAGATTGCCAGGGATGGACCAGGCATGCCAAAATATTCTTTCCTAGGTGTATTGCCCAAGATGACATAAGATGTGATGTGGATGAGAACCTGTGGCCAAATGCAGAAGACTGGGTTGACCAGCATTGCTACTGTATCCGGTAGATGGTGTATATACAAAATCTTGTATTTTGGAATCACTCAATGCCAAATAATGACATAACATATTGCATCATGTCTGATTCATTCCTGTAACATATACTGCAATGAATTCTAAACAGTGGAGAGGTGTCATTCTTGTTTTGTAAAGAAATTTGACAAAAGAAAACATTGTGTAATGCGACCTGTTGTTAGTGTTTTTTAGGTCGTTGTTTTATGAGTGACAGTGTGCTTGTTGGGTGACAACCTTTGCTGGTGTTATGGAAGAATGAGTTGATTTGAGACATGTATGAAGTGTTTTGGTAGTTTTAGTGCATTTTGGGTGTGAAATTAACTGCTGTGCCAACTGAAAGTTGGTTAGGAGAACTGTGTGAAGAGTTTTGAAAAAGTGACCTAAGTATTGAGAACTGGGTCCTAGCGATTGTAAAAATAAATAAAAAACTGTCATACGATTACGTTCCTAAGTGTGGAAAAGATATTTAAAGAAAACTAACTTATGACTGAACAGACAAATATAATGGAAATTATTCGCTAAATGATTAACTTTTACGCTAGTGACAAGAAACATATGGAATGTTCCATGCATCTGGACAGTGGATATAGCCAGAGCTATATATTTAGAGAGTTTGGCCAACTTTTTGAATTCGTAATATTGTTGTAATGTTGTTTTTGTTTTTTTACTAAACTCCATGTGTGATGTTAACGGGGCGCTACCATGGCTGAAGTGTTTGAAGTGTCATGTAGGCTAAAGGCATCATAATTCTCATTCTGTTAACGGGAGCTAACATGGCTGCCATAGAATGTTGTAGTGTCATGTAAATGCATCATAATGCAGAAACCTCAATGTCCCAACTGTCTAAACACATGGCTCAGGGCACAGCGCATAGTGTCCGATATTGCGTTTTGCAACAAAACACATTCTAAAGCACATCTAAAGTAAATGTTCATAGAAAGGGACAATTCATTTCAGATTTTAAAAAATGCTAAATTTGAAAAATGTGTGTTTATTGCGTTTTGGAATCAAACCCTTTATATGCAGGTGAGGTGACAAACCGCTGTACTTCTATGATTGGTTGAACAAGCCTCAGTATACTCTGGTCCTCATCATGTATAAGTGCCTGTCTGAGAGGTATCTTCAAACAACACTCAACATTGATGCTCTGATACTTGAAAAGAAAGATAAAGAGAGATACAGAGCGCTTGAGAAATATATTATTCTTACATGACTATAATACTTGAAAGTGACAGCTACCTGCTATGGGACTCTGCATATAGAGAGTCCTGCTTTGCTGTCTCTACTTTTCATCTTCATTTCAACTCCAGTCAGGTGCTTTGGAGTTTATTTTTGTATTTCAGGTCATTAATTTGCACACTCACTCCCAGTCTCTCTATGCTTGTCTTCCTGTTTCACTTTCAAACACTCTACTTGCCCACAAATATTTGCTTACAGACATAGTACAGTAAGACACCTTCACACACATACATTTATACATCAAACGAAAGTACATTCTCCAAGATAGCCAAAATACCAACTTCTCTACAGTGCAGGTTTACTCCAGAGCTCAGACTCACTCTCACGCTAACCTGCTTATAAAAGAGTCCCTCAGTCTGAAGCACTTTAGACCCACAGACCCACTCTCACAGCAACCTAGTCACTCATAATACTCTTTCTCACTCGCCACTGGATCAAATGACCAGAAGAAATCATATCTATTCTGACAGGTCTGTCTTCAACATTTTGATATGACTCCCTTCCTTCCTTCCTGTTGGACCGTGATATGAACGCTGTGAATGTTAGTCAACGTTTGTTTCACCAAAGTCAAAAAGGTAAAGGTGATCTCTTTTCCTCACCTGTGACTGGTGCTTCTATGTCCAGCATGGTTTTCTCCTGGCGCAAGATGGCGGCGCCCTCGTTGACGATGCGTAGTGCCACGGCTTCCTCCACGCGGCCCTCCTTGGTGAGGTGGGCTTTGAGCAGGTCCACCCTGGGCTTCCCCTCACTGTCAAAAACCTCCTTCAATGTGAGGCGATGACTCAGGGGGAAGGGCACGGCTGTGGAGACAACACAGTGAGACAACACACCCCAATGGGACGTCAAGACAGTCCGTGATCACCTGCTCTGAGACTAGGACACAAATACTTCAGACTTAAAGTTAAGCACGGGGGAAAGATCCCAGAGAATTCTAATCGCATAATGTTTTGTTTATAATAATAGCTGGCCAATTACTTTGTGATAATGTTTGCAAGCTACTTTAACTCTGGGCCAGATTGATGGTGCAGAGGTTTATTCTACATTGGCTAGCTTGTCCTTCCTATGACATTAGTTCCCTCTGCGGGATGTATTGTACCAGGGAACATGACTTCATGTACAATCCAATCGCTGAGGGCCCCAGATATAGGGGGCGGGGCAGATGAGAGCCAATGAGAAGAGGAAACAGACCCATCAAACCATCATGAGACAGGGAACAAAGACCACTCCACTTAGAGACCCTCACACTGTATATCAGTTGAACACAGAGCATCAGTTGTACAGCCAGCTCACAGGGGGAAACCGCTAGACATCCTCAGATGCCGGATTCCAAATAGTCTGAGAGCAGTATGGCAATAAAAGCGTCGCAGAGTGTCTATCAGCAGACCTGCACAGAGCACAACACAGGTGCGTTGAAACATTTCATTATGAGCTGCCTGGCGCTGTTTAACGGCCGTGGTGCTGAATCGGCGACCAGCCCCTCTTGTTTTAGTTCGTGCTGGTGCTGAACGTTTGTGTACCACTATAAGGACACAACAAGGGATTGCCGCAGGCTAGTTAGATGTCTTCATTGTACCGGCTTCTACAATTCATGTTACAACTAATGCCTAAAACAGATACTCTATCCTCCAATACTTTGGTTAAAACTGCTCAGCCAGTTCAATTATGGTGCTTATATGCATAAAGCTAACCCCGCCCTTCAAGACACCTAAAAGAAAGTCAAACTTTTTTTTCTTTATGCAGAAATTGCAGAGGGGAAAAGTTCTGTCAACAAATTCTTCCAAAATGTGGCCTACTTTAATTATGGATGCTTCCACAGTATATTATAAATTTATGAATCGCTGTAAATGTACAATCGGATGTGTGGAATAAAAATATCCACGTGATTTTCCCCAGATAACACAACCTCTTTTTTAGTGAGAGTCAACAATCCAGTATGTATAAACAGCTTAACAAAAGTCTGCTGAACATAGCGGTGGCAAATGAAGCCCTCTATCCGAGTAATTACTGTATGTATCTCCGATCCTTAAAAAGAGAGAACTGATTGTGTTGTGTTCCAACCAGGGGGTGCAGTCATTCCTGATGAGAAAGCCAATAATACTGTAATACGACAGGGAACAAAACTTTAGTCTGAAGGAATAACTTCACTGGGTCGTTAATACAAATCTAAACCCATGAATAAGACAGCGCCTGTCTGCCAGACATCCTCTGAAAACATCCCATCCAACATCACACCCATTGCTTTGGGAGCAACAAAGGGAATTTTCTGCACTGAAGCTAATCTATCTGTGTCAGTGGTCGAAAGACTTTGGTGTTGGCTTTGCGTGCTGCATAATACAAAAAGGTCATGTAGCCACGCTTACTGATGCAGCAGCCTTTCTCACTGCTGGACCTGTGGCCTTACTATGAAAGCAGGTTTGCATTCCAATCAACCGGTCATGGACAATTATGTTTGATTCAGATTGGATACTAAATCCAACACCATTGTGCTCTTATATCACAGACCATGTAACGGCTTTCGTCGGTGGAAGGAGAGGACCAAAGCGCAGCGTGATTAGTGTTCATCTTAATTTAATAATAAATCCAAAAAAAAACAGAACACTTCAAATACAAAACAACAAAAGTGAAAACCGAAACAGTTCTATCTGGTGCAGACACACAAAGACTGAAAACAACCACCCACAAAACCCAACAGAAAACAGGCTACCTAAATATGGTTCCCAATCAGGGACAACGATTGACAGCTGCCTCTGATTGAGAACCATATCAGGCCAAACACAGAAAACCAACACAGAAATAGAAAACATAGATTACCCACCCAACTCACGCCCTGACCAACAAAAACAAAAGACAAAACAAAGGAACTAAGGTCAGAACGTGACAGACCAGTTAGAATGAAAACAGCACACATCAGGCAGGTCCTTTGACCCACAGGACAATGCACCTGTGAACTCACAACTATATAGGCCTGGGGGTCTTGATTGTTTCCATCGGCCAATAACACTACTGTAAAAACCTACAAAAAAGTATTTGATTGGATAGTGATTCCCTCACCAGTGTCTCAGCTCTAAACCTGTTGCTGACTGAAAAGTCATAATAAAAACCAGCTGATACCATGACATAAAGCAGAGTGGTGCTCCAGCCCCTGCAATATGGTTGTCTGAGACGTGCAAACACGCACACACGCACGCACACAGAGCAATATAGCAATATGGCCAAGTTTGTCGGCTAGAGAGTTGTGTTGCTCAGTGCATGTGGCGATGGGGAGCTGCTGAGCGGAGCACTGGGGGAATAGGAGAGCAGAGAGCTCTCCGAGCTGAGGCTCAACGTGATCAACATGCTGTTAAATAATGGATGCTTGACTAGAGGGGGAAAAGAGAGAAATCTCATGTTCCTGCTGCTGGGATAATGAGCCCAGGCCTGGCATGAGATTTTCACTGAGGTTAAATTAATCCCATTCAACAGTGTGTTTGTGTTTTATCTGTGCATGTGTCTGTGTGTGAAAGTCCATGTTAGTATATGTCTATGTGCGTATGTTTTGGGCTTGTGTATTTGCCTGAACGGTGCATGTTAACGTGCTTGTCTCTGTGCTTACATATACAGTAGGTGTGTATACCTGACTGTATTGTGTTTCCAAATATACACTGAGTGTACAAAACACTCGATGACCTAGATTGACCAGGTGAAAGTTATGATCCCTTATTGATGTCACTTGTTGAATCCACTTCAGTCAGTGTAGATGAAGGGGAGGAGACAGGTTAAAGAAGGATTTTTAAGCCTTGAGACAACAGAGACATGGATTGTGTATGTGTGAATGGGCAAGACAAAATATTTAAGTGCCTTTGAACGGGGTATGGTACTGTAGTAGATGCCAGGCGCACCGGTTTGAGTGTGTCAAGAACTGCAACGCTGCTGGGTTCTTCACACTCAATACTTTCCCGTGTATATCAAGAATGGTTCACCACCCAAAGGACATCCAGCCAACTTGACACAACTGTGGGAATCATTCAACATGGGCCAGCATCCCTGTGGAATGCTTTCGACACCATGTAGAGTCCATGCCCCGACGAATTGAGGCTGTTCTGAGGGCATAAGGGGGGTGCAACTCAATATTAGGAAGGTGTTCTTAATGTTTTGTACACTCGGTGTATGTACGAGTTTGTGCAACTACTCGGAGCAAATAAAGTTCCCCCCTCAACGCTATAAACCAGATTGTGTTGTCACAGATCGCAGGAGCGAGATGAGGCAGAGCTGGGTGATCAAAAGAACGTGTCACAATCTCAGTGGCCTGTCTGGTGTGTTTATATCTCAGTCTTACCTACAGACGTCACTAAACAGCCACTATAATACACTCAAAACAGCCCTAAATGGTAGAACTGCAGTGGTAGGTACTGTGCCTAATAAAGAGACTAGAGATACTGCATGTCCTGTATGTTTGTAGACATGGCTGTATGTGTTTGAGAGTGTGCATCATTTCCTTCAGTGTGTTTTTTTACACAACAGACAGTACTGTCCTTCTAATACTCTCCAACGCTAAAAGACTGAGAAGTCAGGGAGATTACTGGTGGACATTAGAGAGGGGGCGAGAAAGAGGGCGAGAGGGAGAGAGATGAGAGTGTAGAAGGGAGCAAGAGATAACGAAACAGAAAAAAGGAGGGAGGATTTAGAGGGAGAGAGCACCAGGCATGGTGAAAACACACAAGAGAGAAAGAGAGAGGGGGGGTTCAGATGGGAGACAGCTCACTTCGACTGGGCGCCCAAGCTAAGTTGAACTGTGGTGTATGTTGCCGGGCAACAGCAGCTAACTTTTGGAGTACAGCCAGTGTCAGCGCGAAATACTGCGATTTGCATGGGAGGATCAGAGACGTTCTCTCGTTCTCTCCTTTTATGAAGCACAATTTCCCCAAGACAATGCAGAAAGGGCAGGGAGCTTAATAATTGAGGAAGGATTTCAATAAACAGGAGACTGACAAAACACATATAGCTTTTCACCCATTCTGCTATTCCATGGACTTATCATCATTGCACAGCCTACACTAATTACCACCAGACACATGTACTGTACCTTCATTAATAAATGGTAATGTATGCCTTATTGCCTAGGTCCTTTTTTAACAGCCACTACTGTATACCAACCTGTCCAGCTGTCATGAAACATTGCCAGGCTGGATGCTGCAGAGAGAGAGACGGGGGAACTGTTGGTCGAACACTGCCCAGGTTTCTACCTAACTAATACAACAGCAGCACTGAATACTCTCCATCCAGCCCTGGCATCCTGTCAATCTGTCCACACGTACAGCACACTACTCATCCTCTAGGTGTGTAGCTACTGTCCATCTGGATCTATGTGCACCTGTCTGTCTGTCTGTCTGTCTGTCTGTCTGTCTGTCTGTCTGTCTGTCTGTCAGGTCTCTCGCCCAGGTTTGTGTTAGCTAGCTGCACCGGTCACTTGTCTCAGCCCTGCTTCTACCAAACCTGCTGTCCCCCCTCTATCTGGGCCTGTGACTGTCTTCATTACCACACAGGAATATGCGGCAGGGAGGGAAGTTGCTCCAGGACTCGGGCTCTTGTGGTTTATGTCATCCTAACTTTGTAAAGGGACATTGCACATAACTAAGAGTAGAATTTACTACCTAAGTACAGATTCCTGCCGAAGCCATATGCAGTGTTGCCAGCAAGCTTGTATTTGACTCAATAGACAAGACTAGAGACACGTGGAGATATTGTAAATAACATGGCAAACAATGTTGCCTGATCACTTGGGTGACAAGATGTTGCGTTCGGTACCTGTGTGCACTGTGAATAACTCTGACCTTTAAAGAGTCCATTCAATACCAATGTTGACGTTCCATCTATTTTGTTTAGTCTGTTATTATTGTTGTGATCATCACCGTACTCCATATAATTGGGACTGTGTGCTGTTGGGATAACTGAAGGGTTTGTTATCATAGCACTCAAAAGCCTGTGATGCGAATGTTTGAAATGTCTAAATGAGTGTGTTCACTGATTGGACCTACGTTGACCCGGTTTCTTTCCTGTGCAAAACCCCAAATGTGCAGAGCCCTAAAGTGCATTCCGCCTGCATGCACGGAGTCTGCCAGGCCGTATGGCAGCTGGCGGCCCACAGATCAGCCCATGCATGAAAACCCAATATGCTAAAGACTGGGAAGAGAAGGAGCCAAGGAGGAAGCCATGTTAGCGGGGATCTGAACAGAGCAGCCAGGGTAGACACTAGGCAGTGTTTGTTTGACCAGTCTACAATACTGATGATAATGTCCCAAAACCACAACAGGTAAACTCAGCTCAATTATGCACAGAGCATACATTTGGACATTCACAAAATGGCAGAACTCAGTCATCGGTTCATGTCTCTTTTTGTCAACACCCCGTAATGGTTATAGGAGTTGGTTCTATGACCCATCTTCTAGGTGCTATGTTCTAGGTGCTATGTTCTAGGTGTTCCGTTAGTGTTCTGTCCCCTACTAAACCACGTAGGGTAGGCTGTCTCCCCCTCCAAACTGTATACTTTAAGTAGCACATTTCAGCCATCTATTTCCTGTGTTTGAGGGGTCCACTTGTCACTTACATTTCACTGGATTGATTGCTTTGATTTTACTCCTGAGACTCTTTCATACTCTTGCTTGTGCCTGCCATTTTTTAAATAAACATTGCGACCGTGGAAATGCTTATCAAACACATCCTGGTAATGGCTGAAATGGGCTCAATTAAATACGTTGTTTTTCCGTTACATTTATAAGAATGCTAACACTTTGTCGGGGGTGTAACGTATTGTCTCGACTCTTGCATCACAAGAAAGAAAGATTATTTGGGATGTTCATTTTTTGTGCAAAATATATATATAATACAGTTTAAATGTTTCCAAATGAGATGCGCTGAAATGAAAGCAACCTCCCAAAAGGAACACTTGGATTATAGTGATATTATGTGTGATTTTACAAACAATGTAAAGTATGTATAGATAGGTGTAATCTGGAGCCAAGATTGTTGATTTTTAATCCGAGGGTATCCTGCTATTGACACACTTGTTGAATAATGCAACAGAACGTGACAACAACAGTAATTAATGCAGCAGTCTAGACAGCGCAGGTGAGGGCAGGTTGTCCTGTTAATATCTTCCCGGTGTGAAATAGTTACCAATTGTTCTGATTGTGACGTCATGTTGTAAACATTTTCACAGCGTGAAAATAATTGCACGCGCGTTTGTGTGGATGGCTGAGCTCGTGCAGATGTTTTTCTCACACCCCCTCGCCCTTGCTAGCTAACTAGCATAATTAGCTGTAAACTGGTCTTAATGGCTTGTTCTCAGAAGTGTGCAATTTTAACTTGTTTGGATAGCTAACAAACATTTTATTCATTCATATATATATATATATGTGTGTCCAAACTTTTGACTGGTACTGTATATTTTGAAATGGTCTGAGATTTAACAACAATGCATTGGCAGGGCAATTCAAGCACAGCCAATATGTGGTGATAATGCACATACCTCATATATATATACACACACACACACACACACACACACACACACACACACACACACACACACACACACACACACACACACACACACACAGTCAATCAATCGTAAACGCCCATATCTTTACAATCATTCACATCAACCCTCTGCACTTCGACGCGCGAGTCTGGGTATTTATATGCTGACCTCATGCCTCAACAAGCTTCTGATTGGTCAGAGTCAATACTCCTGGCCACCATTAATTGGCAGACGTGTGAAGCAAATGCGCATGGCCACAGAACAATTTTCCTAGGTCGAAGGAGGGTGTGCGAGAAAAATCCGCACGAGCTCAGCCATCCACATAAAGAGCTGCGCGTCCAATTATTGAACTGGGAACATATTCACGCTGGGAGAAGTTTTACAGCATGACGTCACAACCAGAACACCGAACGATCAGAACGACGTGGAATTATTTCACGCTGGGAAGATTTTTTACATGACACAGGTAGGCCTAGCTCTAGATCAATGGACACCAACCGTTTCTGAGTCAAGAGGACTTTCAAAATGCAAGCGATATCTATTGTTCAGATTTTTTTTTACATGACTTAAAAAATATTAGCATATGCAACATGAATCTATTAAAAACAGTTCTGTAGTAATGAGGTATGTCCATTATCACCACATATTGGCTGTGCTTGAATCGCCCTGCCAATGCATTGTTGTTAAATCTCAGACCATTTCAAAATATACAGTACCAGTCAAAAGTTTGAACACACCTACTCATTCCAAGGTTTTTCTTTATTTTTACTATTTTCTACATTGTAGAATAAACTATGAAATAACATATGGAATCCTACTGCTGGCTTGCTTCTGAATCTAAGCAGGGTTGGTCCTGGTCGGTCCCTCAACCGGAGACCAGATGCTGCTGGAAGTGGTGTTGGATGGCCAGTAGGAGGCACCCTTTCCTCTGGTCTAAAGAAAAATATCCCAATACCCCCGGGCAGTGGTTGGGGACATTGCCCTGTGTAGGGTGCTGTCTTTCAGATGGGAATTTAAATAGGTGTCCTGACTCTGTGGTCATTAAAGATCCCATGGCACTTATTATAAGAGTAGGGGTGTTAACCCTGGTGTCCTGGCTAAATTCCCAAGCTGGCCCTCATACCATCACGGTCACCTAATCATCCCCAGCTTACAATTGTTTCATTCATCCTCCCTCCTCTACCTTCTAACTATTCCCCAGGTTGTTGCTGTAAATGAGAAAGTGTTCTCAGTCAACTTACCTGGTCAAATAAGGGTTAAATAAATGTAGTAACCACATTTTTTGTTGTTGTTGAGATTCTTCAAACTAGACACCCTTTGCCTTGATGACAGCTTTGCACAATCAGTTAGACACCTGGAATGCATTTAAATTAACAGGTGTTCCTTGTTAATTTGTGCAATTTCTTTCCTTCTTAATGCGTTTGAGCCAATCAGTTGTGTTGTGACAAGGTAGGGGTGGTATACAGAAGATAGCCCTATTTGGTAAAAGACAAGTCCATATTATGGCAAGAACAGCTCAAATAAGCAAAGAGAAACGACAGTCCATCATTACTTTAAGATATGAAGGTCAGTCAATCAGGAACATTTCAAGAACTTTGAAAGTTTCTTCAAGTGGAGTCGCAAAAACCATCACTCACTATGATGAAACTGGCTCTCATGAGGACTGCCACAGGAATGGAAGACCCAGAGTTACCTCTGCTGCAGAGGATGAGTTATTCGAGTTACCAGCCTCATATATTGCAGCCCAAATAAATGCTTCACAGAGTTCAAGTAACAGACACATCTCAACATCAACTGTTCAGAGGAGACTGAGTGAATCAGGCCTTCATGGTCGAATTGCTGCAATTCGATCTCCGCATGCGTGGTTCCCACTGTGAAGCATGGAGGAGGTGTGATGGTGCTTTGCTGGTGACATTGTCTGGGATTTATTTAGAATTCAAGGCACACTTAACCAGCATGGCTACCACAGCATTCTGCAGCGATATGCCATCCCATCTGGTTTGCGCTTAGTGGGACTATCATTTGTTTCTCAACAGGACAATGACCCAACACACCTCCAGGCTGTGTAAGGGCTATTTGACCAAGAAGGGGAGTGATGGAGTGCTGCATCAGATGACCTGCCTCCACAATCACCCAACCTCAATCCAATTAAGATGGTTTGGGATGAGTTGGACCGCAGAGTGAAGGAAAAGCAGCCAACAAGTGCTCAGCATATGTGGGAACTCCTTCAAGAATGTTGGAAAAGCATTCCAGGTCAAGCTGGATGAGAGAATACCAATAGTGTGCAAAGCTGTCATCAAGGCAAAGGGTGGCTACTTTGAAGAATCTCAAATATTAAATCTATTTTGATTTGTTTAACACTTTTTTTGGTTACTACGTGATTCCATATGTGTTTTTTCATAGTTTTGATGTCTTCACTATTCTACAATGTATAAAATAATATAAACAAAGAAAAACCCTTGAATGAGTAGGTGTGTCAACCTTTGACTGGTACTGTATACATTTCAATATTTGAGGTAAGCTACATGATCACACCAGTTGCTGTATTACTTGTCGGGCACAGCTGAGTGAGAAGAAATGTTAATAATTAGCTTTTTAAAAATCTTACTGGGCTGATGGAGTCTGCATCTGATGGTCTGTCTCAGTGGAGGGAGAGGGCAGCAATAGTGTGCAACTGCAGTCTGCAATTCGGGGTGTTCCTGCATGCATCCCATTGGTTCCTTCATGAACCCCTCCCCGAGCATCCCATTGGTTCCTTCATGAACCCCCCCCGAGCATCCCATTGGTTCCTGCATGAGTTTTTCGATCCCGCCTGCCGGAGTCCTCCTTGCTACCTAGCGGGACACCCGCACTTACCGTCATTACTAGAACTGTGGGAAAACAGTGCCTGACAGGTGGGGCAAAGGACACGGTCTACCGGTGTCGCCCCTGCCTACCGGTAGCACAGCAGGTGGGAGGATGGGGAGACACTGTGTGCTAGCTAACTTGCTAGTTAGGGACACCGTGTGCAAACTAGCAATCTAGCCAGTACCCGGTGTCGCCACGCCTCCCGCCTGGTGTGTATCGGACTGGCTGGCTAAGCTAGAACATAGTGTCCTTCGCTCCCACCTGCCATCGCCATCATTACCAGAACTGCCGGAAAACAGAGCCTGACAGCTAGCTAAAAAACAGTACTGGTGTACAGCTAGCCAAGTACCGTTGTCGCCCTCGCTCCTTCTGCTTCTGTGGGTTTATTGGCGACTGGCATCCAACATTATTGTGCATTGACGCCACCTACTGTACTGGAGCACCACCACCTCCTGCCTGTCCTAGTTTAAAAAGTTACCAATAGAAGTATAAAGAGGGGTTAGCGGAGATGCAGGAACACCCACATGCAGGAACGCCGCCGAATTGCAGGCCCCAATTGAACTCTTCATGGGGAGCAGACTGAGGGTCCGCCTCTCAACGTCCCTCTGCTCTCCCTTTCCTCCACTGACACTGACCAAAAAGGGACACCGTCTTCAAGCTGATGGCGAAACTCGAGACACACCGCAATTTCTGCCTCGTGCACAAATTCATGTTGTTACTGATATGACCAGAGAATGTCACACCCTGATCTATTTCACCTGTCTTGTGATTGTCTCCAACCCCCACCAGGTGTCTCCCATTACCGTTTTCGGGCTTGTCCCGCCAAGTCCTACCAGCGTGATCCCGTGTTTCCTGTGCTTTAGTTTTTGCTTTTTCTAGTCTTCCCAGTTGGGACCTTTCTGCCTGTCCTGACCCTGCCTGCCATCCTGTACCTGCCTGACTCTGATTTGGATTACGACTCTTTGCCTGCCTTGACCTACCGATTGCCTGCCCCTTGTACTGTAATAAAGTCTGAGACTCATATTATCCACCTCCTGTGTCTGCATCTGGATCTTAGCCTGAGCCTTGACAAAGTGAAATATTCCAAAGTATTAAAAAAAGACCCAATAATAACAAGGTAAACCTATCCATACACGTTCCTACTCATTCAGTGCAACTTCACTGCTGGTTGTAGCATGAGTGGAAGTAGGTAGAACGCACATTTTATGGCAGCTCTTTGCTGTATTCGTTAACAGTCTCTTCTTAGTCATGATTTTAAAAGTTTAGAAATTTCAGTCTCAATTGTGCTGTAGCTTTCTTTTACGCCTGCTACGTTACTGCAGACACGGTAATCTGAGCCATCCGATTGTCCATTGGTAGGCCTACAGTGCATTTTATTTGCTCCTGGGCACATGCACGCTGACTTCGGTCGCCAAGCTGTATGGTGTTTCCTCTGACACATTGGTGTGGCTGGCTTCCGGGTTAAGCGAGCAGTGTGTCAAGAAGCAGTGCGGCTTGGCGGGGTCGTGTTGACTCTTGACCTACGCATGACTCTCGACATTCACCTCTCCCAAGTCCATACGGCAGTTGCAGCGATGGGACAAGACTGTAACTACCAATTGAATATCACGAAATTGGGGTGAAAAAAAAAGAAGGTATTAAATGGTTCAAAATGGGAACACGTCGCCTACCCGGCGTGTGCAGGGCAGCTGAATCGGGTGCACCTACCCAATTTTTGGTGTTTGCAGCCATGTTCCACCCCTTTACGTTAATGAATTCATACAGTATATGCAAATACACACCGTATATTTATGCAAATTAAGAACATATAATTTTCTTTATTTTAACACAAAATCTAAAACAAACGACACAACGTATATCTTATATAAACCTTATATAAGTACATTCTATGAACAAAAGTGAAATTTGACAGGAAATTGAACACCTAAATTCCCACCAAAATCCTTTAACTCCATTCATTATTTGTACGTGCCAGTAAAATGTTTTATGTGCCATAATTCAGTCAATATCTGATGGATAAAATAAAATAAACTTGTTGATGACTGTTGCTACTGTAAGAGCTCTCATGCGTGTGTGCAATCATGTGCGAGTGTCTCTCCTCCAACCCCCCCCCCCTACTCTATCCTTTAGATTTGTCCTCTCCACTACACTACTCTCTCTGACTCCATCTCCCTCCTCTACCCCCTCTCATTGCTAGACCTCAGGGAAGTTTCATTATGTAAGAGGCCTGTGTGCAGTAAAACACTGCTGCAAACCAATCCTTAAATAATTCACCCACACTGCCAAATAAAGCTTGTGAGTATCGTGCATGCAGATAGCCTTCCGAGGGGGGCGAGCTGGGCGCAGGGTATCACACCATCAAGATCCACCACGTCCACGCCCACACATCTCAGGGGGTGGGCTCTACGCTGTCTGGCCAATGAGCCACCATGTCACTGATATTGTTCTCAAAAACAAACAAAACGCACACACACCCTCTTATATAGCATCCATGTGTCACGATCGTCGTTACGTGAAAGAGAGGAGGACCAAGGCGCAGCGTGAAATGAACACATATTTAATCAACGAAGACGAAGAACACTTACAAACTCAACAAAACGACAAACGTGAAGCTATATAATGACAAGTGCAGACACAGGCAACTTACACATAGACAATCACCCACAAACTACCTAATGACTATGGTTGCCTAAATATGGCTCCCAATCAGAGACAACAATAGACAGCTGTCTCTAATTGAGAACCAATCTAGGCAACCATAGACATACATACACCTAGACTAAACACTGCCCCATAAACATACAAAAAACCCTAGACAATACAAAACACATACTTCCCCCATGTCACACCCTGACCTAACTAAAATAATAAAGAAAACAAAGATAACTAAGGCCAGGGCGTGACACCATGATAGTAATAAAACACACAAACGCTTATGAGAACAGGACACGTCACCAAAATAAATATTAATAAATCCACAGAAAGTAATTCAACAAAGAGTGACACATTTCCATGGATACAGACACCTAGCAGAATCATACCAACATTATACGACATCTAAAAGTGAATCTCATTTCTCAAGCATAGGCATAGCAGAATGGTGAATGGCCTCGTCTCCCACAGACCCTTATACGTGAACCCGATCTGACCCAAAACACACTATCCCACTACTTTCACAAACAGTGGGAACACAAAACACACAACAACTAGCTGTGCATTTTCACAGTGAATGTCAGAAATCTAATTGTGGGTGTAGAGAAACGGATCAGAAACAGCTGAATGTTTATTGTAAATATGGATGTCCAAAGGATGGTCACCATTTTTAGAAAGATCTCCATCCAGCCTAAGCTTTGGGAGAGAAAAACTGAGCGACTGCATATGTCATAATCATATTTCAGAAGAGAGATTCCCCCTGTGTGCTTACTGACTGGCTGTCTAAATCCAGAAGTGCCTCTACTGATAGGTCAGCCCTTTCCATGATTGTCTCCGTTTTGTTCTGAAAATAAATCTGGTATTGTGAGGGTTCCCGCTCTCAGACAAAAGGCATTCGTGATTTAAAATCCACAGTGATTTACCGAGCCCCACCAGAACTAACACCTATAATGTCCTAGAATCACTCTATGAGAAAGTAGGCCGCTCTGAGCCTAGCTTGTTCACACTCTCCAGACATGCCCTGACATGGGACCAGGCCAAGTGGCAGACAGACAGTCTCCTCTCCTCCAATAGCCAGTTCATGTCCTGGTCACAACAACCCTACTCATAGGCATCACTAATATCCTCATTCCTCTATACCAAGACTAAAATCACCATGATCCCTGGTGGCCACCCACCCTCCGACACAGAGAAGATACAGTAGTCCAGCTGATTGACAGAAGAACAGCACCTAGGACAGCTTTTTCAATGAACCCTCTTCCCTCTGTTACATTTCCTGTGTGGGCCAATCATGTATCACAGTGCTGAAGAGCGAGGTCAATACACACTCCCGAGACCCTACTTGTAAATAGAGGGCTCTCCTTGAACCAATGAAACAGTACTCATGCCACTGTGAATGTAGCACATGCCATTGTGACGCTGTCCTGTTACGTGGGAGGATGTAGCAAGTGGACATATGATAGTATCCATCACTGAGTACCAGAGTGAAATTATGTGACAAAATCAGAGGTTAACATCTAACCACCTGAAATATAACTAACCGTAAGAGAACATAAGAGTAAGTTTGACATTGTAAAAATAAACGCTGAGTAAAATCAAACAGGAAAACAAACGCTTAAACACAGGTGAGTCATTTATAGGCCAGTATGTTTAGCTGTGTGCTAAGCTTTGCTTCAGGGCAATTCCATGTTAACTGAATGACGCAGACTCCCATTTTTCACTTTAACACTTTGCCACACAAAAACCATTGGTTGCAAAGTTAAACGAACCATACAACTCTACGCACAAGAACTACTTTGAACAATTTCCCCCGAAAATTTTAAAACACATTTACTAGGAGAACCTGCAGATGTAAGGTTCGGTAACAGAATGACAATCAAATTATCCTCCGATTTTTATGCGACTGTGTTTTTCAAAAACTTTGTTAAATATCTACTCCGAATTAAGATTCCAAGATGTCAGTAGAAAGAATGGGGTGTCAGCTATGACATCGTGACTTTAAAAAAAAAATCTGTTTTGGTTATTGTACTACAATAAGTGTTTGGATATTATTTTTACACACTGGCTATTATTCTAATGAGCTCCCCACCCAAACAAGACCAGATCAAATCAAGATTTGGTTGGTCCGGAGTGGACCAACTCTTTACCAATCATAGACATCTATGTTTCACAAGTTTGGACATCACAGTACAGCACAGTATACAGTAGATAAAGTACAATAGAGTATAGTTCAGTACAGTATAAAATACAGTAAAGTACAATACCGTCAATTATACTGTACTCTACTCTAGTGTGAAATCAGCACCCTGCACGCTATCCCTGATGCAGTGAAAATAATAAAAATAAAACAATGAAGTAAGCTTTTCTTTATTTGTAGAATAATAGTGAAGACATCAAAACTATGAAATAACACATATGGAATCATGTAGTAACCAAAAAAAAGTGTTAAACAAATCAAAATAAATTTTATACTTTAGATTCTTCAAAGTAGCCACCCTTTGCCTTGATGACAGCTTTGCACACTCTTGGCATTCTCTCAACCAGCATCACCTGGAATTATTTTCCAACAGTCTTGAAGGAGTTCCCACATATGCTGAGCACTTGTTGGCTGCTTTTCCTTTACTCTGCGGTCCAACTCATCCCAAACCATCTCAATTGGGTTGAGGTCGGGCGATTGTGGATGCCAGGTCATCTGATGCAGCACTCCATCACTCTCCTTTTTGGTCAAATAGCCCTTACACAGTCTGGAGGTGTGTGTTGGGTCATTGTCCTGTTGAAAAACAAATGATAGTCCCACTAAGCGCAAACCAGATGGGATGGCGTATCGCTGCAGAATGCTGTGGTAGCCATGCTGGTTAAGTGTGACTTGAATTCTAAATAAATCACTGACAGTGTTACCAGCAAAGCGCCCCCACACCATCACACCTCCTCCTCCATGCTTCACGATGGGAACCACACATGCGGAGATCATCCGTTCACCTACTCTGCGTCTCACAAAGACCCGGCGGTTGGAACCAAAAATCTCAAATTTGGACTCATCAGACCAAAGGACAGATTTCCATGAGTCTAATGTTCCACGCACATGTTTCTTGGCCCAAGCAAGTCTCTTATTATTATTGGTGTCCTTTAGTAGTTGTTTATTTGCACCAATTCGACCATGAAGGCCTAATTTACACAGTCTCCTCTGAACAATTGATGTTGAGATGTGTCTGTTACTTGACATTTTCCTGATTGACTGAAGGTCAGTCAATCAGGAACATTTATGATGGACTGTCGTTTCTCTTTGCTTATTTCAGCTGTTCTTGCCATAATGTGGACTTGGTCTTTTACCACCCCTACCTTGTCACAACACAACTGATTGGCTCAAACGCATTAAGAAGGAAAGAAATTCCACTATTTCACAGGGCATACCTGTTAATTGAAATGCATTCCAGGTGACTACCTCATGAAGCTGTTTGAGAGAATGCCAAGAGTGTGCAAAGCTGTCATCAAGGCAAAGGGTGGCTACTTTGAAGAATCTCAAATATGAAGGAAAAAGGAAACCGCACCCTGCTCTTGATAGTATCACCGATATTTAATAAGCTTACGTATCGGCCACACGGCCTTCGTCAGAGCTTTTGGGATTTTTTGAAAGTTGCACCCTTATGTAGACCTGGCCCCACCCACATCCGTTCTACACATCGAAGGGGGTTGGAGGCAAAGGAAAATAAATAAGTGCTACCAAATATAACAATGTGCATTTCATAAATATTACAAAAGTGTATAAATAAGGCGTATTGAACACTTCTGTATAATCTCAATGAGGACATAGCAAGTTCATTAGTCATTGGGTACATCATATGAAAAACGTCAGAATAATCTACAAGAGACACACGAATCTCAAATATAAAATGAGTAGGTGCGGCCAAACTTTTGACTGGTACTGTATTTGCCACAGCTGTAGCTGTGTAGAGTATTAGGATCTCTAAACAAGCACCAAGTAGTACCACAATTCATCAATCTTCAACCACCTCAAAAGAGATGTTTTTGTGAGCAGCATGAAGATATTACTCAAATTGATTGATCGGTTAATGAATTTCTAGTGCTATGAGATTGCTGCATTTACCAGTCCTGCCAGGGATGGCACAGGCATTGATCTGGGTGTGGTCATCCTGAAATCCCTTCACATTCAATACACAGTTGCAGTGGTTCATCCAGCATATCCCTCCTCCCTTACGATGCAACTGACCCACAGAAGACGGGATGTTCCTTGGAGAGAATTGTGCTCTGTATTAACAACTACAGTCAACTTTGAGTGAACCCATTCCACTGTCAACCCTTCGTCCTCTCTGCAGAAACTCGTTGAGATGCAGCACAGAAAACACACAGCTGTCTGCTGTCTCTGTATTGTCACCTGTTCAAAACAGTCCCTTTCCAAAACTATGTAGCTAGGGCCTCTCAGAATGGAATTGAGTACGAAGGGATCCATCCTTGCAATGCTTGCTGACTTACGATCCTGCAGCACATTCTTTTGCTAACTCATTACAACTTAAATATGCTCTGCTTCTGAAGCGATTATTATTAAATTCCCCTATTGGCTATAGCCCCAAAAAGATTAAACATATGACAAATAAATGATGTCTTCAATGGAACTGGTTACTTACTGTACTAACAAGAAGTTAGATAGTATGCAGGAACACATTACAAGAAGACAGCCTATGCATATTCACCCTAAAAGTTGATATATCCAATACCAGTCATATATGTGTAACACCCTGATCAGTTTCACCTGTCCTCGCTATTGTCTCCACCCCCTCCAGGTGTCGCTTGTTTTCCCCAGTGTATTTACCCCTGTGTTTCCTGTCTCTGTGCCAGTTTGTCTTGTATGTGCCAAGTCAGACAGTGGTTTTCCCGTTTTCCTGCTTTTTGCTATTCTCCTTTTTCTAGTCTTCCCAGTTTTGACCCTTGCCTGTTTCTGGACTCTGTGCCTGTCTTGACCACAAGCCTGTCTGCCACTCTATACCTCCTGGACTCTGATCTAGTTTTGACCTTTTGCCTGTCCACGACCATTCTCTTGCCTACTCCTTTTGGATAAATAAACATTAAGACTCCAACCATCTGCATCTGGGTCTCACCTTGTGTCATGATATATGCAATTTTTTCCCAAGTACCTGTAGGCAATATTAATGTGTGGGAGCGATCTAAACTGTATAGGCCTGAGCCTGTATGACATATTATAGGCTCCATCTGTGTTCTTGTAGCTTTGACCTATTGGATGTGGGGATGGTCCCACCATAGCATCATCAAATCATGTTGCCCTGCCCATCGTAGTACTGTAGGCGCACTGGGACAATTTGAAGAGCTCGCTCATTCTGAAACAAATCGAAACCCTACGCCTACCAATCCTGCATTAGGAGAGCAAACCGAGGCGAGATCCAAGACTGTAAAATATTCCCATGTTGTATAGGCCTATCAGTTTATATCAGAGGAGGCTGGTGGGAGAAGCTATAGCAGAACGGGCTCATTGTAATGGCTGGAATGTAATTTATGGAACTGAGTCAAATGTGGTTTCAATATGTTTGATACAGTTCTATTTAATCCAGTACAGCCATTACAATGAGCCTGTCCTCCTATAGCTCCTCCCACCAGCCTCTGGTTTTTATGTACTCTCGGTTAACCCAGAACTAAAGTCTCATGTAATTGGTCAGCTGCTTAAGTTCTGAGTCCAGAACTTAAGCTGTACCATAGAGGCACTGAATACGTTAGAGGAAAAACAAAGAAATGGAGGAACTTATTCAAGAAAGACCCAGTGTAATATATTATAAAAATAAAGCGAATTGGATGGAATATGGGGAAAAATGCACCAAATTCTTTTTCAATCTTCAATATAGAAAAGCTACCAAAAATGTGATAACTTGTTACAAATGTAGTCACGCATGAATCACCGAATGATATTTTGAAAGGGGAAGTAAAGTACTTTAAGAATGTTTTCGTTTCAGTCTTCATCTCCACTAACTGAAACTAATTGTATGGATTTTTTTCTCTCCTAATAATGTAAAATTAACATCTGTACAGAAAGACTCATGTGAAGGCCAAATTACAGAGGAACTTCTTGATGCAATTAAATCCTTTAAGGCTGGGAACTCCAAGGCTGGATGGCATACCTGTGGAAGTAACTTTTTTTTATATACTCAGAGGACCATTATTAGCATGTTTTAACCACTCCTATATAAATGGTAGATTATCAGACATGCAACAAGAAGCTCTGATATCATTATTACTGAAACAGAACCCAAGTGATGTATGTATGAGTGTGTGTATATATATATATAAAGATCTAGTCCATAAAAAAAATTGGAGACCTCTTACACTTCAGTGTTGTGATGCAAAAATCCTAGCAAAATGCTTGGTGCATAGAATTAAAGTATTGTCAGATATTATTCATCCTAATCAGACAGGTTTTTTACATGGACGATACATTGGAGATAATATAAGACAAGTACTGGAAACAATAGAATACTATGAAATATCGGGGAAACAAGGCCTGGTTTTCATAGCTGATTTTGAAAAGGCTTTTGAAAAAGTACGACTGGAGTTTATATATAAATGCCTAGAATATATCTATTTATTATTGCCATCGAAATGTTAGCTGTTAAAATTAGATCAAACAATAATATTAAGGAATTAGAAATCCGTGGCTTAAAAACTAAGGTGTCATTGTAAGCTGATGATTCATGTTTTCTTTTAAAACCACAATTAGAATCTATCCACGGCCTTTTAGAGGATCTAGATACTTTTGCTATCCTCTCTGGATTAAAACCAAATTATGATAAGTGTACTTACTATATTCAATATTGAATCACTAAAAAATTCACATTTTACATTACTGTGTAGTTTACCAATTAAATGGTCTGACGGAGATGTGGACATACTCGGTATACAAATCCCAAAAGAAAGAAATGATCTCACTCCAATAAATGTTTATAGAAAGTTAGCAAAATAGATAAGATCTTGCTACCATGGAAAGGAAAATACCTGTCTATTTGTGGAAAAATCACCTTGATTAACTCTTTAGTCATATCACAGTTGACCTATTTGCTTATGGTTTTGCCTACACCTAGTGACCTGCTATTTAAATTATATGAACAAAAAATATTCAATTTTATTTGGAATGGCAAGCCAGACAAAATTAAAAGGGCCTATTTATATAACGAATATGAATTCGGAGGGCAGAAATGATTAAATATTAAAACATAAGACCTCTCACTAAAGGCATCAGTCATACAAAAGTTATGCTTAAATCTAAACTGGTTCTCTAGTAAATTGGTAGGAATGTCTCATCCTATGTTCAAGAATGGCCTTTTTCCCTTTATTCAGATTACACCTGCTCACTTTCGGTTGTTTGAAAAGGAAATAATTGTCACGCCCTGACCATAGAGAGCCTTTTTATTCTCTATTTTGGGTTAGGTCGGGGTGTGACTAGGGGGGGTGTTCCTATCTAGGTAGTTAATTTTTATGTTGGCCTGGTATGGTTCCCAATCAGAGGCAGCTGTTTATCATTGTCCCTGATTGGGGATCATATTTAGGCAGCCATTTCCCCACTGTGTTTTGTGGGATCTTGTTTCTGTGTAGTTGCCTGTGAGCACTGCATGAGCTTCAGGTTTCGTTCGTTCTTTATTGTTTTTGTGCGTTTCATTCAATAAACATGTGAACCCATATCACGCTGCGCGTTGGTCCGAGTATGCTTCCAACGGAAATCTTGACAATCTCCAAAATATCGTTATTTTTTAAACAAGCCTTAGAGAGTTGGTTGCAATTTCAGTTTAATCCACCTGAAAAGACAGAACAAATAATACAACAAATATTGTGGTTAAACTCAAATATACTAATTGATTAAAAAAACATATTTTTTGAAGATTTTTTTTTTTTTTTTAAGTATAATTTTTGTGAATGATATCATAAATAGGACTGGTGGAGTTATGTCACACATGCAGCTAACACAGACATATGGAAATGTCTGCTCTACCCAAAATTACAACCAACTAATTGCAGCATTACCACAAAAATGGAAGAGGCAAGTAGAAGGGGAAAAAGTAAGGAACTTGTATGTCGGCCCTGTATTAAAGAACATAAATGGTTAAAGAAAGTGTGATAAATAAAAACATATACCAATTTCATTTAAGGACCAAAAACTGACAGTTGTGCCATATAAATTGCAAAATAGTTGGGAAGATATTTTTGATGTATTCATTCCATGGCACATGGTTTATGAACTGATACGCAAAACAACACCGGATTCAAAACTTCTAATTTTTCAATTTAAATTACTATACAAAATTCTTGCAACCAATAGAATGTTATATATATGGGGGATACAATCTTCCCAGCTCTGAAGATTTGCTGTGAGGAGGCAGAGTCATTAGATCATTTATTTTGGTATTGTCCATATGTAGCTCGTTTTTGGTCACAGGTCCAGGAATGGCTGAAGAATTGCAACATTTTCCTAGAACTAACGCTGCAGATAGCAATACTGGATGATTTGAAAAGTCATAGTCAATCAATCAGTAATATAATAATTATTTTAGCAAAAATGTTTATTTTTAATTTACAATCTGTAGAAGCTATGAGAATAGGAAGGTCCAGTACTTTTGTGAAGCATCACAGCACAGTTGAAAAATATATGGCAAATAGAAATCCAAAATGGATGGTGTTGAGAGAGAGATGGGAGGGGTTGAATGGAGCTGAAGGGTGGGACTAATATCAAGATAACCAATGTAAAACATACGGGGTCTGTAAAATGTATATGGGTTCAGAAATGTTGTGAAATAGCACAGTTACAAATAGAAATCAAACCGGATGGATATCAGAAAGAGAGGAAGGACTAAAAACAAACAAGATATAACTGTTGTAAAATAGATTGTCTGTAAAATGTGTATAAGATGTATGGACTGAAGGTAGAAGCCTAAGTGTTGTTGTTTATTGGTTTACTCCAATTGGGGGAAGGGTGGTAGGGTTTGCGGGGAATAATAAAAGTATATTCTAAAAAAAAAAGTATGTCTATATAGGTATGTGTATGTATATATGTGTATATGTATACATATGGGGGATTGGAAATGATGCAGACAATTACATTGATGGAAGCAACAATCTTTCCGCAATATTAAGCTGATCCACCCCTTTTGAAAAAAAGAAGTCCATACATGTTAAGAGAAGAGATGAAGAAATGTTAGAATGAGGAGCTCCACCTTCTCTCTTTGCAAGTTATGCGCCACCTCCCCTTCCCAAATTTCGAAAGATGCTAACACGGAACCCAAACCGGTTGCGCGCGTGCTCCATCGTGCATAAATGTATTTTGTCCCCCCACACCAAACGCGATCACGACACGCAGGTTAAAATATCAAAACAAATCTGAACCAATTATATTAATTTGGGGACAGGTCGAAAAGCATTAAACATTTATGGCAATTTAGCTAGTTAGCTTGCACTTGCTAGCTAATTTGTCCTATTTAGCTAGATTGCTGTTGCTAATTTGTCCTGGGATATAAACATTGAGTTATTTTACCTGAAATGCACAAGGTCCTCTACACCGCCAATTAATCCACAAATAAAACGGTCAACCGAATCGTTTCTAGTCTCTCTTCCTTCCAGGCTTTTTCTTCTCTTGACTTTATATTGCGATTGGCAACTTTCATAAATTAAGTGCATTACCACCACTGACCTCGTTCGTCTTTCAGTCACCCACGTGCGTATAACCAATGAGGAGATGGGAGAGGCAGGCACGTGGGTACCTGCTTCTATAAACCAATGAGGAGATGGGAGAGGCAGGGCGATCTGCGTCACAAATAGAACTGACTTCTATTTTAGCCCTTGGCAACGCAAACGCTCGTTGGTGCGCGCGAGCAGTGTGGGTGCAATAATTGAATAATATTGATTTCTACATTTCTTTTGCAACGCTCGCACACGCGAGCGGTGTAGTCAGGCTGTATCACCTTCGAAATCGTGATTTGTCCAAATAACCAGTGAAGACAAGCAAAACACGGGAACTAGTGCTGCTCCTTATCCTAGCATCCCATTAAATCCAAACAGATTATCTTGGTTTACAAACAGAATCTTTCCACAACAGATTAGTGCATGCCAGATAGTTATTTTACTTATAAACTAACCACATGTTATAGCAATCTGGTGCCTGGCAGAACAGTCGATGACGTGACACCCAGCCATTGGTTGATGCATGCAACTTCTGAGCAGGTGCACGCGACCTGTATGTGACAGTTGTCAGGGGCTTGGTGGGTCTAGCAGGCAGTGATCGTCTTGATTTGATACTTTGCACATGTTCTGCAAGAGATTAGAGTCCCCTATGAAACACGGACCACATAAGGTTCCCACCCTTACATTACGATAAACCGAAGAGTAGATGTATAGCCCTATTTTCAATCAAGTGCTATAGTATTTTTATTTTAAACAATGCATATTCAATATATCACAATGCTGCTGTCCGGGCCTGGATAGCTGCAGTACCGAACTCGGGTTTACATTAGATTAAACATGCGATTGCAGACAAGTGCAATATGATTGCAGACAAGTGCCACGGGGTTGAGGGTGCAATTGAGACACGAATTGTAAATAAAATGCGTCAGAAATAAACTATTCCAATATTGGAAAGCGGCAACCCCAAGGAGGAGCCCTGACGCACCACCGTAAAATGACTAAAACTGTCATAAATCCCACGGGATGGCACATTTATAATAAAACGCCATTTAACATGAACGAGACGGCAAAGACAGTGACGTATTATTGAAGCTCAGTCGACACTATTTTACTTGTGGCATAGCCCCTATACATCATTGCAGACTACAGCACTTTTGACGCCAGAAAATGATATTGCAGAGACAATAGGGCTATTGAAAGAAAAGACTACAGGTCTACATTATGTTATATTTTCTATGATATGCATACTAATAGCCTACATCATAGCAGCATTGACGTTATTGGCACACGTGCCAAAGAAACGTGAATATAGGCCTAATCGAAACGAGTGCGTAGTTCCAAACTCAAGATCCAAGCAAAGATAACCTATATGTTTTACTCATCGACAGTGAAAACTGCCACATACAATTCCAATATAGATTACAACCCACCCCATCCCCCAAGTGAGTACGTAGATCCACGTATTCACCAAGCGCCCTCTATCACAGCGCCAGCGAAATCATGCTGCATCACTGCCTCAACAGCAAAGACCTCCACGGCAACACGGCCTCATTTAGTCTCTTCTTCTGCCTGTCCATGACTAAATTCAATCACATTGGGACAGTGAAAACATATTGCCGTGACACGATTAGGAAGAGTCCCCCCCCCCCCCCCCACACACACACACAGTCTGTAGGCTATAGCTTTAAACACAGTCACTGCCTTTCACTGTTTATCAACATCACAGGTCCCGAGCAAAATACAATTATTTATATAGCACATCAGACATCCACATGACGCAATACCCAACCCTAAACGAGATCTTAAACGGCTCACAATTAATAGCGTATAGCTCTTAATAGCCTATAAAATAATTTAAAAAACAAAGAAAATGCACTCACTTTTTACTACCCGATCGGTGGCGTTTAAGACCATGTCAACGTTAGACATCTTCATGGGCAGTTGCGCTCTTGAGGCAAACTCGTTTTTAGTCCTCCTTGCGGAAGTGACTGTTTATTCTCGGTGTGTTTTCGCGGTTGCGAGATTTGGTTGGTGCAGTGGCATCACTTGGATACGTCCCTCAGTGTATCACTGCCTGCGCTGGGGATGACTACTGCTACCCAGTTAGGGTGGATGCTGCTGAGGAGGGTGCTGTGCTAAGCTGTCGTGTGGGGGAGGATGGAGGGAACGAATTAGGAGGGGGTGGAAGAGAGAGAGAGAGAGTGGGAGAGAGAGAGCTCTGCTCAGGAGATCCTCACTGCGCGCTGCACCACCCCGACATGGCGTTGAGGGGAACTCCTACGCAAATGTTTCACGGGGCTGCCTGATGCTGCCATCAGGTGGAGGCAAAGCCGGGGTTTCCCAAAAACACGCACGCGCCATGTTTTTGTATTCTATGCGCTTGCTGAATGGGGTGGGGATGTGGCCTGAGACGCATAGGTCTGTCGCCTACTGTATTTAGTATGGTTGTATCAGTGAAGGTTCCTGGGGTAAAACATTGTGCCATTGATTTTTTGTTATTTCTCCAACATTTTCAAATATTCAGAGAGACCTATGGGAGAACAAGTGGCATCCGTAGAGGAGATGACAAGGCCAAAATATGTGTGTGTGTGTGTGTGTGTGTGTGACAAGAACACATTGAATACCTAACCAATCAACACAGCACATTTCCTGGAAATGTTCAAATAACCACGGCATGTGGTTGCGCAAACTGTTCTGCCTCTCAGACCAAATGTGTCTGGATGCCAAAGCCATCTTGGATCAGTAGGCCTATTAGAGGAAAGTGGAAGTCTTAACAGCAGAAGGTTTTCCTGCAGCTGTAACAGTATAACTTTAGTACGTCCCCTCGCCCCGACACGGGCGCGAACCAGGGACCCTCTGCACACATCAACAACTGACACCCACGAAGCATCGTTACCCATCGCTCCACAAAAGCCGCGGCCCTTGCAGAGCAAGGGGCAACACTACATATTGGTTTCAGAGCAAGTGACGTAACTGATTGAAATGCTACTAGCGCGTACCCGCTAACTAGCTAGCCATTTCACATCCGTTACACTCACCCCCCTTTCAACCTCCTCCTTTTCCGCAGCAACCAGTGATCCGGGTCAACAGCATCAATGTAACAGTATAACTTTAGTACGTCCCCTCGCCCCTACACGGGCGCGAACCAGGGACCCTCTGCACACATCAACAACTGACACCCACGAAGCATCGTTACCCATCGCTCCACAAAAGCCGCGGCCCTTGCAGAGCAAGGGGCAACACTACATATTGGTTTCAGAGCAAGTGACGTAACTGATTGAAATGCTACTAGCGCGTACCCGCTAACTAGCTAGCCATTTCACATCCGTTACACAGCCACAGGCCCATAACAGGTGCTTTGAATGAATATTCTCATTATATGAACTGCCAGAACGCGGCGCTGTTCAGTGTCCGTGGTTCTGAAACCAGCGACCAGTCAGTCCGCGCTCATCGCAGCGCTGTGCGTAGTGCTGAATGTTTGCGCGCAGGTAGGGCATCTTCCCGTAGGCTAGATTCACTGCGGATTCTAAAATGTAAGTTACAGACAACTTGTTTTGCCACCTCAACAACATACTGTGCTGTGGTGTCACAAGCACTTGGAAGACTATTTTTATGTATCTTTTTAGCAGGCCAAAAACAGGTAGCTTATGATGCGATCATGAACATTGTAGGTCTATCTTAATTTAGCCTATAGAGACCTACCTGTATATTGGGGATACGCTTTACAATACCATTTACAATTTACATTATAGGCAGGTGGTAGACATACAGTGCAGCCTATAATGTGGCCTAATTGGCCATGACATTTTATTTTTGTTCTAGTAATTTCTACAATTTGTAACTCATAAGAATCCATCTAATGAAACGAATTTTGATGACTTAGCTCAAACAACTAGGCTGGGATGCCTTACTCATTCCCAGTGGGGTAAAGTACTTACGTATAAAGTACTTAAAAGCACGACTACTTTAAAGTACTACTTAAGTCGTTTTGGGGGGGGTATCTGTACTTAACTATTTATATATTTTTCACAACTTTTACTTCGCTACATTCCTAAAGAGAATACTTTTCTTTTTACTGCATACATTTTCCATGACACCCAAATGTAGCCGTTACATTTTGAATGCTTAGCAGGGCAGGAAAATTCTCAAATTCATGCACTTATCAATAGAACGAACCTGGTCATCTCCCCTAATGCGTCTGATCTGGTGGACTCACTAAACACAAATGCTTCGTTTGTAAATGAGGTCTGAGTTTTGGAGTGTGCCCGTGGGTATCAGTACATTTGTTAAAAAACAAGAAAATTGTGCTGTCTGGTTTGTTTAATATAAGGAATTTGAAATTATTTATACTTTAACTTTTGATACTTAAGTATATTTCACACCAAATACTTTTACAAAGGTAGTATTTTACTCTGTGACTTTAACTTTTACTTGAGGCCTTTTCTATTAAGGTATCTTTACTTTTACTCAAGTATGACGATTGGGTACTTTTTCCACCACCGCTCATTCCCATGTAGACCTATGGCTACAATAGAAGTCGCGGATTGGTGGGTCTTCTCTTCATCTGAATTTTGTAGGCATGACGGGGCTTGGACTTTGTGATGACTGTAGAAATGTGTGTGCTTGGCTAAATGTTCTATGATGTAACCTTATGCATATTACATGAACAAAATAAAGCTCTGAAAACAGTGAAACAATCTCTGTAGGCCTATTTCATTTTGACAGCTATGAGGTTGCAGGTCCATCTCTTACACATATGGTTCCAAAGTTATTGTATATGAATATAAAGTTGACCATGACATGGGTAGGCCTAATTATGGATACAAGTGGGCTACCCTATTTATACATCTAGCTAATCATTAGAAAATATAGCACAAATTAATAAAATCATGGAGTCATATGGGAGGAACTAGTGGAGTTATGTAGCCTAAAGACTTATGTCAGTTGCATAGCTCTAACCTGTCCCACGGTTTCCAGCGGATGTAGCGTGTCGCAAGCAGACGATTGCGTCACAGTCTACCGAGAAGTGATGCGGTGCCCACTGCCCACAGCTGCTAGGAGGAGCCGGGTGAAGCGCACTGTATTTCAGTTTCGCTAGGCTACTCCGATAGTCAGTCGCCGCATTGTACTGTAAGACAACAATTAAAAAACGTAGCTAGATCATTTTAACTCGGGGGGTAAAATCTGTGTGGAGAGGCAATAATCGTTGTTTCGCAGAAGTAAACCGACCATACATTGACAGCGGCACGAACACAACAATGGCCCTGAAAAGAATTCATAAGGTAAGGAAGTAACGTTATCTTACTTCCGTGCTAGCTAATAGCTAGCCCCTTTTGGCCTTCGCTTTTTGGCACAATTACGAGCTAGGCTACTAAAGCAAAACGGCTTGCTAGCCCACATTTAGACCGCTTTCCTCATCTGCCGTCTGGTCAGTGGCTAACTTCTGATCAGATTAATTTGCTTTTGTTATTAACTAGCGTTAGCTAGCTGGCTACTAGGCAGTTAGCTAGCACAGTTTAGCGGCAGATGACATCGATAACAGTGCGCTATGCTAGCTAACAAGGTAACTAACGTTAACTATGAGTTATTGGCTACTAGCTAGCTAGGCAACGACGTTAACTAATTTGATTAGCTAGCTAGTTAGTTAGTTAATTAGGTAGTTGGCATACTGGCAGTGGTAGCTAGTTAGTTTGGCTAAATAGTTAGCTAGCTTTAATCATAGCTTGCCAAGTGTAACTAGCTAACGTTAGCTAACGTTTTTCGGGAAAGTCCTTCCTAGTTAGTACTACCTACTAACGTTACTTCCTTGTAGTAAACAAATGAACATCAGCTGCTGGTATCGTTTACACCCCAACAAAAATCACGTTTGGCATAACTCCCATGGTCCTGACCTGTCTAATGCCAGTAGTTACTTAAGCAACTTGACTTGAACAAACCAGTTAGTTACTGTAATTAGCTATAAAATAGTTTTACCAGCATTGTCTTCAGTATCAAAATGAAGTTGCTCTGTTGCCTTCATCTGACACTGGCTGATCAATGATTCATGAAAACGATTGAAGTTGACAGATTGTTAGACTTTGAAAGGAAAATATTTATCCGTCCATGCAATTCTAAATCTAGTACTATTTCTGTTTCATTGAGGACATTTAACTGACTTACTTTCAGTTATGGCTGTGGCGGAAACGATGCTCAGTAGTAAACATGAATCCCGCTAACCCGTACAGGACAGGTCTGACCACAATGTTGTTTGTAGTCCTTGAAATGAGTCACATTTTGATAGGTCTTTATCTTCTGGCAACAAATCTGAGCCTAGTCTACTACATACCAGCCCACATTCAGCATTGGAGACATTGTATGCAGTTTAACTGAATTACTAATACAATACAGGCATTGTTCATGGAACTATTATACTTTTTGGAAGAAATCAGAACTCTATTTTATTTTTTTATTTTTTCTCCTAGGAGTTAAATGATTTGGCTCGTGACCCTCCAGCACAGTGCTCCGCAGGACCAGTGGGAGATGACAGTAAGTCACCTCAACCTCTATCACACAACACCACCACCTGCAAATTTCAGTCAATATTCTTAATGGTTCATATCTTTAATCACAGAAAACAGTATTTGACTCCAAGATTACTGTTGATGAAATGTAGCCTATAGATGGGAGCCAATAAAGATTGATGCTGGTATTCATCAATGACACCAGTTGTCATTTGTATATTGGCACGGAAATCTAATTGAAACACTATTTACTTGTAATGGTGCTCTTAGTGTATTAAAACAGTTTTCTCCTCTCTTACCTAGTGTTTCACTGGCAGGCTACAATAATGGGACCTGTAAGTATACCCCCCTGTTCTGCTCTTTAAAGTTTAGGGGTTCACAGCCTTTACTCTGGGTCATATAGTAACCATCTATTTTCCTTTCTGCAGAATGACAGTCCGTATCAGGGTGGCGTGTTCTTCTTGACCATTCACTTCCCCACTGACTATCCCTTCAAACCACCAAAGGTAAGGACGTATCCTGGAACTTGTGGGCAGACTTTTAATGTAGCTATGAGCTAGATCTACATTGATCATAAAATTCCGTCACGCATGACTGTTTGGTTTCAGTGCATGCAACGTCTCGTCATTGCGGTAAAGGAGATGGTGTAAATGTAATACATTTGCAAGATACAGGAAAAAAAACATGTCCTCTCTATAGGTTGCATTCACCACAAGAATCTACCACCCAAACATCAACAGCAATGGCAGCATCTGCTTGGACATCCTGAGGTCGCAGTGGTCGCCAGCACTCACCATCTCCAAAGGTAAATCCAAAATTGCGCTCTTGGTTTATGTTTGTGTGTGGGTCTAGATCATTTGTTTTGGTTGGCTTGAACCAGTATGGTTTGAGTTTTCACAACAGATTCTGGTAAGTATGTCCCGAATTATGCTCAGGAAGAGGTCCGAGATTTACGTTGATTGTCAGAACTGTGGTGACTCTTGTTGTTGGTCGTCCTACAGTCCTCCTGTCCATCTGCTCACTTCTCTGTGACCCAAACCCAGACGACCCACTAGTTCCTGAGATCGCCCGCATCTACAAGACAGACAGGGAAAAGTAGGTCTTACACATTTTCAACATTCAACACATTTTTGTATAACCTGTCTGCTACAAGGAAAGTGATTTGTATCCTCCTGTCATTCCAGATACAACAGAATAGCCCGGGAATGGACACAGAAATATGCAATGTAGTCGCAAGGCATAACAGCAGAGAATCTGCCTTTATATTCGAAGGCATGGAGCTTTGAACGAAAAGAGGAAAAAAGTCTTGTTGGTTTCCATTGGAGTGATTTCTTTGAGCCACACCCTCCCTCTCCCTACGCACTTCACCTCCATCCTCCTGCCTCACCCCCTTCAAAACCTGTCCAGCTGCGGTGTTGTACATATTTCAGATTGCATATTGTATACCCCGCTGTCTGTTTCTGCCACTATGTCCACCGGCACCCATGTAGGACCACTCTTATTTGATTCCAAGAAGCATTCCTTATCATTTTCTATGAACCCAAGGTTTGCTTTCCCAAGGTTGAGGGATTTTTGTCTTTTTGTCTTTTTATTTTTTATTATTTTTTCCTCCCTCTGTGCTTCCAGCTATCCTGTGAGATGATGGTATGGGTGGGGAGAGATGGGACTCGGAGAGTGTTTTTGGCTATGATAAGAAATGGCTTTCAATCTGTCACTATGGTTCTGGAAACCTCTAGGGGACTTTTTCTGTTTGGCTACGGTATGCCCAGGAGCCTGCCTCAGCCCCACCACAATATTAATCACTGTCATTAAGATGATAGTTAAGTACCCGTGGACCCATCCGCACTGTATGAAGTGGGAAAATAGAATAATGAGACAGCGATCTATTGATAGGAATATCTGAATATAACTTCCAAATTACTGTTTTCCCTCAACTTAGTCAAATGGTATACTCCTTGTTGTTTTTGCTAAAGAATAAAAATAGTACCCTTTTAGATTGCCCTTTGAGCCTTCATTATATAATTTTTCTCTCAATGGTGGCAAATCTTTCTTTTTGGTGTAGGTCTGATTTGGAAACAGCCAATGTTAGGCAGATAAGTTGGGGGTACAAGTAGTTTGTGACTGAAATGGTATTAATCCAGCTTGATCGTCCATTTGATCTAGCCTGAAAGGACAAAGTTTTGACATTAGTAATAAATCATGTTTGAAGGCAACTTCACAAGACACGCTCTAAAATGTTTTAAGCAACAGTAGCACTAGACTAGACGAATATGGTAAGAGTTGAACGGTCTACCCTCAAGTGGGCTAAGTTGAAGGAAACGATCTGATTGGGGTGTATTTTCAGTTATTTTCATAGAAAAACAAACAAAGTGAACTCATTATTCTGTATTCACACTTTATATATTTGAGCTGCCATTGTTGACTTAGCTCCAATGACTCATTGGCTGGATCTCAGAACCCTGGACTCAAGGACTTGAGTTCCAGACCGACAAACTTCTGTATATTTAATTACCCGGGAGCTCATGGAGCTTGTGTTAATTAAACTGTGTAATAAACATGATTATTAAAGTTGTGGGTTTCACTGTTTTATTTCATATCCTTGCTCAAATGTGTGCTTTTACAATTTTATCTGAATGCTTTGTCAATTTGAAAAGATGAATGTCTTGTACGGTTTGTTTTAGTATTTTTTTTATTGATTGAACCTTTTATTTAGCTAGGCGAGTCTTTCACGTGCCCTATTCATGTCTGAGGTTTTTGCTGATGTTTTGATAGCAACAATGAAACCTACGAAATGAACCTTTTTAATACAACTGTGGAACATTTTGCCTTCCTATTATTCCACCTGATTCCCACCATCATGTTGTCTCACTCAGGTCCCTTTTACAGCAAACTTTACATGAACATTTAGGGACCTGGCTCTTCTTATTACTGCCAGCCAATTCAATCAATTACTTATGACATTATTTGAAGCAAAGTTACAGGACCTGCAACTACACTGGACCCGAATTCCAGTCTTGTATATTTGTGCTACGCTGCTCCAAAAGTTGTATGGAATATTTCAGAAACAACTGTCTGATTTGTGAGACTACTGTACAACGCTGTCCTGAATTTTAAGGACAAAGCTGGGCCTAGAGCCGCATAATATACTTACACCAATTCAGCTGTCTCACCATGATGCTCAATTATAGTATGTATTTAGGAGGGGTTAGACCTTGTGTACAATATACAAATAAAGGTGTCTATTTTAGATTATTTTTATTCTCCCACTAGATGGCGCTCTATCATTGGTTTTGGCTCTAATGTTAGTTCGATTTTTCATAATGTAGGTTTAACGGCTTGTGCCATTCATTTGAGGGCCACAATCAGCTAGCCACTGTGGCATTTACAGTGGCTGTAGTCAATTAAGAGGTGGATGAGATGTCTTAGTTAAATGCCATTAGATACCGTAAACATATGTTAAATCTATATAATGACTATGTCCATTTGCCGTGGATCCCAAGGGTAGTTTGCGGCCTATCACATTCTGAGTGCAGAGAATGAACATGTGATTGCTTGCGGTCTGAACAGCAAATCCTTGAAATCACGCCAGTGCTGACTGCCAGCAGCCCACTGCAGCTTGGAGCGATGAGGCGCAGGTTAAGTCTACTATAGTCTACTCTACTGCATGTTTGAGTCATATACCTTGTGGTTGAGGACATTTACCCACACAGAGAACCCATATCACCTACAAAACCATGGTTCTTTCATTCACTACAGGGGCTCGAGGCAGGGCCCAATACCCTTCCACATTTTGTGTGTCCTTGAATTTGGCAATACTGAGGGGACTAATGAGTGGAGGGAGGCCAGCCAGATGAATGGGATGAGCTTCTGGACTAAAACAGGAAGTGTAAGGTGGGGAAGACAGCTGCACAGGGAGGTGAGGTACTGTCTTCTCATAAGGGTGTGTGGGGGTGAGAAATGGGAGCTGCACTGTGATGTTTGGAGAACTTGCGTGGCTTGCAACATTACTCAGTGTCTGAGAAACCGGATGTTCATCTCTCTCTCTCCCTTCCTCTCGCCCCTCTCTCCCTTCCTCTCACCCCTCACTCCTCTTTTAGGCTTCCTTTAGAGGCTCTCCTGTGGCGCTGGTCATGTGTGCAGCTGGAGAAAGAGGCCGTGTAACACTAATCCCCCGGCAGGCTCAGGAAAGTACTCTGCCTCGCTTAGCACAGAGAGAAAACAACAAAGAGCTGAGTGTGGCTGCAGCCCCAGGGCTCAGCGCGCCCACAAGAACGTCTCCTGTGTCACAGCTTGCTGCTGCCTCCTACCCATGGCCACTCTCACCCATTTCTCTCTCGATGTAACACTCTCTCTGACACACCCCATACCCGTGAAAAAAAATACCCTTTCGGAAAATATGATGCCTAACCTATGTGTGTGTGTGTGTGTGTGTGTGTGCACGTGCGTGCGTGTGTATGTGAGTGTGTGAGAGAGATTGACTTCTGAGGGTCCAGATCAGGAATGTAGACAAGCCTAGAGCAGACAGGAAAAATGTGGTCAGTCTGGACATTTTAAAATAACAAGGATGCACAGGCGCCTCTGCACTATATATCAAATCAAAGTGAGGGACTCATGTCTGCGTGCTTTTAATCAATTTGAAACGAATAGGCCCATGTGACCAATTACAAGAGTTCAGTTATAAGTGTTATAACACATATTTTGGTAACGTGGTAAATATTGACCCCTTGCAGTGCATACGCGCAGTTCCTCAAATTTCGTGCACACCCTACTCCACTATGCACATGCCTCAGAGCTTGGAGTTGGTATGGCTGGTGGTCGGCATGAAAGTGATTTCCAAAGGCGCAAGGGATGACGAGGGGATTGACGTCTGCTTAATATGAGATAGGGTGAGACCAGGCATATTGCCAGAGCCGTGCTAGACACTCCAGGGATTACGGAGAAATGCGTGTCCAATTTATGCACGGCAGTGCGTCTTGGGGGAATAGATGCGACCATTGTGCACTTACCTTGAACGGAACCCTTGCTTGTTATCCCACGGCCACTCTCAGTAAACACAGAAGCCTACAGGTAAAAATGATAATAATAATTTTCAAATGATAATAAACCAAATGGTGGAATAGAACTATTAATTTAATAGATTAATGGTACATTTTGGCCCTACAGGTAGTCTAGCAACACCAACCTATAGCCTATATTCTACTGACATGGAGAGAATATAAACGTTTGGCTTGGCTAAATTACAACAAATTGCATGATTAGTTAAACAAACAGGGAGATAAGTAATCACAAGAAACCCAAACCAAGCGATTCACAGGTGGCCATCCATGTGCTCTCCTGTCACGTTAGTGATTCCTCCACAGAACGTGAGGTGTGAATTGAGCGTAATAACAATTCAACTTTGGTATCAAACCCAGTAATTAAGTCCATGTTTGGTGCTTCAACGGATAGCTCTAAAGTGCCCATTTTTTGGCGGATTATGCAATGCTTAAACATGGATGATAAAGTTGGTCATGGACTTGTCAATTACAATTAGTGTTTACCAAATAGGTTATTTCTTTTTTCTTTTTGAGGATGTGAACACAATTACACATTAATGCATTACTCATTACGCATGAAATTGCTCTGCGTAATAGTGACCACAAGGCTGTGTTTGGTGACAGATAAAGGTTTACTATTCACTGTGTGTGTGTATATTTGTGTGTCCAAGTGAGAGGGTGTTTTTGTGTGCGGGAGGTTGGCTGACTACTGCCAGTGTTGAACACCCCTCCCTCTCTCTCCCTCTCTCAAGCTGCCGCGTTATTTTCCAGCTCGGAACCTCAACCGCACGGCTCGATCGATTCGCATTGATTGTCCCTGACGAGCTGCTCCACTTTCTAGCCAATGTCAGCCCGTCTGCAATTGGGAAGGAGAGAAATGAAGGAAAATCTCTGCCGCCCTGGCGGTGTCATTTCCACACACTTCGGTTGGCCGCCTGCCAGTAGACAGGACATTCGAAAGAGGTGGAGTGGACTCTTGGTTTGAGCGAGAAGAGGAGCCGAGCGCACCGGTCATGGGCGATAACATAGCGAGTAACGACTGAGCGCCGTGTGGCCACTCCTGCGCGCACACACCGCTTCGAGTGTGAAAAACAACCCATCGCCTAGTTACCTAATTACGCACCGTCAGCCGCTGCGTAAAATAAACATGGTTACCATCAGAAACCACCAGTGACATGCCACACGAACGTGTTATCATCCTAAATTAGAACATTAAAATGTTAATGAAGGACAATATGATGTCAATTTATAATAATGAAGTTCTACCATCAACACAATTATGTTGTTTTGCAAATCAGACTCATTGCTACTGGAAAGGGGAATTGCAATAGCGCATCTTACCATACTTTGGTAGGATTAGGCGATTTTTTGAATAAGGTAATAGCCTAGACCTTGACACTTCGCATTAACAGGCTAGGTTTCACACACATGTGGATGTCCATCACTGAAAATCAAATAAGAGAAAAATATTCGTTTTTGTCCGTGCAATATTAACCATTGGATATGTTTCCATATTGATGGATTGCACTGTAAAAGTTATGTGTAAACATGAATGTGTTAAAGGAAAGTTAAGTCTTAAAGAGGTATGACGAAATATCAACGTGCGCTCATACAGAGAGAAACACATCATAATGTGCATACAGCCAGCACTCCACAACAACCACTAAAATGCATCTCAAAGTCATAAATATGTAAAGCTTTAATAACAAACATGTTCTTCATTACACGCCCCTTGAATATTCAAAGTCGATCACCTAAAAGCCTCGAGAAGAGTAATACATCTCTATATTTTAAAAGGTTTAGGTGATATATTATTTTCTGTCGCCATGCTGCCGAAAGTCCAGTTCGGTTTTTCCGAGAAGCTCCAAAAATCGATGAAATGTGTTTGCATGTTCTTCTCCGCGAGCGGGGATGTAGGTAGGATTGCGAGAATCGAAAAGGTTGGAGATCCCACACGCTCAGCTTCCGAGAAAGTACGTTTTACAATAATTTATTATTATATTTCCCTCTTGTTCTATACAGGCGAGGACTATATTAATTTAATTGGTTTAGTGTAAGGTTTCTTTCCTTTATTTTTTTACATCAAGCTCTACGGTAGGCTTGGAGACGGACGGCTTGGACAGTGGGAGCCCTCCCCTCCACTCGGAACCGCTTTGGTAGGTGCGAACAAAAAAGAGCCAGTGTTTGCAAATATGCAGATACATAAGAGGGAGGGGGGATCATACTTTGTTGAAGTCTGCTGAAAGTTGGGATGTCATCTTCCTAACGATCAAGTTAACTGGGAGAATGGGAGAATGGTTCTTCTCAAACGTGCTGGTGCAGACCATACGCTGGCACCGCAGAGACCGAGGTTTCAGATCATTGAGTCCAGACAAAAGGTATTTTTTTGTGCTGCTTTAATGTTAGATACAATTAGGATTCGCGGGTCTCGGATGCATGTGATGCATGCACGGTTACTGGCTTGTTATTTTTGAATGGCCATAAAAGTCATTCTGCTGTCACATTTGATCCTCATTTGTACATTTTTCTTCGATCATTTGGCAATGCTCTAGAGGTTTGTATAATTGTGGAGAGCTGTTCTTTCATTCAAAGATTTTTGGGGTGAATATTGAAAGTGTGAATCATCTGTTAATGACATGCGCTCCAAGAAACTCTACGCTCTCCAGAAATATTTTCCATTGAAATTATGTCAGTTTGCATTGGGTCTTGATGACGTTTATGGTTGTAATCCTTTTAATGTCAGGTGGTGATGAGGCATCTCTTTACCTAGAGATACATTTAAACGGAACTTTTATTTTCTGCAGTGTTCCCTTGAATCATCAACAAATGCTTTTGTGAAAATGCATAGCCTAATGGCTGAAAAACGAGCAAGATTTTTGGGATTTGTTTTCGATTTAGCCTATAGCCGAGTCATCCGAAGAACAGTATGCCAGGTGTTCTCAGAGTGATTTTATTGTAGAGCGAACGTGTTTGTTCTTCATTGTTCCGCATGCGACGATCAGCCAGTCTCTTGCGCGCGATGTCTCTGTGCTGTATCGCGGCTGCAAGCCTGGATTTACGGCGACCCCCCTGGTACTGCCGCAATCCGCCACCGGTAGTGGCGCTCTTATGCTGCATGTTTATGCAAATAATTAGTCACGATTTAACACAAATAATTAGTAACGATTTAACACACCATCGCATGGATATACTTTTGTTTATTTTAACTCAGGAATGGGGGGAAAACAGAGAGGCGCAGCAGGTTGGATATTTAATTCTGGTCTTTATAAACTTCCTTGGGTCTCGTGCACAAATGTGCCTGACGGCGTGTGTGCGTGCTAGTGTGTGTGCCAGAGAGCAGGGGGGGGGCGACTGAGGGAGAGGACTAGAAAGATAGGTGTGCGTGTCTGCGTGATCGTGCGTTTGAAGGGAAGGGAAGTGTTGTCTTTGGTTCTGCATTACCTGAACCAATAAGTAGCCTCTAGCTGAGCTACCTTGCAGCGTCCCACAACATAGACTTGGCAAGGCTTGTTGTTAGATGTTTTGGTGTTATGATTGATGCCAAAAATGAATATTTATTTCTTAATAGGCCCACATATTATTTTTTACACTGACAGCAAATATTGACCGAAAACTATTGCAATAAAGGCGCTATTATGCCGTATTGACAGTATTATCTATCCCAATTTTAATACCCAAAATAGTTTAGGCCTATCTGTTTATTTGTTAGCCTACTAGGCCCGCTCTTTTTAAAGACTGTGGTTATTTTTCATAGGGCTAATGAAGATTTTATGAATACAGCAAATACTTTGCGGAATATTAACTCTATGTTCTAAAAATCGAAATGATTCATTAGGTCTATATCATGCAAACTTCAGTATGACTTTTTCCACTTGCAGATTTCAAAGATTGTTCAGTTCTGATAGTGGGTTAGTCCATTTTGTTTGTATATTCCATACAGAGCTCCCTTTCTCGTTGGCCTTGGGGAGCCTGTATGGTCAGACTCCTTGGGATGGTTTATTCAGCAGAGAGGGGCCAATTACCGCTGCGCGCTGACCTCCAGGGATGAAGCACGAGCCATGTCTCTAGCAGCTCCCCCCTGACGTAACCAGTTCGCGAGCAGGGAGAGTGGGTGCTTCAGTCGAAGTATAGTTGGAAAGTATTATTATGTTTTATAGTGGCAGTCCTATTTGTGATGCTATTAGGAGAAGTTGAGCACGAGGAAGAAGCTGTGGTAGAAGTTATAACCTACGGCTACCATTCGCATGATGGGTAATGACGTCACTGAGGAAGATACATTTCCCACAGTAATATACGTTTTTTTTGCACCAACCTGTTCCTCATTATGCATTCATCCTTGCTTTTCTAATCACCATCATCTCAACAGTATCAGCATTTGGGATAATTCTATTCAGAGAGAATACTTTGGTTACAGAAACTGGGGGGACTGTTGAGTGACAGAGAAGAGATGATCAGTCTAGGGTCAGGAAGAGATATCATTTGAATGGGAAAGGGGGATACTTAATCAGTTGTCCAACTGAATGTATTCAACTGAAATGTGTGTCCCGCATTTAACCCAACCCCTCTGAATCAGAGAGGTGCGGGCGGCTGCCTTAATCGACATCCACGTATTCTGTAAGCCCGGGGAACAGTGGGTTAACTGCTTTGCTCAGGGGAAGAACGACAGATTTTTAGGGATTTCAGGGATTCGATCCAGCAACCTTCCGCTTACTAGCCCAACGCTCTAACCACTAGGCTACTTGCCACCCTGCACAGAGGGAGTGTGTGAATGACATGGCGGAGGCGCAGAGTGAGCCTGATATTAGGAGAACGAGTGAAAACAAGAAGGAATGTGGTCAAGGGGCAAGGAGTCACTGTGAATGATATGGAGGTGGGACAGAGACTATTATAAAGTCATGGCCTTGACGTTGGAAGACGGATGGTAGAGTGAGAAAGAGGCACTGAGATGGTTGGGAAAGATAGACTGTGAATGACGTGTTCACGTTTGATGGAGATGGAAAGAGTGCGAAGGATATGGGTCAGACAGAGAGACACTCTCAGCATAGATGGAGTGAGGCAAGGACACCAGAAAGAGAGAGAGAGACACACACACACACACACAGGCATATACGTTAGTGGAGCAGGCGGGCGGCCCTGTAGCAGCAGCGAGAGAGAGCAGAGCCCTGGTCAGACTCAGAGCAGGAGAGCAAGGAGAGGAGCTGAGTTGCTGGCTCCGGTCTGCTGGCGCCACGGACCCCTGAGCTGGTGAGAATGCGGGGGCTGCGCTCCTGCCTTTGAAGCTTTACCTCCCACTAATTTTGGCCTTCCAATTTCCACACACTGCGCAGACCCCATCCTCTCTCCCTCCCCTTCCCTTTGTTTCCCTTATAAGGACTGGCCCGGCCATTTCCTCCGTTTTTCTCAGGGAGGTGCTTGTTTGTGAGTGGGGACAGGTCAGTGGGATAGTGTGTCTCTTCATAGGAGGTTGGCCATTGAGATCTTTCAGTTGTACACACTCTGGATAAAGTATTGGAGTCAAATCCATTTCAGTCCATTTTAATTTATGAATGAATTGGGAAAAATACCCACCCAGCAAATTGGTTGTTTTTCAATAAGGATTGTGCAAATTAAATGGACTCATAGAGAATAATAAGATGTTCCCCAAGAGACACTGTCAAGCAGCATTTTAACCCTCCTGTTGTGTTCGTTTCATGTTAATTAATTCTGTGTTCCTGGTCCAAAATGACCGCCCCATTATAGCTGATTATAAATCCATAATAATACATATATTATCACCTAATGTTGTGTTAGATCTTTTTATCAACTTCAGTTCTTGTGAACATTACAAGTTTTGAACTTCTATTTGCTATTTATGGCCTGTAGGCCTCATTGACCTGAGCTCATACAAGTCGTTTTTGAGTAAATAAAGCATAATGTATGGATTATTATGACTACAACAAATACTCAGATAAAACATTTTGTGCTATTTATCACAGACTACTTTGTGTCAAAGTTTAACAAGGACTCTCTCCTCCTCACCAGTGTCATGATCAAAGATATGATCAAGAGCCTCGCATACAGTATATCGTTTGGTCATTGTGCTGCCACAGAATGAATTGTGAGCAAGGCCTCAAAAAAGCTTTATATACTAGAGCTGCGAGAAAAGTTCTATATATTATTGAAACAATGTTGCGATTGTTTGTGAGAATGCCAACAGGTGTGGTTCCCGTGGGTGAAAGATTCTACTGGGGAAAGGTTCCCGTGGGGGGTTACCATGGAAGCCAAGAAGGGGAGTGAGGTGTGTGTGTGTGTGTGTGTGTGTGTGTGTGTGTGTGTGTGTGTGTGTGTGTGTGTGTGTGTGTGTGTGTGTGTGTGTGTGTGTGTGTGTGTGTGTGTGTGTGTGTGTGTGTGTGTGTGTGTGTGTGTGTGATCAAACACACATGCATGTGGGAGTCTGGGCGAGGAAGTGTGTCCATCTGATGAATGGGCATGTGCCTGAACTCAATTTTATGCACTAATTGTAGTCTCAGTCATTCATTGCTAATGACGGGTCATTTTTGACCGGGAACACCACAGGTGCACAAAAGTTAAATAAAACACCCAAAATGTAATGAAAATCATCAAAATGTATCTTGTGTGTTCAGATGCCCTGTGTGGACAAACTACATTTTTCAGAGAGAGAACTTGTAAATCGGTCCAATTTGACCTTGAACACAGCAGGAGGGTTAAAAGAGTCCTCCACTATCTGTGCACATCCTCCATTCTTTTTTGAACACAACATTATTGATTATCATAGGCTATACCACCATTATATGTGAATACAGCTAATTGGACCGAAAGTAGGGCATCCACAAGGCATAATGATGAGTTCAGATTACAACATTAGTACGTTATCTTTTGTACATGTTATTTGAGAGTTGATGATGTCATGAAGTATGACAACCAACAAACTTACAGTGTTGTAAGTGGTCAAGATGTGTTTGTTTATTTTTCTAAATGGCTGTTTGTGTGTTATTTCAAAATCAAAATGTATTTGTCACATGCGCCGAATACAACAGGTGTAGGACCTTACAGTGAAATGCTTACTGACAAGCCCTTAACCAACAACGCAGTTTTAAGAAAAATAACTTTTAAAAGTAAGAAATAAAAGTAACAAATAATTAAAGAGCAGCAGTAAAATAACAATAGCGAGGCTATACACAAGGGGTACCGGTACAGAGTCAATGTGCCGGGGCACCGGGTAAGTCAAGGTAATTGAGGTAATGCTAACAAATACTAATTGAGTGTATGTAAACTTCTGACCCACTGATAATGTGATGAAAGAAATAAAAGCTGAAATAAATAATTCTCTCCACTATTATTCTGACATTTCACATTCTTAAAATATAGTGGTGATCCTAACTGACCTAAAACAGGGCATTTTTACTAGGACTAAATGTCAGCAATTGTGAAAAACTGAGTTGAAATGTATTTGGCTAAGGTGTATGTAAACTTCCGGCTTCAACTGTACATGTAGGTAGATTTATTAAAGTGACTATTCATCTACAAAGATTTGATGAATGCCTATATACACAAGATATTCAAACTATGTCAACATCTTTGCTATAGTCAATAGAAGAGTTTTGTTCCAGAACAATATACACACATATTTTTTCATCAGAAAGTATTTTTTATGGGTACCTTCATGTGTTTGTAAAATATTAGTGTTCTCATATTTCTCATTCATGGATTTTAGTATTAAAATGGGGTTTGTTGAAAAACGCCATACATCCATTGTTTAGTCGGAATGGATCGTTCATATCCTGTATATTTGACTGTGATATGTGGTTGTCTCACCTAGCAATTTTAAGATGAATGGACTAACTGCATGTCACTCTGGAGAAGAGCATCTGCTAAATGACAAAATGTACATATTTTACATACAGATGTCATATTACTTTACTGATACATTTTGTAAAACTGGAGAATTTTTTTGGGGGGGAGTTTGTCACAATTGTATCATTTTTTACAGTTCTTTATTAAAAATGTAGTTATTTGTTACATTTTACTGTGTAAAACCAAGCAATATTATGTCTCTGAGAGTGTGGCGGATATGTAGCATTTTGCAGCAGAACATGATTATTTGTCTCTCTGAAATGAATCCATCAAGTGATAGATTTCAAACACAGCACATTTGAACCACCCCAAGCCAGGATTAGATAAAAACACACCAATCTCTTTCAAAAGTTCTTTAAACAATAAAAGCTTATATCCCCGTATTTCTAATACTGGATATATTGCATTTTGGAATGAAACTCTTCCATTAAATAAATAAACAAATGTTTAACATTGCCACATGCCAGGAGATCCTTCAAAAACATGAAGTGTGACCCTAACCAGCAGCGGTACCACCACTAACACTAAGTCTACGTTTCTGTGAGTAGGAGAGCGGGATGGCAAAGTGGGGATTGTTCATGGTCTGATGTCTTAATTCATGTGAAAATGGATTTCAATTGTGTCTGCATGTAGTGTGTGGGAATTATTGTTACAAATCCCTTTGATGGAAAGAGTGAGTCTCCACAGGCCAGCTCTTCTTGGTTTTCTCGTGGGAAATACTATGGCCGCATTCAACCTAAACCTAAAGGGTGGGAATTCGCTCGTAAATTGGTGAAATTGGAGGAGAAAACATAGCGGTGTCTGTTCTCTTCTGTCGCTGTCATGTAGTATAATTCATGTTTTGTTCTGAATGTTCTATTGTGTATTGCAGCCGGGGGGGGGGGGGGTTGATGAACATTTAGTTGTGTAAGTGGACACATCATCCCGGGCTATTACACTGTGGTCATGAGTTGTTTAGATACACACTGTCTTGTTTTTGCAGCTTTTTCTTTCCCCCCACGAGCTGTGTTCAATCTAATGACCAGGTAAACATTACGGCATGGCAGAGTTGCTGTCCCATTTATATCAATGGAGTCGGTTGTTTACTAAGATGCTGTCTAGGTCCAACACTGAGCCTGTTATTGAAGGACCCTTCTCGCTCTCCTCTCTCCCTGTGTCAGTTTGTAGGTTGCCAGTGAAAGGATGTGGATGAGGGCTGAGGTTTAGAGCGAGAGCCAGGGCTCTAGGGCCTGCCTGTGGTTGGCTGGCCGATTCGTCCACAGCAGGGAGGCGCCACCTCACCTGGGCTCAGAGCAGACTGTGAGAACCTACCGGCTCCCCCTCCTCTGCTCGCCCCCTGTCCCCCTCCCGCCCCGACCCCCAGCCCTGCACGTACTGGACCATGTCTAGCGGACGGTCGGAAGGAAGCCGAGACCGGACAGCCGAGGCCCTGGAGCGGAACAGCTGCACGGAGGATGTCCCTGTCATTGAGCGCAGGAACCGCAGTGGCATCATCAGTGAGCCCCTGAGTAAGAGCCTTAAGAGGTCCCGCACCCTCTCCCAGTACACAGCAGCCTGCCCCACCAACACTAATGGACACGCACACCACAATGGAGAGGCCAAGAGCCACCCGGCCAAGCCCCAGCCGCCCCCACAGCCCCAGCCCACCGTCTCAGCGCTGGCGGCAGCCAAGCTGGACCGGACCCTGGAGCAGGTCTTGGAGGGACAGAACGGCCTGCTGCACTTTGCCCAGGCGGCGGAGCTGCTAAAGAGGGCTGGGATGGAGCACATGCTGCTGCCGGGGGGCATGGGGATGGGGATGGGGGGTAGCGATTCAGGCTCAGGGGCAAGCGACTTGGAGGGTGCGTCTGCTGTGGACTCTGTTGGCGGTGTTGCGGACTTCCCGTACGGTGTTGGAGGCGGCTTCCCGTTCAACCCGGGGCTGTTCATCATGACACCGGCAGGAGTGTTCTTGGCCGACAGCGCGCTGCACATGGCCGGCCTGGCCGAGTACCCGGCGCAGAGCGAGCTGGCCTCGGCCATCAACTCCGGCAAAAAGAAGCGGAAACGCTGCGGCATGTGCCAGCCCTGCCGCCGGCGGATTAACTGCGAGACGTGCAGCAGCTGCCGGAACCGCAAAACGGGCCACCAGATCTGCAAGTTCCGCAAATGTGAGGAGCTGAAAAAGAAACCGTCTGCCGCTCTGGAGGTAAGAGATGACATAGAGTGTCATAGAGGGTCATAGAGTGTCATAGAAGGGTCATAGAGGGTCATAGAAGGGTCATAGAGGGTCATAGAAGGGTCATAGAGTGTCATAAAAGGGTCATAGAGGGTCATAGAAGGGTCATAGAGGGTCATAGAGTGTCATAGAAGGGTCATAGAGGGTCATAGAGGGTCATAGAAGGGTCATAGAGTGTCATAGAAGAGTCAGGCAGGTTGGGCTCCCGAGTGGCACAGAGGTCTAAGACACTGCATCTCAGTGCTAGAGGCGTCCCTACAGACACCCTGGTTCGAATCCAGGCTGTATCACATCCGGCTGTGATTGGGAGTCTCATAGGGCGGCGCACAATTGGCCCAGCGTCGTCCGGGTTTGGCCGGTGTAGGCCGTCATTGTAATTAAGAATTTGTTCTTAACTGACTTGCCTAGTTAAATAAAATACAGTACACAAAAAAGATGCTATCAAGAACCTAAAAGGGTTCTTCGGCTGTCCCCATAGGAGCCCTTTGAAGAACCATTTTTTAGTTCCAGGTAGAACTCTTTTGGTTCCAGGTGGAACCCGTTTTAGGTTCCATGTAGGACCCTTTCCACAGAGGGTTCTATATGTAACCCAAAAGGGTTCTACGTGGAACCAAAAAGGGTTCTACCTGGAGCCCAAAGAGTGTAGGTGTGGAAAGAGTGTTGTGAGTTTACCTTAACCATACACACTTACAACTCAACTTTATGCGTGTATGTATAGAGCGTGACACTGCTCTGAAGGGTGTGGAGCGACTTTTTGATGGGGCGAGGCTTTGAGCAGGGCAGGAGAATAACAGGTGGTGACGAGGGGGAGGGTGTGAGGGGGTAGACATTCCCCATGGGGTCTCTTTAATCTGTCCTCCACACGCACTGAGCAAACCCCTCTCCACACCCACCATGATACACAGCTCTTATTTTACGCCCCTCACAGAACAGGTAGATTGTGCGTTTCTCGACTGGGGGGGGGGGGGGGGGTCATTGCATGTTCTGTTAACACAAATGTGTGTGTGTGCGTGATGTTTTGTGTGATATGTTACCAAATTAGTGTGGCCTCGCGGGTCTGTGTGTAAGGAAGAATGAGGAGATAGAACGAGAGAGGGTGTGATGGACTTTTTAGGATTGTAAGAGTTTCTGTAGATGTTTGAGCGAGACCGTGTGTGTTGCAGTGCGTGATATTGTGGATGTGTTTGTGTGTATATGTTTTGGATGGGTAGTATGTGTGGCAGAGCATATGTGTGTGTGACATGGTCCATCTGGCCATGGGGTTGTCATCTGGAGCACCAGGTGTCAGTGTGGCACAGGCGCCCCCCTCTCGACCGCTCTCTCTCTCTCCTGTGGCACGCCTGTTTTGGCTAAATTGCCTCCAAACTTCTCATCTGGGTCACCTCAGTGGCACTGGGCCCAAACTCAAATCAGTGTCGCCCTTTTGTGACCTCAGAGAAGTTCATGTGGCGTATCCGATCGTGTTTTTAGGCTACCTTTGACAATTACATTCATGATGTCAGTGCTGTACAACAGCTCTGATAAACATGCGATGACAAATGACATAACGTCCCTGACAATATTTTGGTGTATTACCTCAATTGTCACGATGACATTACGCAATATTGAATTACCATTAAGAGGGGTAAAGCAATTGACCTCTGTTAAAGAGGTGAGCATCACATACAGAAGTATAGGACTCATGTATGGTTCCTTTCTTAGATGGAAATACAATGGTGATGTTTTTAGGTTCTGCTGCCTGGGTATCGACATTTTTTCTCTGTCGGCCTCTGTTCCTCCAATAGCGACGCCGACAATATCTTACGCGGATACTGTGCATGTGCTATGCTAGTACACAATCCTGTCCTGACCATAACAAGTGGGCTCTCTAACAATGTATGTTACACTCTGCAGAATACTGTGATCCTGAATATCCCCCTGTTGCTACAGATGTACTACAATACTCGCGTTCATGAGACAGTGGGGTATCATCTGGTGTAATCTGGTCATTGTGCTCCGAGCACACATGCAACAACTCAGATTAATCAGGGCTTGACCCGCATGTCCCCCCATCGTCGCTTTTGTGATCAAGACAGGATTCCACTTCAGATGTCACGTCATATGGTTTCACTGTGAACAGCCATAACCTTACACTGAAACAGTTCTCTTAAATAATCAGATGCTTGTGGATGTGTGCTGGTAATAGGGTTCCCTGTATGTTATGATTTCCTGTATGTATGTTATATGGATTGATAGTATGCTATCAATGGTCACATGGTAGAAATGACCACCAATTGTTCACAGCATCGGATCAACAACAAGTGATTGACTATGCATGACTGCAACCTTTACTATTAACTCGATGTCTGCGTTTGTTCCCCCGAAACCACAAGGGAGAATCGTACAAACTAATCTCAGTTTCCCATGGATTTATGTCAGATAGTAGTAGGATTTTATGCTGCTAATAAAATCAGATTGCTTGTTGTCGTGTTTTCCTCATGCAGTGCATCAGCGGTACAGTCATAGCAGGGGACTTGCTGTGATATTAACGGGACAAATATGTACACACCTGTTTAGCATTTCCATTTGGAATAGTTTAGCATGGAATAAACTGTTGACCTCTCCTTCAGATTGGGTTAGTTCGTCTGTCTTAAAAATGGTGTGCCTGATCTGAACTGGCCGTCAGCAGGCCGTCCACGGGCCAGTAGGTCAGAGAGTAGACTCGCACAGTCGGTCAGTAGGTCAGACCGAGGTGTGTCATCATAGTACTGAAGGTCAAAGGTGAGAATAATGGCACAAAACATACTTTGTACAATAACACATCTGATATTTGGCCTCAGTATCCTACTTTGATCTTCCAGATTTGTGTGTTTATAATTTATTAGGGCTTGCCTGAGAGGACTGCCGTTCGTGTTCATCAATGGAGGGGGTTCGTTTAGTCTGTACAGTAGATTACACTGCTTGTACTATCAACCTATATTCCCCTATTAAGTATCATCACACTGTGGACAGTACAGATAATATTTTATAGTTTACTCTGTTTTATGTTCTGTTAACTGGGGAATTATGGAATGGTTCAAAAATATTGCCCAACCCACTCATTACTCTTGGTCACTGAGGTTAGGACATGTTCAGTGACACCAGGGCAGCAGCACCCGGGACAAAATGGATGGCCATGATCATCCGGTCCGGCTCGTAAGCAGCACGCCACAGTCATCTGCTGTTTGCTTCAGCTGGAGTGTAGTGGAAACAGCCCCAGAGTGTCACATCTCACATAGCCTGCTGTCTAACAGGGAGGCTAATGGATGGGGATCACTTAGCGAGGTGGCATAGACTGTTAGCCATAGTGCTTGTAGTGTGTGTGCGCGTGTGTGTGCGTGTGCGTGTGCGCGTGTGCGTGTGTGCGTGTGCGTGTGTGTGTGTGTGTGTGTGAGTGAGTGAGTGAGTGAGTGGGTGAGTGAGTGGGTGAGTGAGTGAGTGAGTGAGTGAGTGAGTGAGTGAGTGAGTGAGTGAGTGAGTGAGTGAGTGAGTGAGTGAGTGAGTGAGTGAGTGAGTGGGTGAGTGAGTGTGAGTGTGAGTGTATTTGTTCGTAAAAATGTGTCATGGCTCAATAACTATTTTAATGCTTGGTTTGTTTTGACCTCTTCAGACGCCCGAAATCTGGGAAAAACAGGTTGTTTTTGTGTTTTGTATACATTTTCTCAGACACCTCAGCGGCTATCACTGCTTTTGATAACATATTTATAATTCCTTTATTACAAATTTGCAACAGATTTTATTACAGGTTTTAATTGTTGGTCTGTGTGTTAGTTGTTTGTTTTTGATGCACGTGAGTGGACATTAGTTGAAGTTTATACAGTCTGATGTGGTCTGTGTATGTGAGAGTAGAAAGAGAGGCCGCCGGCTCGATGCTTTGGGGGTGTTGAAGGTTTCCCGTCGAAACCTCATGGCAGACTAAAGATGGCTGTAAAAACAGAGTTAGGGGGAGGTAGCGTGACGAGGCCCTTGCCACCTCACACCTCGCTGGCTGGAGATGTCTGGATTTATTTTGGGAACGCTACATTTGAACAGAAATAGACGGAGCCATGGAGAAGTAGTCCCTTTCTGCAGCATGCTGCATTTTCACAGCGGGCTCAGTCTCACTGTTACTATTTGCTGTCTAGGTGAGAAAAGTATAGATTTTAGGTCAAAATTGGTTTTCATATTGTGTATTTATTTGAATGCTTGTGTGTTTCTGTACTATGGTCTGTTGTTTTGGATTTGTTTGTCAGGGTCACTTGGGGCCTGGGGGATTGTTTTGTTTTTTGTGAATGTTTGTTTGTGTGAGTGTATACATCACTGCTTGACGAACATTCTGCTATGGCTGTGTGTTTGTGTTGGTGTGTCTCAAGTATCGTATGTCTGATGACAGATCAAGGCGACCCACTACAGGCGTTAGATGTCTGGTGACATGGCCAGTCTGAGGCATGCAGACACTGGAGCCAGAGAGTTTTCACTTAGTGTTGTGACCCCCCCCCCCCCCTCTCAGAAACCAAATGGCAGACTGGGAGAGCAGACTGACGCAGAGACACACAGGCATGCAGACTGACGCAGAGACACACAGGCATGCAGACTGACGCAGAGACACACCGGCATGCAGACTGACGCAGAGACACACAGGCATGCAGACTGACGCAGAGACACACAGGCATGCAGACTGACGCAGAGACACACCGGCATGCAGACTGACGCAGAGACACACAGGCATGCAGACTGACGCAGAGACACACAGGCATGCAGACTGACACAGAGACACACAGGCATGCAGACTGACTCAGAGACGCACAGATCAGTAGGCACGTTGCCAGCCAGACACACAAACTGCTAGGAGTAGGATAGACAGGTACGGACAGACAGACGTACTTGCAGGCAGCTAACCCCACATACAGCAGTGGGGTTATTGACTCCCATAGCCTACCTACGAGAGGGGAGAGATGACATCACGGTCTAAAACTGTCCGAGGTCTCTCAGCATCAAGGGTCAGGGTGAAAGGGCTCTTGTGACAAGTGGACCTGGGGCTGTCCAGTGGGAAGTGATTGATGGGAGTCTTTAGCCTAATGCTCTGCTCTAAAGAGAATGCTCCCCTATGGGCAGGTCCTGGATCAGCTGTCCCCACCACAGTCAAACTGTGCCAGGACAAATAAGATAACAAATTAGATACTGGAGCCATTTCAGAGTATGACCTGTTCTGCTAACCAATTCTCTCAGTATGTGTGCTGAAGGAAGGCTAGCAGGCCCCTGGGTGGGGGAAGGCATAGGCTATATGCAGCGTCCATTGAGGAAAGTAGCAGTAGCATATTCATAGTTAAATCAATAAGCAGAGATTAAGATGCTGCACATTGAAATGGACACCTGGAATGGATTGTGACCTTGGGAGTCCCCTCCCCCTAGGCCAGACATGACAAACAAACGTGTTTATGCAGAGTAGAGGTCACAGGTGTTGGCTCAGAGTTTTTTCCTTTTTAAATGTACTGGTTCCCAGTGAAAAAGGCCTTGAGGTTAGCATCTATGTGCCTGAGTGTCATAGGTGAAAGGTCATTAGTGAGGTGCTTATGGACCTTGCACCACCTTGACCTCCTTGCTTTTCTAGTGTCCAACATTGATGGACTTTTGCCCTGGCTGTAAATATAGGACATTTTCAGTATTTCTCTGCGCGTGTGTTGACGTGTGAATCCTTCGCGTGCTGTCTGTGTGTATGACTGACAGGCGAGCCAGTTGCAACCTTCTTACTATCTGTATGGTGTGTACGTCGTTTAGATTTGTGTCTGAATCGTGTGCTTTTTGTGCGGTTGGGATTCGTGCCTGTGTGTGTGGAGGTGTGTGTCTGCATGTTCATATGTGTGAGTGGAGGTAGGCGTGAGTGTGTGTGAGGGACAGTGCTGGACTCGGGCAGGAGCTCGCTGGAGCCTCACATGTTCTACTGCTTCAGCTCCTGTTCCTCTTGTAGGATATTCGCTCAACAGTACTGTGGAGCTCCTGCACCTAAATATGAACAGTACCCAAATGGAGAACCGGCACCTATTTCAGTCCAAGTCAAGCCCTGGTGAGGGAATGAGTGTGCGTGGGTGCGTAAGTGTTTGTGACGCTACTCCTGACTGGCCCCGGGCAGTCCTAGCTAACGTGAGATTCTGTGCCGCAGTAGAGTCGTGCTTTTCAGAACGCTAGCCGTGCTGCAGCTCTGGGGACTGAGCCTGAGCCCCAGTGGTCCTCTGTCTTATGACTGGCAGGCGACCACTGGACCCCTGCAGCTGCATTGCATTGGTGCCTGCCCTGCCTAGTGCAATGCAGTCAGAGCTGGAGATCCCACACAGAGAGGAGTGAGGGAGGAACAGAGAGAGCACTGTCACCCGTGAGAGTGGTGTGGTGTGGTGGGAGAGGTCTGTGACTGCGTGGTGACTAAATAATGAATGTGCCATATCGAGTTTCACGTGGAGCCAAGGCCATTGCCCATGGCTGATGAGGGAGGAGGGTGGGGTGTGGGCCAGAAGGCCAGAGAGAGGTGATGGAGGGCTGGGAATATGTCTGTGTGGGACGCAGTGATTTCACTGATAGAGCCTGGGGGGGAGACAGACACAGAGAGAGACAGAGACAGAGAGAGAGAGACAGACACAGAGAGAGACAGAGAGACAGAGACAGACAGAGAGAGAGACAGAGAGAGACAGAGAGAGACAGACACAGAGAGACACAGAGAGAGACAGAGAGAGACAGACACAGAGAGAGACAGAGACAGACAGAGAGACAGAGAGAGAGAGAGAGAGAGAGAGAGAGAGAGAGAGAGAGAGAGAGAGAGAGAGAGCAGAAGACAGAGTGTTAACACATGTTTCCCATGCCAATAAAGCCCCTTGAATTGAATTGAATTGAGAGAGAGAGAGAGAGAGAGAGAGAGAGAGAGAGAGAGACACAGAGAGAGACACAGAGAGAGACAGACACAGATAGAGGCAGAGACAGAGACAGACACAGATAGAGACAGAGAGAGACAGAGAGAGACAGACACAGATAGAGACAGACACAGAGACAGACACAGAGAGAGACAGAGAGAGAGACACAGAGAGCGACAGAGAGAGAGAGAGAGAGAGAGAGAGAGAGAGAGAGAGAGAGAGAGAGAGAGAGAGAGAGAGAGAGAGAGAGAGCAGAAGACAGGAGTCGGCAGATATGGAGGGTTATGGTGTCTGTAAATGTGTTTGATGTGGAGATTTGATGTTTTCTGAATCTATTCAATCATTAGTCTGGGGGAGGAAAACGTCCACAGAGAGAGAGAGAAAGAGAGAGAGAATACAAACTGCAGATGTTGCAGTTTAGAATGGGTCTCGGGATGGGTTGTCTTCTTCAGCCTGTATCTACTAACCCTCTCCTTCCCTCTGCTCTCTCTGTTTTTTTGTTTCTCTAAGAAGGTGATGCTTCCTACAGGAGCAGCATTCCGGTGGTTCCAGTAAGACTCTGACCCTCCTCCACCCTTAACCCTACCTACCCAAACCCAAAGCTCTGCGATCAAGTGCAATGCCAACTCTCGCTTGGATTGTCTCGGCACGGACACTGGCTGACAAGCAAACAAACAACGAAAATATACAAAAAAACTAAACAGAAATTATACAAAAATAACCAATTGAGTAATGGATGCACCTGCTTATTCCTTGAACCAAAAATTTAACATAAAGAAAAATATCTATGGCAACTTTCATTCCCTTTTCTATGTTTCCATTTTGGTACCTTTTGTCCTTTTTCCAGCAGGTTTTTTCTGTCTCTCAGACATGGAACTGTTCATGGCCAAACAGAAATGACGGACTGAGTGTTGGACAATCAACTCATTTGTGTGTTTGGTGTTAACGTTGTTCACGTGTGGAAAGATACAGTACTTGTGTAGAGAATGTACATTTACGGCTATATTTTAAAACCAGTGGCTAATGGCAGGCACTATTGTAATTTTAGCACCATTGTTCTTAAACTTAAACCCTTGTCTATTTCATGATTTGTTTTGTTTTAAGAATATTGTTTTGAAACGGATCAATGGTTGTCTTTTAAAAGAAAAAGGAAATATTTCAAAATGTAAAAAAATACTTCTCGAAATGAAATAGCAACCGTTATCCCGTCGGGCAGAAGTCCAGGGGATTCTTTAGCAGGATGATGCTATCCTCCAGAGAACTGGGATCTCCCCAACCAACAAACCAACCAACCAACAAACCAACCAACCAACCAACCGTGTTTTCCACGCCTGTATTTCCAAGCTTTTTATTTTGTGAAACTGGCAGCCTTACGTTCCTGTGGCCCAAACTAGTGTGTGTCATGAGGATCCCAACACAGAGGGCGACAGCACTAGGAGACAGCACTTCCATTTGGAATAGCACAGAGGGTGACAGCACTAGGAGACAGCACTTCCATTTGGAATAGCTTAGCTCTGGGTCTACCCATTTGAACGCACTGAAACAAGATTTCTTAGTTTTTTCCCCGTTTTTTTTCTTTATGTTGCTGGTAGCTACATCTTTTAAAACAACAGCGATGTTTGTATTCATTTAGAAAATTGGACTGGTTTTGTGAATAAAAACGAATGCATGTATTTGTGTAAACATTTACAGTTCTGATGTTTGTTTACTTGTCTTTGCATGTTTTTTTTCTAAAACAATGACGGAATTTAGAAAATTCTGAAGTATGAAAATGTCCGGTAATCTTAAACATTTGTTCCCTTTTCATATCATTGGATATAATAATAAAATGGATGGGGTGAGAAATACAACTCATTAAAGCAGAATCAGGAAATGGTGAGTTTCACCATGAGTCCTTGGTTTCATTCATTCATAGATAGTCAATACAGACAACAACCATAGTGTGACAGGGTAGGAACCACGATTTTGGTCAGTGTTTCCCAGGATGCCCTAATAAGGGTTGCAGCTCAGAAAGTATAAAAACACACATTAGTTCTCCTCAGACAAGAGCTTAGTACCTGAAGGATCTACAGGACCTTCAGAAAGTATTCACACCCCTTGACAGGGGTGTATATTAAAATTGATTACATTTAGATTTTGTCACTGGCCTACACACAATACCCCATAATGTCAAAGTGGAATTGTGTTTTTGAAATGTTAGCAAATTAATTAAAAATGAAAAGCTGAAATGTCTTGAATCAATAAGTATTCAACCCCTTTGTTATGGCAAGCCTAAATAAGTTCAGGAGTAAAAATGTGCTTAACAAGTCACATAATAAGTTGCATGGACTCACTATGTGTGGAATAATAGTGTTTAACAGGATTTTTAAATGACTACCTCATCTCTGTACCCCACACATACAATTATCTGTAAGGTCCCTCAGTCGAGCAGTGAATTTCAAACAATGATTCAACCACAAAGACCAAGGAGGTTTTCCAAATCCTCGCAAACAAGGACACCTATATGTAGATGGGTAAAAAAAAAAGCAGACATTGAATATGCCTTTGAGCATGGTGAAGTTATTAATTACACTTTGGATGGTGTATCAATACACCCATTAACTACAAAGACACAGGTGTCCTTCCTAACTCAGTTGCCGGAGAGGAAGGAAACCGCTCAGGGATTTAACCATGAGGCCAATGGTGACTTTAAAACAGTTACAGAGTTTAATGGCTATGATACACTATATGACCAAAAGTATGTGGACACATACTTGTCGAACTTCTCACCCCAAAACCATGGGCATTAATATGAAGTTTGCTGCAATAGAAGCCTATACTTTCCACTAGATTTTAGAACATTGCTGCTGGGACTTGCTTCCATTCAGCCACAAGAGCATTAGTGAGGTTGGGCACTGATGTTGGGCTATTAGACCTGGCTCACCGTCCGCATTTCCAATTCATCCCAAAGGTGTTCGATGGGGTTGAGGTCAGGGCTCTGTGCAGGCCAGTGAGGTTGGGCACTGATGTTGGGCGATTAGGCCTGGCTCACCGTCCGCATTTCCAATTCAGGGCTCTGTGCAGGCCATTCAAGTTCTTCCACACCAATCTCGACAAACCATTTCTGTATGGACCTCGCTTTGTGCACGGGGGCGTTGTCCTGCTAAAACAAGAAAGGGCCTTCCCCAAACTGTTGCCACAAAGGTGGAAGCACAGAATTGTCTAGAATGTCATTGTATGCTGTAGTGTTAAGGTTTCCCTTCACTGGAACTAAGGGGCCTAGCCCGAACCATGAAAAACAGCTCCAGACTATTTTTCCTCCTACACCAAACTTTACAATTGGCAGGTAGCGTTCTCCTGGCATCCGCCAAATCTAGATTCGTTCGTCGGACTGCCAGATGGTGAAGCGTGATTCATCACTCCAGAGAAGGCGTTTCCACTGCTCCAGAGTCCAATGGCGGGGAGCTTTACACCACTCCAGCCGACACTTGGTATTGCACATGGTGATCTTAGGCTTGTGTACGGCTGCTCGGTCATGGAAACCCATTTCATGAAGCTCCCGACAAACAGTTATTGTGCTTATGTTGCTTCCAGAGGCAGTTTGGAACTCGTTAGTGAGTGTTGTAACCGAGGACAAACAATTTCGACGCTCTTCAGCACCCGGCGGTCCCGTTCTGTGAGCTTGTGTGGCCTACCACTTCACGGCTGAGCCGTTGTTGCTCCTAGACAGTTCCACTTCACAATAACAGCACTTACAGTTGACCGGGGCAGCTCTAGCAGGGCAGAAATTTGACAAACTGACTTGTTGAAAAGGTGGCATCCTATGACAGTGCCACGTTGAAAGTCACTGAGCTCTTCAGTAAGGCCATTCTACTGCCAGTGTTTCCTATGGAGATTGCATGGCTGTGTTTTCAATTTATATACCTGTCTGCAACTGGTGTGGCTGAAATAGCCGAATCCATTAATTTGAAAGGGTGTCCACATACTTTTGTATATATAGTGTAGGGGAAAACTGAGGATGGATCAACAACACTGTAGTTACTCCACAATACTAACCTAAATGATAGAATGAAAAGAAGGAAGCCTCGACAGACTAAAATTCAAGAAAATGTATCCTGTTTGCAACAAGGCACTAAAGTCAAACTGCAAGAAATGTGTCCTGAATACAAATCATTATGTTTGGGGCAAATCCAACACAACACATCACTGAGTACCACTCTTCATATTTTCAAGCATGGTGGTGGCTGCATCATGTTATTGGTATGCTTCTCATCAGCAAAAAAAATAAATGGAAACAGCTAAGAACAGGCAGAATCCTAGAGGAAAGGCTGGTTCAGTATGCTTCACCTTTCAACAGGACAATAACCTAAACCACAAGGCCAAATATACACTGGAGTTCCTTATCAAGACGATATTGAATGTTTCTGAGTGGCCTGGTTATCAGCTTGAAAATCTATGTCAAGATTTGAAAATGGCTGTCAAGCAATGATCAACAAGAATTTTTTAAAGAATAATGTGCAAATATTGTCAAATCCAGGTGTGCAAAACTCTTAGAGACTTAACCAGAAATACTCACAGCTGTAATCGCGGCCAAAGGTGATTCTAACGTATTGACTCAGTGGGTTGACTACTTATGTAATCAAGATATATTACCATCTTATTTTTCTTATATATATATTTTTTTACAAATGTTAGAATTTTTCTTCCACTTTCATATTATGGACAATTAAATACATTTGAATCCCACTTTGTAACACAACAAAATGTGGAAAAAGTAAAGGGGTGTGAATACTTTCTGAAGGCATTGTACGCAGACTGTGTGGCCCATGCAACGGGTGGATCGATGCAGCATTGTAACGTTAAAGTAGAACCAAAATCTTAAAGAAGAATAGAGGAGAAGATTCTGTCTGGAATGTCCCTCCAAATCTATGGAGTCATCAGCTCCTCCACGTCTCTCAGCTGTCCTCTCCTGCTCCCCTGCTGCCGCATGACATTTACAGGTAAAAAAATATAAAAAAATACACAATTAGAAAGCTATGAATAATTAATATTTACTCAATAACGCTGATGGAGAGCTTTGTTCTCAAAGCCATGAAGGAGAGGGCTGTTGAAGTGCAAAGGGAGGCTTTTCTGGATGGCAGGAGTTTCACTCTAGCGACTTCACGCATGCTGCTGTGACACAGGTGTGGCGTTACCTATAGACGGGAAAGAGCAAGGGACACAGGAACATACTAAACATGATTTTGTTCTTCATGGAGCAGCTGTATTTAAAGCGAGTCAACAGATTAATTCAGTAAATCTCTGGGCATACCAACAATACTCTACTTACATTTGACTTAAAGAAACACATTGAGCCTCGCTTTGCATCAAACAGGGAGAACATCCGAAAAACTAGGGATTGCCATGCGTTGTAAACAGTGTGTTTTCACTCTTTTACGAAAGTCAGTTCATTTATCCAATCGCACGCTCTTTATGAGCCCCAATGTAGTCTAAAAGGCCTCAACTGATGTTATTACATTGTATTGGAGGTCATGAGTATAACAGTTCAAATGAGGCTTTGATTGCGATGATGGGAATTTCATGATCACGGAGCTTTGCCGAGCATATCTTAGTAGGCTACATGGGACAGAGGGCATGAAGGTGAATTTCCAATTCCTGAGAAATAATAAAAATATCAGATCATTGCAAACCCTGGCTAGAGTTAGCATTATGGACGTAGATACAGGTTTCTACAGTGGTTATAATGGTCTGTTTTTCTAATGAGAGTGGTGGGCTAGCTAGTGCGTGTGTGAGTGTGCGTGTGTGTGCGTGTGCGTGCGTGTGCGTGAGCTGGTGAGCAGATTGGCGTTGCGAGGGTTGGAGAGTGCGTATTCCCAGCTTTCCCCCCTGGTGACAGCGCTGGGCTGGTGCCATCGCTGTGGCTCTGGGGCGAGGGGGGGAGGCTGAGGCCCTGCATTATTAATGTGCGCCGCGGCGTCCTCCTCGCCTCCTCTGCTCCTCGCCGCCCGCACCGCTCCGCACCGCTCCGCACAGCACTGCTCACTGCCCAACCTGTCATCATTGAGGGGGGTGGAGGGGAAGGGGGGGAGATAAAGAAAGACAGCAGAACGAGAGAGCAAAAATGATTGTGTGCCTGTGTGTAGGAGGATCTGAGGTGGAGTGGACTCACTGTTTAATTCTTATACTCCTATTTGATGCCCGCTGCTGAGAAAAACACTACTTCATAGGTTTAAATGGTGGTATGACCCAGGGTTGGGGTAAATCCCATTTAAATTCTAGTCCATTCAGGAAGTACACTAATATTCACATTCCAATTCTCCAATGAAAAAAAAAAGTGGAAATCGGAATTTGGTTTACTTTCGGAATTGACTGTAATTCCAAAATGGAATTGACCCCAACCCTGGTACGAACACAAACCACTAATGGTCAGATATTAATCGGACCACCTTCCTCCCCCCAACCACCCTCCTCCCCCAAGTGTCCAAAACCACTAGGTGTGGAGAGAGTTGATTGAGGTTGGTGACTACAGTGAGGTGGTACAGTATAGTTGTAGTTGAGGGTTAGGTGGTGGTAGTGGTGGTGCAGGTGCAGGTGTTTCTCTACAGAAGGGTGGTGCTAGAGTGGGTGAGCCGGGCCTGTCACAGTGTGAGAATCCTGGAATCTTATCACCGCCTCGCAGACACTGAGCTGCACTGATCTGCTCACCCTCTTGGCCGGCAGACGTGCCCTTCCCCCATTCCCCCATCCAAATGCCCCTGCACAGGCAGACCCCTTCTCTCTCCGCTCCGCTCGCCTCCTTCCTCGCAAGGGGAAGATAGTAGGAGACGACGCAGTTCTATTGTTGTGACTAAAGGAAATTGTTGTGACTTAAAAGAAAGAGGAAGATGTATGCTTCCAGAACAAACAGATGTTTAGGAATTTAAAATGACTATTCGGTGTGATGAAATGACTTACCTCCGTGAATATACCTGGCTGGTTTGAGAGCCACTGTGCATGAACGTCAAACTTAGCTAATACTCCGCCAATGGTCGACAGTGGCGAAGGGAAAAGCCTGATTTCGCTGTGACTGCTCAGTATGTGAGATGTTATGCTTTGGCGTGACTGACTTCGAGCGGACCTCCATCTGGCTTAGGTTAGGTGATGCAGGCGGTGTGAACTCAGTTACGTCCTGATGATTGACGCGCATCAATCTAACAGTGATGACCGTTTCCCTCATCTCTCTTGTATCTTTGTTTCTGCCGTGGCTTTGCGGTTCGTGCTATTGGCCAGCAACACCGCTCCCCCTTATTTGTCGTGTGCATAACGGTGTCTGCTATGAGGACAAGAGGCGTCAATCTCCAGCCTCAGAATGTATCTGTTATGATGACGAGCTTCCAGCGGCTGAACGTATCAAATTATACACACTGTGTGTGGGTCTGAAAGCTGGTGGGGGGTTTATGCCTCATCTCTGGTGGTGACGTCATACACACCTCCCTCCCCACTACCCAGGGGACCTCCTGTCCTGTGTTTGTGTGTGGGCTGTGAGGGAGCTGCTGCAGGGAGATAGAAGGGTACTAAGGCATAATGGCTCAGTGACACACTCAGGCTATTCCTGTATCCTGTTAGTTAGCAAAGATCATATTGACAAGCCTGACTTGTGTAACAAGAGGACATTGACAGGCCAGGAATTTTAAAAAAAACACCACTCTGCCATATCAGTCACAGAGATGAATAATTCACTGTTTGCAGGAACATACACAACAATATCTCCACTACTTGTTCCGGTTGTATAACTTTGATATGGAACAAGGACCAACTTCATGAGGAGAGACCAAACCTGGGCGTCTATAGACATCCACCATAGATGAAAATGTAGATGAGACAAAAGGCAGCCTACCCGATGAATATATTGTTCATCCAAAAGCCAATCACTACGTTACCTAAGTCTGTTATGTTATGTCAGTGGGGATTTGTCGTTTACAAGGAAGGAGCCCGTTTTCGGACGTCAGGGGCTGTATTTACCAAGCATCTTAGAGTAGAAGTCAAAACTGTTCGCTGCTCTGGCACCCCAATGGTGGAACAAACTCCCTCACGACGCCAGGTCAGCGGAGTCAATCACCACCTTCCGGAGACACCTGAAACCCCACCTCTTTAAGGAATACCTAGGATAGGATAAAGTAATCCTTCTAACCCCCCCCCCCCCCTTAAAAGAGTTAGATGCACTATTGTAAAGTGGTTGTTCCACTGGATATCATAAGGTGAATGCACCAATTTGTAAGTCGCTCTGGATAAGAGCGTCTGCTAAATGACTTAAATGTAAATGTAAATGTAGAACATTGGTGCTGAGAATGTAGACATTTTACTCCTGCTCTTATGGGTGAAAAGAAAAGCTACGCTTGAAGCCTCTTTAGTCATAAGAGTCCCACTCAGTCGACAGGTATTTAGGGGACCTCGTGAGCTGTCCTGACCAGTTAAGAGTTACCAGCAGGTGTGTTGATAATGGCAAAATGCAGCGATTCAGTGCCTGCTGCGCCATAGACAGGCAATTGCTTCGGAAGTGGTTGAAATAAAGTTTTTCTATTTGTATATGACCCATAAATAATCTAGACCTACATCCCACTGGGCACCGACATCAGTTAAACGTCTAGTTTTGATTTACATTTGGTTGAGATGTCAACGAATGTGAATTTAACTTGAAATCAACAACACATGTCCCCATGTCATTGTATTTAGGTTAGAAGTAGGGTGAAAAAAAGACGAATTGACTTTTTGCAAATCCAATCAATTTTCCGCGTTGATTCAACGGAAACAATACGTTTTTGCCCAGTGGGATGCAACAGTATCCATTGCGCTTTTGACAATTATTTCACAAGGCCTTATTCACAAGATATGCCTAAATACTGAAACCACTTGGC